>NW_026887069.1:0-600000 GCF_032173495.1 Musca vetustissima | reverse complement strand
TATTTTCAAGGTATTAACCGAGCTATAATCGGCATTTATACCCTACACAGTTATGTTGTAAGTGTATTTTAGCTTTGTGTGGCCCCAAGAGTTTGTAACGCTGCGAAATATTGGTCCTAGACCCATTTTTTACACCCTTCACCACACTGTGGTACAGGGTATTATGTCTTTGTGCATATGTTTGTAACAGGCAAAAGAAAACCAGATAGACACATGGTTCCTTTTGAGAATATGCATAGCATCACTTTCTGAGTCGATTTATGCATGTCCGTCCGTCCGTCTGTCCGTCTGTAGATGTTAAATTGTAAACAAAGTACAGGTACAGTACAATCCGATTTGGATGAAATTTGGCACAAGTCACTTATTTGGCCCAAGGACGAACCCTATTGAAATTAGGAAAAATCGGTTCAGATTTAGATATAGCTCCCATATATAGTTTCGTCCGATTTAAGGTAAATGGGGCACAAAAGCCCCTCTATATCTTTCGAATTGCATGAAATTTGGCATAGAGTACTGAATTAGGTCCAGAATGATGTGTGCCAAGTTTCGAGAAAATCGGTTCAGATTTAGATATAGCTCCCATATATAGTTTCGTCCGATTTAAGGTAAATGGTGCACCAAAGTCCCTATATATCATTCAATTTGCATGAAATTTGGCATAGAGTACTGAATAAGGTGCAGAATAATCGGTTCAGATTTAGATATAGCTCCCATATATAGTATCGTCCGATTTAAGGTAAATGGTGCACCAAAGTCCTTATATATATTTCGATTTGCACGAAATTTGGCATAGAGTACTGAATTAGGTCCAGAATGATGTGTCTAAATTTCGTGGAAATCGGCTCACATTTAGATATAGCTTCCATATATAGTTTTTTCCGATTCTATGTAAATGGTGCACCAAAGTTCCTATATACCTTTCGATTTGCATGATATTTGGCACAGCGTACTGAATTAAGTCTAGAATGATGTGTGCTATGTTTCGGAAAAATCGGTTCTGGTTTCGATATAGCTCCCACATATACATATATATTCGTCCGATTTTACATAAATGATGCACCAACCTTCTAATGTTTGTCCGATTAACACGATTTTTTGCACAACGTATCAAGTTGAGACTTGAATAACGTTATTGCGTTTTGTTGAAATTGATGTAGATGCTGTCATAGCTTTCATATGTATTTCGAAGGGATGTCTGAATGAAATTAAAATTTGTACAGTGCGGCGACCGAATAGCGTGTATTAATTTTGCTATAAGTCGTTGTTCATAAATTTGTCCCATGGAACGAAGTCGACTTTAAATCTGCCCAAATGAAATTAAATTTATCATAGGTTGCAGAAAGACTTGCGTATGATCCTTGGAGGGGATACATATGTACAATATACCCAAAGTGGTGAAGGGTATCATATAGTCGGCCCAGTCCGACTTTTCTGCTTTCCTTACTGGTTTTAGTATACCGATCGACATAACTCGACTAGTTGTGTCGATTTAGACATGTGTGTCCGATACAGGCCACAGTTATAGACCAATCGTCATGAAATGTTGCTGTAGGTCGGGTTCTGGCTAACTTACTACTTTCGTCTGTTTTTTTTGTCGCTCTAGAAGCTACATTTAAATATGACAAAAACAGGCATGAATATTTTGTTTAAAATAGTCAATATTTAGCGGGTCAAATAAATCCAGACTTCTGTGTGAAAAATGACCAAATTTGCATTCTATAGTGTATATATTTACTACTGAAGGGTATAGACCCGTGAGGTTGATAGTATAGATATCGAAGAGGAGTTATTAAACTTTAAGTTGATACCATTTATATTGTTGTATGTACTCGGATGTGGGAGATTTACATAACTGCCTACAAATGTTTACGTATTCTGATGTTGTTTAGAATTACCATTACCACACTAGATGGCGGAAATGTTGCGCTGTTGTGGTCAAGAACGACGCCTATAATTTTCGATGATGATCGGATGACATTTCAGAGATGAAATGTACTAAAAAATTTATTTTTTGTCTGGCTTTCTAGTCGCTGTAGATGACAAAATTATAAGCCGAACATCACAAATTTTCCATTGGGATTGCGATCTGATCAACAAATTTGAACTCACGAAATTGTTCCCAGACTTGGAGACTATATTGCTCCGTCCACTGGTTTTTAAATGGGTTATATAAACAATATTTGTTTAAGGACATTCCGAACTTTAATCATGGATTCTTTTAAGAATATCATTTTAAGGACTTGACCTGAACTTTAGACGAAGATTTTTTAAGTACTTGTCGAGACTGAATTTTTTAATGAATACTTTTTCATGGGCTTGCGAGTTTTAAGCATGTATTCTGTAAAAAAAATATTTTTTTAAGGATTATCCGAGCTATAAGGGTAAATTTGGTGATCGATATTGACAAATTCTGGTAATGAGATTATATACCTAATTAGAATACAAAATACCAAATTACAGCCAATTCGATTGATAACCCAGTCCAGAAGACTGACTATTGCGAGTGCCATTATAATATGGTCACTATAAATAATTTTTGGTAGTGAGATTTGACAACCAATGAGAACCCAAAATGGCTAATTACAGGCTATTAATTTGAAAACGGGTTTAAAAATCCCCAAAATACCGAATATTGGGTGGTACCTGAAACTTGGTCAATATTAATAGTTTTTGCTACGGAGATGAGTTATACATTGAGAACCCAAAATACCAAATTACAGCCAATTCGGTAGAAAAACTTGTTAAATATCCACAAAACACCAAATATTGGGGGATATCAAACCCCCCGTCTAACGATGCAACAGAATGTTGTGGATGAGGTACCTGCTTGGGCGTTACCATCCGGAGTTCTCTACCATAACCTTATGGACAGTCTTAACACAGCAAAGATCAGGACAGTGCATCCGCCTCAATTCCTATTGGGAACCATTGTCAATTTCCTCAATTTTGACACAGAGATGCCGAAACCAGATTGTGGGTAGATATGGGTAGTCGAGCGTAAAAGTCGAATTTTCGATCTTTTGATTTTGTCCAACCTGTTCAATATCGATTTTCGATTTTTACCGAATCGACTTAAATGTGATTTTTTTAAATGAGTTGTCAACAGCTCAAATAAAGTTCTGGAATATGTAATTTTTGGGCATTTGACTTTCTGATAGTAAACCACGATCAAATGTTGACGATCGAAAGTCGATTTACTTATCCCTAATGGTGGGTAACAATGCTCACAAGCCTGGCTTTTTGAAGGGGTAACTCCTCACTGGAACATCGGAATCCGAAAATTCCAACGGTCTTAGAAAGAATACATGTCTGGCTAGGATTATTGACAATTAACAACAATTAACAAAATGGCGGAACTTAAAATTTTTTTTTGGAAAATCGCCTATTTTTTGATCACAACCAAAGTTTATAAATAAGGAAGATCTTCACCGATTGGCTTTATCCTAGTTCATACGAGAGCTATGCACTCCCAGAGAAACATGTCAAAATTTGGAACCGATTGGATTATTAGTTTTTGAGTTAACGTGCCCGCCATTCGTTTTGAGAAAAATGCGTTTAAAGTTTGAGAATCACTCTTGCCGTCACTTGATGCTGACACAATAAATCGGCTATATCTTCAAGAGTTGTTGAGATTTTCACTTGAAATTTTGTAGGGACATTCTAGAATTAGAGTATATTCGAATTAAATCAAAAAAAATTTGACACCGAGAATGGGGGGGGGGGTCCCCTTAAATAATGTTTTTTTCAGACTTAAACCAAGACTTTTATGGACAATTAACTGCTTACGGGCATTTCATTTCATGGCCAACTCACGCCGTTTGACACATTCATATCTTGCCATAAGCCCATGCTTGTGGTGTCTACTATTTGCCATACGATTTCTTACGTTGCAAAAAAGAAATGCACATTTCTTTACTCATATCGGTGCACACTTTAAACCATAATACGATTACGACGACATTTTTTATGGTCTAACTTTTAGTTGCAAATTTACATGCCTAATACCCTTGTCATCCGAACGCCAACAAAACTATTCAACAGGTTCAATGGTCATACTCTTAGAGAAAGAAAAGAAAACGATTAACATATGGAGGCGATTTTACAAAGAAGAAGCAGATTCTGACAATGTAGATAAGTTTGCAAATTTATTATAATTTTTAAAATGGTTATATTAAAAAGAAATTTATTGTTCCAATTTTTCAGTGGCTGTAATTTTAGGAAACTTTTTTTCAGAATATCAGAGGATCATTAATGTAATGAATTAAGGAGTGGGAGTTTTTCAGGGACTATCACCTCTTTGCTTTTTAAACAATTTTAGGGACCAAGCATTTTTTATATATTTATTTTAAATTTGCAAATATGTAGAAATTTAGTTTCATAAAAAGTTGATTGAAAAAATATATATTTTCTGAAAAACTAGCAGTACCTGGAATTGTAACGAGAGAGAGAGAGGGAGAATTGCAACTTTGGAGTGTCATCAGTTGTCTGACATATTAAAACTTGGATTTATATCGAAATATTTTGGAAAATACATATGCGAATTTTATAACACCAATGCGTATCTGAAATAAACAATGAAATCCTAAACTACGAGTAACACCCACCAAGACGGATTGTCTATGTTAAAACAAAACACAGCCGAACAGTGAATGGTGTTTTTTCTTCTTTGGGAGGAATACCTTCAAGAGAATAACAAATGACCGCAAATAGTGGTAATGTAAGACGATGGAAGGAAATAGTATTCTAAGAGCGGTACACGAACAACATAAAAAGCCAGTGAGCGGAGCAATATAATCGAACGGGCCGACCATATGAAAAAGAATAACTGCATCTCTTCAACTGGAAGAAGAATACTTACAGTTCTCCTGTGGAAAGAAGAAGTCCCCCAGCTCTCCTATATGAAGAAAACTACCTTGAGCATTACATGCAGCTCTCCTATAGGAAGAAGAATAGCTGCAGCTTTTCCATAGGAACGAGAGTACCTGCAGCTCTTCCACAGGAAGAAGAATACCTACAGTTCTCCTCTAGGAAGAAGAATACCTCTAGCTCTGCTATAAGAAGAAGAATACCCCCAGCTCTTTCAATGGATTCAGAATATCTGCAGCTCTTTCAAAGGAAGAATAATACCTGCAGACCTTCCATATTAAGAAAAATACCATCAGCTCTTCCAGAGGAAAGAGAATGCTTGTAGCGCTTCCGCAGGAACAAGAATACTTGCAGCGTTTCCGCAAGAAGAAGAGTACCTGCAGCTCTTTCACAGGAAGAAGAATACCTGCAAATTTTCCACAGGAAAAAGAATACCTACAGCTTTCGTATAGGAAGAAAATTACATACAGCTCTCCTGTAGGAAGAAGAATACCTCCAGGTCGGTCATAGGAAGAACAATACTAACAGCTCTTCCATAGGAACAAAAAGACCTCCAGCTCTTCCACAGGAATAAGAATACCTGTAGCTCTCCCACAGGAATTACATGTAGCTCTCCTATAGAAGGAAGAATACCTTCAGGAAGAAGAATAACAGCAGCTCTTCCATAAGAAGAAGAAGACCTCTAGCTCTTCGGAATGAAGGAGAATACCTGCAAACTTTCTGTGGTTCTGTATTCTGAGCCCGGGCAATGTTTCGCCATATTTGCACCATCTTGACCGGTTCAACAGCTCCACTTTATAACCCTGGCATATTTCTAAATTTTGTTTTCCCGACATGAAGGTTTACCCGATAAAATAAAAATTTGGTTACTTTAGGTTTTGGTTGATCTTTCTAAGTATTTGGTCAGATAGCCTTCACTGTGTAAATATTACGTTCTTGATAAAATGGCCTATAGAGCGACTAGAAAATCTGACAAAAATCATCAAATATCATCTCAACATCACCGAAAATTATAGACGTCGTCCTTGACCATAACCGGAACTTCATGCTAAATTTTCTAGTTGTGTAATAGTGATACCAAACAATATCATAACATATAGACACTTTTAAATATTTACATATTACTCCCACATCCGAGTACATACACGAATATAATTGCAATCAAATTAAAGGACAACCACTCCTTTTGATTATACTATCAAATTGTCGCATCTAGTCCTCCAGGAGTAAATATATACGCACCAGAATAAAAACATTGTCATTTTTCACACAAAAGTCTGGGTTCATTTGACCCGCGTAAATATTGATGATCTTCATCAAAATAGTCATGCTTATTCTTTTGCCAGATTCGATTGCTGGTGTAAAAATTCGTGATATTCGGGTCATAATTGTGACCTCTGGAGCGACTAGAAAAACAAGCAAATAATAATGCAATAATACCCTGGCAACTTCTTGATAAAATGGCCTCCAGAGCGACTAGAAAATCTGACAAAAATCATCTCAACATCACCGAAAATTGTAGACGTCGTCCTTGACCATAACCGGAACTTCATGTTAAATTTTCTAGTTGGCTAATAGTGATACTAAACAATATCATAACATATAGACGCTTTTAAATAGTTACGTATTACTCCCACATCCGAGTACATACAGGAATATAATTGGAATCAATTTAAAGGTCAATATATACGCCCCAGAATACAAACATTGTAATTTTTCACACAAAAGTCTGGGTCCATTTGACCCGCTAAATATTGATGATCTTCATCAAAATAGTCATGCTTATTCTTTGAGCAGATTCCCTTCCTGGTGTAAAAATTCGTGATGTTCGGGTCATAATTGTGTCCTCTAGAGCGGCAGGCAAAATATTGTTTTTGGTCATCCCCTAAATTTTGTTTAAAAAAGTGCTAAAAAATTTTAAAAAGCGCCAAATAAAAATGCTCAAATTTTTATAAGAGAAATTAGTAGAATTGGCTGCAATTTTTCATTTTTGATTCTCGTTAGGTAAAAAGTTCCCTACCGAAAATTATCAATGTGGGTCTAAGTTTTTTGATAGGCCCTAGAAAACGAAATTTAAGGGAGTCGGGCAGGTATTTCCATCAAGTTGACTATAATTTGAAACTTTTGTTTTTAATGGTGTTTCAAATTTTCCCACTAATAACTATTAATGCCGGTTTTCCCCAAAACCCCACAAAATTATCAAGGTGAAGGTTTGCCATCCTATTTGCGCCCTTTTAAGATTTAGAACCTTTCCTCGCCGAAGTGGCTGTTTAAATATGTTTGCCGAAATTTTTCAAAGGTCCTATTTTGATATAACCCCATTATATAGTGGGACGCGACCTATTTTCGGGACTCCGAAGTAGCTTAATCTGACATTCCGGATTCCTAGTGAAAAAAATTCTTTCCAGGAAGTTTCAGATTAGGTTCGTGAGTTTTACATGGCCCCCATACAAAAGCCCTTTTAATTTGGCTTTTCATTTTAGCAAATAAACAACCTACCAGCATGGGATTAGGTCCTATTTTGATATAACCCCATTATATAGTGGGACGCGACCCATTTTCGGGACTCCGAAGTAGCTAAATCTGACATTCCGGATTCCCAGTGAAAAAAATTCTTTCCAGGAAGTTTTAGATTAGGTTGGTGATTTTTACATGGCCCCCATACAAAGGCCCTCCTAATTTGACTTTTCAATTTACCAAATAAACAACCTACCAGCATGCGGTTATGAATCCTGTGGGTTTTACATTATTCCCGCCTAACGGCTTTAACCATAATGCACAATTTGGTGTCGAAATTGAGCGTCGACCAGGACCCCATTGGGAAAGCTCAGAGTAATGAGCAATGAGCACTCTGAAGCCAATCCGCCGATACCAATTCGAAGATCCGCTGCAAAGCTTCACTTCTTGGTGAGGAGTCGACGCCTTTTTATGGGTCAAGCACCCGGCTGATGATGCAACTCCCCATCGAGCTGAAGCTCTTCCAACGAAAAATGATATATCAACCAAATGTAGTACCCAACCATTTTTTTAAGAATAATTTAATACACTCCACGTGGTGCAGGCTATAAGAAGTTCTGATCTGCCGAACTTTAAAATTGTTTACTTGTTTACAGATGTCCTGACATTTTTTAACATTTGAAAATAAAACTCATACCGTGAAACATAGGTACAGTTTGATGCGTCAATAATACTCCAAATTTTGACTAATTCCAGAAAAAAATTAAAATGCTAAAAAAGGTGCTAGGTGCTAGATAACTTTTTCTGGTGCTAAACAAGTTTAAAAAGTGCTAAATCTAGCACTAAAAGTGCTAAATTGGCAACACTGCCTACATGCAACATCTCGTGACTATTGGCCCATACAATAGTCGAGATATTATAATCGGTATACTTAAAGGTGTGTCTAGGACCAATATTTTGCGGCGTTACAAACTCTTGAGCTAACCTAAGCTATAATACACTGACAATGATAAAATATTCGAAGCAAAATATATAAATTGGAGTTGGTATTAACAGGGTTTTGAAAACTTTCAATAAGAATTCTCCACGGATTAATACTTGGGCACCATTATTTAATTTTCTCTCTATTCGAGCCTAACATCACTCGCTACATAAAAAACGAATCCCAATGTACCCACCCTGTTGATCATTTCAATTAAATGTTATAAAGTTAACAATATTTGTTTTTATATTATTTACAAAATAAAACAATAACAAAAGATTTATAATTACAAATGTACACATTTAATAAACACATACACATGTATGTATGGACATTGTATACTCTACTTATTATTCATTCATATGCAGTTTTCATTCATTCATTCGTTCATTTTCATTGACTAGACCTGAATGGCAGTAAAAGGGACCTCTCCTTCTACCCCCTCCCTTCCTCCTCATCATCAGTTTATTACACTATGCCATGAATTATATTTACAATTACCTTTCAGTCAGACTATCAGCACCCCCTTGTGTGGTTGACACAAACGGCGCGTGCAAATAAACACCCCGCCATTAAATAACAGAGTGTTCACAAGTTACACTTGTTTATGCCATTTTTACCGCTACGAAGTGCTCATGTGTATGTAAATGTGTGTAGGTGTAATAGGCGTGGTTGTAGTTGAAATACACCTTTTCCACCTACACTTTCTTTAATCAGTCTAAGTTGACTTTAATGTTAATCTTTTACTGACAAGAAAAAAACTAGAGGTTACTTATTTTTATATTTTGTATAAGAGCTATACGTGCCGTAGAAAAATACAACGTGTTCACATTCAAGTTTATGCAGGATGTGCAGTTGTGGAGAAAATTATAGCATCGAGGAGAAAAAGTTGATTTAAAACTGCAGGGGGAAAAAATTTCCAATTGCTTCACATAAAATATACAAACTTTAAAAATATTAACAGATCTTCCATATCTTCGAACTTGTGTAAAAAAATCCACTTTTATAGTAAAAACATATATTTTAAAGTCCTCGAAGGAACATTGACATGAAATTGAACGAATTTAAATATGTGACTTTATCTATAAGTGAACCGCCTAACCTCAAACCATACACATGCCTTTTTGCAACATATGTAAATTTCACTTCATTCGGGCAGATTTAGAGTCGTAAATCTGTATGTAAATCGATTTAAGGGGACCCCCCCCCATTCCCGGGGTCAAAATTTTTGTTGATATAATTCGAATCTACACTGATTAAAGAATGTCTCTACAAATTTTCAAGTGAAAATCTCAAGAACTCTTGAAGATATAGCCGATTTATTGTGTCAGCTCAAGTGACGGCTGAAGGGCTTCTCAAACTTTAAACGCGTTTTTCTCTAAACATTTTTTTGCGAATGGCGGGCACGATAACTCAAAAAGTAATAACCCAATCGGTTCCAAATTTTGCAACGTTTCTCTGGGAGTGTATAGCTCTCGTATGAACTAGGATAAAGCCAATCGGTGAAGATCTTCTCTATTTTTTAACTTGGTTTTTGGTAAAAAATCGGCGATTTTCAAAAAATATTTTTTCAAAGGTCCACCATTTTGTTAATTTTAGAGCGAGGTCAATAATCCTAGTTCATACGAGAGCCAGACATGTACTCTTTCTAACACGGTTCGAATTTTCGGATTCCGATGTTCCAGTGAGGAGTTATCATGCCCGCCATCAAAAATAAGGACTTTTCTTTAATTACAAAAAACAACAACAAAACAATAACAAAAATTGTTTGTAAATTATTTTTCTTCTCTTTTAAATCTTCAATTATATATGTGCAAAGTTACAAACCTTTAACAAGCATTTGTATTCATTTACCAGCCCATTGAAAATTTTGAAAAATTAAAATCGAGAATGGGTGGGGTTCCCTTAAAGCACACTACACGCTATTCGGTATGCCGGATTGTTCAAAATTTAAACTCAATCAGACATACCCGTTCGCATTATATATGGAAGCATTTACAGTCTCCATTTGACATTAGGAGTTTAGTGCACAATTTACATAAAATCAGAAGAAAATATATATATGGAAGCTATATCTTAATCTGAACCGATTTCAACGAAACTTGTCAGAGATTAATTTATATTAACTTCACTACAATTGTGTTCCATTCGGACAAACTTGCACAATTTTCTTAAAGTCGCAAGAAAATATATATGGGAGCTATATCTAAATCTGAACCGATTTTTACGAAACTTAGCACACATCAGTCTATACCTAATGCAAACTGAATTATGCCAAAATTAGCGGAAATCGAAAGATATTTAGGGACTTGGGTACACCATTTACATTAAATCGGCCGAAAATATATATGGGAGCTATATCCAAATTGGGACCGATATTCACGAAACTTAACACACATCATTCTAGACTTAATTCAGTACGCTATGCCAAATTTGATGCAAATCGAATGACATATAAGGGCTTTGATATAGCATTTACATTAAATCGGACGAAAATATATATGGGAGATTTATATAAATCTGGACAGATTTTTCCACATTTCAATAGTGTTCGTTCTTGCGCCAAATAGATGAGCTGTTTTAAATTTCATCCAATTCGGATCATAAATGCGACCTGAATTGTAAAGAAACAATTTAACGTGGACAGACGGGCGACTCAGAAAGTGATTCTATGAATATTCTCAAAAGGAACCATCTCGTTTTCTTTTGCCTGTTACGAACATATTCACGAAGACATAATACGCTGTACCACAGTGTGGTAAAGGGTCAATTTTCGGTACGGAGATGTGTTATTCAATGATAACCCAAAATACCAAATTTGCTAAAATCCCTAAAATACCGAATATTTGGCGGGTAGAGTTATATGGTGGCTTCCCTGAAACTAATAATTTTTGGTAAGGATATGTGCTATTCAATGAGAACCCAAAATACCAAATTACAGCCAATTCGGTTGCAAAACGTGTCGAAAATCCGCAAAATACCGAATATTAGGGTTAACCATTATTTGGAGACTATCCCGAAACTTGGGTCAATATTAATAATTTGTGTGGCCACGGACTTCTTCAACAAGACGTATATTTATTATGCGTCTGGTTTGAAGGCAAAAAATAGTAACGCCCTGCTGAGTTATCTGCAACTTCTTAAACCAGTTCCAAATTTAGAATGGGCAATTTTAGAGCACATTTCGGTCAGAAATTCCAAAGTGTTGTCAGGCGAATATTTTGATAAATATTACGAAAAATGTGGACGGCTCCTCCGTGGAAGTAAATTTGATGACTCCTGGAAACCAAATACCTCAGATTGCCGAACATGAAATCACAAATATACTCAGAAAATTACAACTAAACCGATACTTGATTTCGGAATATGCGAAGCGGGTTTTTTACCTTCACTCGATATTACGAAAGATAACCCCTTATTATTTGATGAAAGAGAATGACTATGCGTCCTTCACAATCGCAGATAGATTTAAGCTCGTGTATCCTGCACTGGCTAAATTGTTGGAAAATATTGAAATAGTGAACATGAAAAATGTGAAACTTATTTATCTAGCTGGATTAGATTATTTTCGGGTGCTATTGAGAGGACAGCTGTCAATGCAGGACATTTGCAATTATATTATGCTGCGGATGCTGCTGTTTCTGAACGATAATCAAAGCCACCGAGGACTTTACACCAAACTCGATTGCATCAACGAGGTGCGAGGAAAACTGGAACTTCCCACAAATCTGCTATACTTCGACAACTATAGGCCAAAAGAATTGGAAGGAAATGACATCGGGCAGCTGCACAATGACCTTTGTCGTTTCTTCCACCAACATTATTAATTTTGGAAATCAACCACAAAGTTTATTACATTCACGCTTGCGCATGTTATTCTCCGATATACCTTCTCTGACCCTTGACAATTTCTATCAACATTATCTCCACATGCTGCGACATCGACATTTCAAAGAGATAAACTACAAAAATTACCCCTACAGTCATATGACCATCAAAGACATTTCATCCTATTTGACGGCGCCAACCTATGACTATATCCATACCATTTGTTATGTTACAACCACCCATGTACGATAGAGATTATGGTGCCATATTCAAGTTTTCCTCAATGGCGTTTCAATTGGCTCAACATTTTCCTCAAATTAATCAGTATGGCCTGAAGACAATAGACGAGGTTCCCGAGATATGGCAACTATATACAGATGGTCCAAGTAATAGATATGTTGGATCAGCTGCCTTGGCCTATAATGCTGCAACTGCAACCGAATTTTACGGTCATCCCATGGCAGAAATTATTTTTTATCAATTTGGGCCAGACATTTTGTGTAAAACCCAATCATTCGGATAAAAGCGTAATCGAACAAAATAGGCAATATTTAGAAAGTATCACTGGAAGCATTGACTTTTTTAATGAAGCATTTAATTGTCGCGAGGCAAATGAGAGAGTTCACTGGCAAATTAATGAAATTATTAATTAACTAATTTAATAATAAATAATATTTAACAATAAAAAATAGTGTGTACAAATTTATTTTTGAAATTTATGGCAATACTGGGAAAATTAATTAATTTTCATTGAAAACGTTTACCATTAATTAATTACCAATGGCCTTTGAAAAAAAATATTTTAAAATTTTTTTACAAATATCAAAAGTTTGGATTTTTTAAAATATATATTTTCAAGGACTATTAAAGCCGTGGATTTTTTAAATATTTTTTTTCAAGGACAATCAAAGGCTTGGATGTTTAAAAAATAATGACTAACAAAGCTTTGATTTCGCAAAAATATTTTCTAAACAATATTTTCAAGGACTATCAAAGGGGTGGAGTTTTGGAAAAATATTTTTTCAAGGACTATCAAAGGGTTGGATTTTCTAAATAATATTTTTAAGGACTATAAAAGGCTTGGCTTTTTTTTAATATTTTTTATGGACTATCGAAGACGTGGATTTTCTAAACAATATTTTTTAAAGGAAAACTAAGGGCGTGGATTTTTTAAATAATTTTTTTCAAGGACTACCAAAGGCGTGGATTTTTTAAAAAATATTTTTTCAAGAACTACCAAAGGCGTGGATTTTTTAAATAATATTTTTTCAAGAACTACCAAAGGCGTGGATTTTTTAAATAATATTTTTTCAAGGACTACCAAAGGCGTGGATTTTTTAAATAATATTTTTTCAGGGACTACCAAAGGCGTGGATTTTTTAAATAGGCGTGGATTTTTTAAATAATATTTTTTCAAGGACTACCAAAGGCGTGGATTTTAAATTAAAGGCGTTTAAATTATTTTTAAGGACTACCAAAGGCGTGGATTTTAAATTAAAGGCGTTTAAATTATTTTTAAGGACTACCAAAGGCGTGGATTTTAAATTAAAGGCGTTTAAATTATTTTTAAGGACTACCAAAGGCGTGGATTTTTTAAATAATATTTTTTCAAGGACTACCAAAGGCGTGGATTTTTTAAATAATATTTTTTCAAGGACTACCAAAGGCGTGGATTTTTTAAATACTATTTTTTTCAAGGACTACCAAAGGCGCGGATTTTTTAAATACTATTTTTTCAAGGACTACCAAAGGCGCGGATTTTTTAAATACTATTTTTTCAAGGACTACCAAAGGCGCGGATTTTTTAAATACTATTTTTTTCAAGGACTACCAAAGGCGCGGATTTTTTAAATACTATTTTTTCAAGGACTACCAAAGGCGCGGATTTTTTAAATACTATTTTTTTCAAGGACTACCAAGGGCGCGGATTTTTAAATACTATTTTATTCAAGGACTACCAAAGGCATAGATCTTTGAAGTAATATTTTCCAAGGACTACCAAAGGAGTGGATTTTTAAATAATATTTTTTCAAGGACTATTTGATGAGTGGATTTTTTAAATAATATTTTTTCAAGGTTTACCAAAAGCGTATATTTTTAAATAATATTTTTTCAAAGGCATGGATTTTTGAAATAATATTTTTCAAGGACTATCAAAGGCGTGGATTTTTGAAATATTTTTTCAGAACTACCAAAGTCTAGGACTTTTTAAATAATATTTTTCAAGGATTAATAAAGGGGCTGATTTTCTAAACCATATTTTTCAAAGACTGCCAAAGTCGTTTTTTAAAAAATATTTCTTCAATATTTCTTCTAAGATCGTGGATTTTTTACGAAAAATGTGTATTTGGAACCATCCATTCAATGCCTGATATTGGGTTTAATATTTTTCTGAGCACCTCTGTTTAGTATTAGTGTGTTTCTTCATTACATATATGTATGTGTATGTATGTATGCCTTCATTCATTTGCCATTTAATCTTAATATGCATTTACATGCTACTACGACTATACCTTCACAAGTACATCCGTTTTGGATCTGAGAAAAAGTCTTTAAATGTTGAAGAAGGAAAAAGAAAACGTTACAGTTTCCGGTTTACTATATGTACAGTGGAACCTCAAATGATCTAAAATTAAATAATCCAACTAAAAAAATAAATATTTAAACATATATCGGGAAAAAATAATCAACTGGAGGACTTGATGTTCCAACTTATGCCATGTTTTCAATCACGCACAATAACGAGGTTCCACTGTATGTTGTCTCGCATACTAACTATGTAGCGGGGTAAAGTAAAACATTTTGTTTGCTCACCGCTTGAGAAGGCAAATGATGAATTTGTAACTGGGTAGGCTAAAAGACAAGCCTGCTGCTGTTGGTGGTGCTGCTGATGCTGTGGATTATGACAATGACGGGCGTTTTAAGTCGAAGGAGACGCTAACGTGACGACCGACTGTCGGACTGACACGACAAATGGCGAGGGGAAAGTGTGACAACATATTTTAAGTGTTCATAATATGATGGAAAATTATGCACATTCAGTGGAATGGAAATGCACCGAAATGGCAACAAGAAATGAAAATGAAAAGAAAATAACCCGACGACAACATTACCGCCATCAACACAACCAACCACACACACACACACACGTACATGACAAACAAGAAGGCTTGAACAAACATTTTTCATAAAATTGCTGTTGTTGGCTGCCAGGCTAGCAAGAGGGAGACATGTTTGGGCGCCAACTTGTGGCAAAAAAAAAGAAATGGCATTTGAGCAGGCACTTGGATCTGTCAACGGCTGAATATTAAGGCCCACAAGCAACCAACAACTGCAATCATCTCGTTGTGCTGTTTATTTAAGTTACGTTTTTGTTTATTTTTTTGGTATTTTAATAAAATAGAAATCTTAACAAAAAATATTGTTGAATAGCTGCTGTTGCAAACAGCAACAAGATAAGAGATTGAATGAAAGTGAAAGAGTGTTAAAATCGTTGTTGTTTAATTTTCAATTCAATGGTTTTTTTCTAATTTGTTGTATAAAGAATATCAAATGTAGTCCTATTGAATTTTGATTTTCAGGAGAAAAACAGAATTTACAACATATTTAATATAAAAGAGGAACTGGAGAGAAGTTTTGAAAATGATTCCAAATTTTTTAAAGACTAAACAGGACGTGTATGTTTTAAATAAAATGTTAAAAAATATATTTAAATAATATTTCTTCAAGAACTACCAAAAGCGTAGATTTTTTAAATAAGGACTACGAAAGGATTGAATGTTTTAAAAAAATATTTTTGAAGGACTATTAAAGGCGTGAAGTTTTTAAATTGAATTTTTTACAATATGTTTTCAAGGTCTACCAAAGCCGTGAATTTTTAACTAATATATTTTCAATGACATTTCAATGATATGTTTTCAAGATGCTTTGAAGAATATTTATAATGACGGTGAATGGAGTAGATGTTTAAAGGCGTGGCTTTTCTAAAGAATATTTTCAAGGACTCGAAAAGACGTCGATGTTTATAAATAATATTTTTCAAGGACTCTGAAAGGCGTCAAATCTTTAAATAATATTTTTTTTTAAAGAATTAAAAAGGAATATTTTTCAAGGGCTCTGAAGGGCTTGAATTTTTAAAGAATATTTTCAAGGGCTTGGAAATGCGTGGATTTTTTAAATAATATTTTTTCAAGGACTATTTAAGGCGTGGATTTTTTTAAATAATATTTTTTCAAGGACTATTTAAGGCGTGGATTTTTTAAATAATATTTTTTCAAGGACTATTTAAGGCGTGGATTTTTTAAATAATATTTTTTCAAGGACTATTTAAGGCGTGGATTTTTTAAATAATATTTTTTCAAGGACTATTTTAAGGCGTGGATTTTTTAAATAATATTTTTTCAAGGACTATTTAAGGCGTGGATTTTTTAAATAATATTTTTTCAAGGACTATTTTAAGGCGTGGATTTTTTAAATAATATTTTTTCAAGGACTATTTAAGGCGTGGATTTTTTAAGTAATATTTTTTCAAGGACTATTTTAAGGCGTGGATTTTTTAAATAATATTTTTTCAAGGACTATTTTAAGGCGTAGATTTTTTAAATAATATTTTTTCAAGGACGCAGATTTTTAAATAATATTTTTTCAAGGACTATTTAAGGCGTAGATTTTTTAAAGAATATTTTTCAAGGACTATTTAAGGCGTAGATTTTTTAAAGAATATTTTTCAAGGACTATTTAAGGCGTAGATTTTTTAAAGAATATTTTTCAAGGACTATTTAAGGCGTAGATTTTTTAAAGAATATTTTTCAAGGACTATTTAAGGCGTGAATTTTTTAAATAATATTTTTTCAAGGACTATTTAAGGCGTGGATTTTTTAAATAATATTTTTTCAAGGACTATTTAAGGCGTGGATTTTTTAAATAATATTTTTTCAAGGACTATTTAAGGCGTGGATTTTTTAAATAATATTTTTTCAAGGACTATTTAAGGCGTAGATTTTTTAAAGAATATTTTTCAAGGACTATTTAAGGCGTAGATTTTTTAAAGAATATTTTTCAAGGACTATTTAAGGCGTAGATTTTTTAAAGAATATTTTTCAAGGACTATTTAAGGCGTAGATTTGTTAAAGAATATTTTTCAAGGACTATTTAAGGCGTAGATTTCTTAAAGAATATTTTTCGAGGACTATTTAAGGCGTAGATTTTTTAAAGAATATTTTCAAGGACTATTTAAGGCGTAGATTTTTTAAAGAATATTTTTCAAGGACTATTTAAGGCGTAGATTTTTTAAAGAATATTTTTCAAGGACTTCAAATACTTGATTTTTTGTAAATATATTTTTTCATGGACTGTCAAAGGCGCTGATTTTTTAGAGCATGAAAGACATGGAATTTTTAGAGGATATTTTTTCCCGGCATGGACTCGGATTTTTTAAAAAATAAAACTTTTTTCGAGGAAGTCGCGGAAAGACGTGGCTTTTTTAATTAAGATTTTTTGAAGTACCACCAAAGCAATACCTATTTCAGGGACTGTCAGAAATCTACATGCTACATACTATATTACGAGAACATCTCTAAAGGAATATTTTTCTGGGACTATCAAGGCCTAAAATTGTCCAGGAATATAAATTTAATTCGAAATGTAAGGTATTCAGATGTTCTGTTTATAGAAGACTTACTATATGTTCTGAAGGTATTTTTGTTTAAAGTAATCTATAAATAGAAAATTTCCACAAGTTTTTCTACTCCTGGTTATAAATGAGCTTCGATGGATCTATTATCCACAGTATATATAGGAATAACAATAAAAGGGTCTGAGATCTCCTCAGGGTGAAAGATCTCCTCAAGTTCGTAGAAGAAGAAATGTTTCTATACACACAGAATATCGCAAATGCTGCTTTATAAAACTCCTCCTGAATTTATTCTATCTATAGATTGAATGCCTTCTACCTTTTTTTTATTCAATGGATTTTCATTTTCATGTTATTTAAACCGATAAATAAAGGCAAAGATTCTCATTCACTTTTTCTTTTTTTTTGTATCTCCTCTTTACAGATAACTCTTCCTTCAGTTTTTTCTTCGAACATCACCGAACTTCCTTTTCGTTTTGTTGTTATTTCCACTACCCCCTGTAACACTAACAAAAATCCCCACACATTAACAACACAACTACCTTCTTGACAGACTGCTGCCGTTGGAAATGAGTCAACCAAAAATAGTCATAATTGGATCGGGTGCTTCCGGTATTGCCTGTGCCACAAAACTACTCGATTATGGTTTCGAAAATGTGATAATTGTCGAAGCAGAATCGCGTATCGGTGGCCGTATACACACCATACCCTTTGCCGACAATGTCATTGATTTGGGTGCCCAATGGTGCCATGGCGAAAAGGACAACATGGTCTATGAATTGGCCCATAAACACGATCTGCTCGAGTCCACCGGCGATGTCTACGAATCATATCAATGTGTCCGCTCAAATCGTGAAGTTGTACCTGAAGATGTCAGTCAACGACTGAAAGACATTGTTAACGATAGTCTGGTGACACGACAAATGGAGCTACGCAACTGCAACGGTTCGCTGGGCAGCTATTTGAATAATAAATTCTATGAGGCTTTGCGGCGACCGGAAAACTCAGATATTGATATGGCGATAGCCAGGGAGTTTTTCGAAAACTATAAGAAATTCGAAAATTCCGTTGAGGCTTCGGACACATTGGACGATGTATCGGGTAAGGGTTATTTGGAATATTGGGAATGTGAGGGCGACATCCTGTTAAATTGGAAGGACAAAGGCTATGTGGAATTTTTACGTCTGCTAATGAAGTCGCGAGAGGTGAATAAGGAGTGGGGAATTTTGGAGAAGAGGATTTTACTCAACAAACAGGTGACGAAAATTGAGTGGAACCGCAATGATTGCTGTGTGCAGATACGTTGCGAGGATGGTGATAGCTTTGTGGCGGATCATGTGATATTAACCGTATCCCTCGGTGTGCTGAAGGAACAGCAAATAAAACTATTCGAACCCAAGTTACCGGTGGAAAAACAACGGGACATTGATGGTCTGGCATTTGGTACGGTCAACAAGATTTTCATAGAATTCCCGCAGCAATTTTGGCCCGACAAATGGACTGGCTTTACAATGCTGTGGCGGGACGAAGATATTCAAGAGATACGTGGCACATCACGGGCCTGGCTGGAGGATGTTTTTGGCTTCTATTGTGACCACAACCAACCTAGGCTGTTGAGCGGCTGGATAATTGGTGCCAATGGCCGCCACATGGAAACACTGCCCGAAGATGAAATACTCGCAGGTTGTATGTTTTTATTTAGGAAATTCCTACAATGGGAGATACCGGAACCCAGTAACTTCCGTGTATCCAAATGGTATACCAATGAAAATTTCCGTGGTTCCTATTCATTTCGTTCCATGTATACCGAGGAAGTGGGCACCAGTGCCCGTGAATTGGCACAGCCGTTGAGTGTGGTGACCACCAAACCGGTATTGAATGGTGAACCGACAGTGGAACCGCTATACAATCAATCACGTTGTGATAAACCCATAGTGCAATTTGCCGGTGAGGCAACAAGTGATCATTACTTTTCGACGGTACATGGTGCCGTGGAGGCCGGTTGGCGTGAGGCAACACGTTTAGCCGATTTCTATGGCATGTTGAGGAAAAGCACCGCTGCTGTCAAATCATCATTATAACAATTTTAGGACTTTAAATGTCACTAAAACGCTGTGGATGTTTTGAGTAATTAATGGAGGTAGCCAAATTGTGCTACTCTGCTAAATACTCACTAACATCCTTAGAGACATTTAAAGTCCTGAAATAAAATGGAAAAAATTTAATAAATCAATTGGATTTTGTTCAAAAAGAAAAAAAGTAGAAGTAGGAAAAAAAAACACAAAAGAAGAAGATGAACAAAAAATTCGGTTACTTATAAAAGAGAGAGAAAAAAAAGAAATTAAGAAAATTGTTAATGGAACCTTTAATTAGTTTTGGTTTCAGATGTGCACCACAACAAAAAATTTTGAGTTTTTTTTAGACATCCAAAAAGCCGAGCAGTGGTTTCAAAGAGTAGCAATTATGTGGCATATGGGAAATCTTCTTAAAATATCTTCTGTATAGAACGTAGGTATCATATTTGTATAGAACCTCCTGGTGTTTACTGTGTAGACTTGTAATTAAGTGCTCTACTATAAAATACCTCCCGAAGATCATATTTAAATCAAAGACCGAAATAGTGAATATCTTATAGGTATACAAAACCTCCTGGCCTTATATGTATACTTGTAAAAACTCTTATATTTTTAACATACTTCGTAAAGATCATTTTGTTTTTATAAAAGACTTCAAGAAAATCTGTTGTCTTTTGAAGACTTCAGGATGAACTTTTCTTTATAGACGAAGTTTGAAAGATGGAGGGTTTTAAAGGATCTCCAATAATAGTCAGTCTATCGAATAACTGTGAATTGTGCGAGGATTGCACAATTATCCTCGCCCATAGAATGCCAGAATACCCTTGCTGTAGGTCCTCCTCTGTAGAAGGGCTTTTGTTTACCTCTCTGAATCGGCTCTGGATATTGAAGGCCTACAACATTTTCTTCGAATAAAAACATTCTGTAATTACTACATCCGTAGAAAAAAATGTCATATTTCTACAAAAAAAAAAAAAAAAAAATCGTGGGTATTAGAACTGTCCAAAGTCGTTATTTTTATGGAAGACCTCCAAAAGTTTTGGCCTTTCTATAGAATGCCCCTTAATTTAGAAGGGCCCTTTTAGAAGGACTCTACTAGGACTTTCATTTATTGAAGTCTAACTCAATGCAAGTGTCTAAAATAGAGGTCCATAGAGGACTTTTAGAAGTTATTAGGTTATAGAAAATCTATTCTATTCATTGAAGACAACACATCCGGAAAGTCTTATGAGGGTGTTCTACTTTTATAATGTCACACAATTTGTCTGTAGAAGATCATCATCAATCTTTGAAAAGCATTCAGGTTCTGTTCTGCCAACAAAAACTTTTTTTCTGTAAACGCCTTTAGAATTCTATATATTTAAAGACGTCTTGGGCAGTACGTATAAAAGACTTTAATGATATATTTGTCTGTAAAAGATTTTCAGAAAATATTTTAGCTGTGAAAGGTCTGCCGAAGGTATTTTGCCTATGTATGGTATGGTGGACGGTAGTAGATCTTTATACCCTTCACCACACTGTGGTACAGGGTATTATGTCTTCGTGCATATGTTTGTAACAGGCAACAGGAAACGAGATAGACACATGGTTCCTTTTGAGAATATGCATAGAATCACTTTCTGAGTCGATTTACGCATATCCGTCCGTCTGTCCGTCTGTAGATGTTAAATTGTAAACAAAGTACAGGTCGCATTTATGATCCGATATGGATGAAATTTGGCACAAGTCACTTGTTTGGCCCAATGACGAACCCTATCGGTTCAGATTTAGATATAGCTCCCATATATATTTTCGTCCGATTTAAGGTAAATGGGGCACCAAAGTCCCTCTATATCTCTCGATTGGCACGAAATTTGGCACAGAGTACTGAATTAGGTCCAGAATGATTTGTGCCAAGTTTCGGGAAAATCGGTTGAGATTTAGATATAGCTCCCATATATAGTTTCGTCCGATGTAAGGTAAATGGTGCACCAAAGTCCTTATATATCATTCGATTTGCACGAAACTTAGCATAGAGCACTCAATTAGGTCCAGAATAATGTGTGCTAAGTTTCGTGAAAATCGGTCGAGATTTAGATATAGCTTCCATATATAAATCGGTCTCCAAAGTCCCTATATATCTTTCGATTTGCACGATGTTTAGCATAAAGTACTGATTTAGGTCAAGAATGACGTGTGCCAAGTTTCGAGGTTTACTTTTATATAAAGATTGCATTTTGAAGTTCGTTCAATTTCATGTCAATGTTCCTTCAAGAAGACGACATCTGTATAGAAACATATGTAGAATATCCCCAAAGTGGTGAAGGGTATCATATAGTCGGCCCAGTCCGACTTTACTACTTTCGTTACTGTTTTTCCATTGAAGATTTTCAGATAGTCATTTATGTACAATAGGTATTCAGAAAGGCCCGGACTTTTATCTGTGTAAGACAGTCACATACAGAGCTTCAGACCATAAAATACGTTCATAGATCTTAAATAAGGTATTTTGCCTTTAGAAGCTTCCGATATTTTCCTATAGATAACCTTCTGTCTATAAAAGACTACCAAAAGTCCATTTAGAAGATAATTTTTTAATAAATATAGGAGAGCTCCTGGTGGGGTTTCTATGTATAAATCAATACCTACATGGAATATTTTCGTTCATTTTAAACACTTCAGGAATATTTCTGTCTGCACAAGTTCTCCAAAAAGTGGGAAACCTGGTTCTGGTAATCTCTAGAAGGTACTTTATTGAAATATGAAAAAATATATAAATCCTTACTTACCATCCCCTTGTATGATCACCCTTGAAACCACTGCCTATTCCCATTCAGCATCCCCTTAATGTTTTGTAGCCGTTATATTTTTTGTTAATCGCGCTTGTTTTCATTTACATCCGCACATTTTGATTTATTAATTTTTTCGTTTTATTTCTGGTCGATAAATATGTTATTTTTTAATTTTGTATTATGTTCTGTTATTACTATGTCTTGATTTAGATTAGGCGAGTTTACTTGCGGCAATTCTTATCGTTCTCTTTTGAACTTGCTTCATGCGTCTATACAAGGCAATTCGGTTAAAAAAAAAATTATTTGTTTCAAATAGTTTTTCACATTTAAATAAATATAAAATGTCAAAAAATACGAAATACACAAAACGAATTGCCAGAAAATTGTCGGTACGAGCAATTTTTTCCATTTCTATTCCCCTTGCCCCTCTCTCCTACAAACAAAGACTTGCCGCAAGTAAACTCGCCTAATCTAAATCAAGACTATCAATTGCATTGCATGGCATAATTATGCCATGGTTACTCTGTTAAAAATGTATTTATCTATTTCCAAAGTCAGATTATGTTCAGAGATTTGAATCACGCCTATTATAAAGATTTTGGGAAATGTGAATTGAATTTCGCAATCCCCAATAATTTGTATGATAGTGGTTAAAAAGTTTGTCTACCAAATTAGAACTGAAGCCAGTAGAATTTTATAATGTTTAGAGATCAGGCTTTGGAGTAAGCTTGAATGCATATTTTTATTATTCCGCTATTTTTGTAAATTTTCTTTTTGTGTATTAATCGTATAATCTTAGTTATGCCCTTTTGTAAATTACATACATAAATAAAAAATAATCATTTGTAAACCATCTGCCTATTAATATAAAGACAATTGTATTAAAGTACATAATATTAAATATGATATAGTAATAATACATTTAATATTAATGAAGACATACATATTAAAAAAATGGAATCTATAACAAACAAATCGTTGCTATGCAATTGTGAAATATATATTTATATACAAACAATAAATAAATTACTTTTTGCAAAATGTTATCATTAATCATTAAAGATATAATCTATACACTAGTATAACGAGAATAAAATATGGAGAAAACAACAATAATGCCTAAAATAATAAAAAAATACTTAAGAATGTGGCTTGTTAAATATCACTTTTTTTGGACAATTCCAAAATCATTTCTGTCCCATTTCTCATTATTACACTGTTCAACATAAAAAATAATTACTGGGAAATTCCAAACTATTATGAAAGAGGGGCTAGAATTAGATGATTCGTTTATCGGAGTTAACCTACAAGGGTGCTAGTATACAGTCGAATTCGGTTAAGCGAAAACGGCTAATTTCAGAATTTTTTTTTTCTCTTAAGTGAACCCTCCCCCCATTCTCGATTTTAATTTTTCAAGATTTTCAATGGAATGGTAAATCAATACCAATGCTTGTTAATGTTTGTAACTTTGCACTTAAGATTTAAAAGAGAAGAACAATAATTTACAAAAAATTGCTGTTATTGTTTTGTTGTTGTTTTTGCAATTAAAGAAAAGTCCTTATTTTTGATGGCGGACATGATAACTCCTCACTGGAACATCGGAATCCGAAAATTTCAACGGTGTTAGAAAGAGTACATGTCTGGCTCTCGTATGAACTAGGATTATTGACTTCGCTCTAAAATTAACAAAATGGCGTACCTTTAAAAAAATATTTTTGGAAAATCGCTGATTTTTGACTAAAAACCAAGTTAAAAAATAAGGAAGTTCTTCAACGATTGGCTTTAGCCTAGTTCATACGATAGCTATAAACTCACAGAGAAACGTGTAAAAATTTGGAATCGATTGGGTCATTAGTTTTTGAGTTATCGTGCCCGCCATTCACAAAAGAGAAAACCGCGTTTAAAGTTTGAGAAGTACTTTAGCCGTCACTTGATGCTGACACAATAAATCGGCTATATCTGCAAGAGTTCTTGGGATTTTCAATTAAGAGAACATCGGATAAGCGAAAGTCGTTGCTCCTAAAAGAAGTTTTCAATCAATATCTGAAAAATCGTGAAATTTATAAATCATGTTATAAAATGAATTGAATAAGAACTTATTTTTCCATAGACATTAGCTTGGATGCGCTATAGGTCAAATTACCACTTTTTCTGTGCAAAATTAATAGCGGCAACTAAATCATAGTATTCATCATGAAATTTGGCCCAAGTGATTTTTTTGTTACTAGAATTGTTATTGTTGAATTTAGAAGAAATCGGTTCAGATTTTGATATAGCTCCCATATATATGTTCATCCAATTTCAGGTTTAAAATGCACCAAATCGGTAATATACAATTTTTTTTGAGTCTGCAAATAAGTGTGTCGAATTTGGAAAAAATCGGTTCAGATTTGGATATGGCGCCTATATATATATTCATTTGATTTCAGGTTTAAGGTGCACCAAATCGGCAATATGCAACGAATGGCGATGAAATTTGGTTTGTTCGATTTGTTTTGAATCTGCATATAAGGGTGTCGAATTTGGTTCAAAGCGGTTCAGATTTAGATATAGCTCCAATACATATGCTCTATCCGATTTCACATCTATGTAACTCAAAACCCACAAAATACATTCGATCATCGTAAAATTTAGTTTGCATGTTTTTTATAGGCTAAAGACAACTCAGAAAAATTTGTTTCAGATCGGGTCAGATTTAGATATAACATCCGTATATATGTTCCATCCGATTTCACGTTTAAACCACGCCAAAATCACAATATAATCATAAATGTCTCAGCCAAATTTGGTTCAAATCGGATCTGATTTAGATATATGTAGTTCTCATATATGGGCAATATTACCAATTTTTTAATATTCCATTTTCAAAAAATCAGCTTTTTTGTTTTTGTGGCACATCAATGATTTTTGGTACACATATAGAGAAAAATGTTCTGACTCCGAAACCGTTCGCGATCAAATTTTTGGTCGATGCGCGCAAAAGTTATCGAGGTTTTAATTTTGGGCATAAGAAAAAAATCTTAAAATTACGCCGTTTATTATATTGACCAAAAACGTTGATATTGATCTTCCTCCGTAAAATAAGAATATGAATATATTATAATAATCGCGATAAAGTTGCACATCTTCACGAAATATGAGAAAAATAAAAAAAATATAGGAGACTACATCAATATTTTCAATATATTAATGACATACACACACCTAATAATTAATTTAAAAATATCTACATAATCTAAACACCATGATGAATCAAATGATATCAAAATCACACAAGTCCGTGTAGCGGTTTCTAAATCACAGCGACAACAAAACAAGATATTGAGGAAAAATAGCAAGAGCCTTCCGATAAATCTTGGGGTTCTATAAGTAGGAATAAATCCTAAAATAGAACTATATTATGAAATATACATTTTAAATTGCGCCGAAATCGCGTAATTCTCAAAATCATTTGGAGTTTATCTTCCAATCCATGTATATTTTGCGAAATTTCATTTGACGGCTAAGATGTACTACATGTTGCATTGAAGTACCCAAAAACTCGTAAAACGCGAATAATTTCCGAAAAGGCGCGTTAATGGCATATGGACAATTAACTCGCATCCGATTTTGGTGTACACCCTAAAAAAATACATCGATCTACACCTATTTCAATGCGGTCCACTAAGAACCATGGATGACCCAAATCACTCTATTTTTGAGATAAATTGGGTACATCTCTCTTTCGGCTGAAGTTTTTAAAGTTCTGTTTTCGCAAGAGTTCAAAATCCGTATCAGATCATTTATTGAAACGGAAATGGTTCACAAAAAATCCAATTAATTCCGCGTTATTTTCAAAAACATTTTTTGCCAAATTTCGTGTTTTTGGAAGGTTAGTTCCGCCGTTCTAGAAGATGGATTTTCACGATGAAGATTTTATATCATCCGTAAAGTAAAATACCTTGCTGATCGCGGGTACCCATATCATTCAGTTGACAGATCTACAAATTTGCCCGAAAAATAGGTTTTTTATATATTTGATCGCACAAAATTGTCACCTTCGGATGAGTATTACTCCGAGGCTGTGCATACTACATACACAAAATATATATCAAATTTTTAGAAATTCCTGTTTGCGTATTAAAACTAGAAGTAAAATTGAAAAAAAAACACTCTAAATCGAGCTTCGAAATGTCAGCATTATTTAAGGGTAGATGCAGTTAAAATTTTGAAAAATGATACGTAAGAGACGTAGTCCCCAATTTGTTGGCTTCTAGTTTTACTTTGACACGAAGACCGTGAAATGAGTAGCTTAGTCACAAATCGATAGAGAACATAAAAACTGGTTCGCCTCAACCTGTTTTTACACATTTTTTTACATTAAAATAGACACAGCTTCCACCCAAATAAAGTTTGGAGGTCAATATCATGAACAGTTTGCAATATATATATATATATCGAAACTTGCCAGAGTTTAATTTATATTAACTTCAATACATGGTACAGTGTATGCTAATTGGACAAACTTTGGGTCTTTAGTATACAATTTATATAAAAACGCCAGAATATATATATATATATATATATGGGAGCTATATCTAAATCAAAACAGATTTTCACGACATTTAAAATACCTCATTGTAGACTTAATTCAGTACGCTGCGCCTATTTCGGGCTTTGGTGATCCATTAACATAAATATATACTGGAGCTACATCAAAATCGGAACCGATTTTCACGAAACTTACCATACATCATTCTACACTTAATTTAGTACGCTGCGCCAATCGAATGATATATAGGGTAGAGTTGTTCTATCTAGTTCAGTAAGCTGATCGCTCTTTATAGTTCAGCTCTTTTGACTGAACTAGTTCGTTCTTCTAGTTCAGTAGTTCAATCGTTCGTAATTAAGCTCTTTTATTCAGCTGTCGTTTTACTTCGGTCGTTCTTTTAATAGTTCTTCGCTCTCTGAATCGTTCAATTGATAATTTGTGTGAATAAAAGCAATATTACAATTTTGTAAAACATTATTATGGACCTATATGGAGAAGAAATTAAAAATAAAAATTTAAGAACAGTTTATGTACCTATAATATGTGAATTTTTAAATAAATGTTTCAAATGAATTGATAAAATGGTGGAATAAAAAAGGTTCCAAAGAAAATGTGGACCGAATAGGCGTAGATTTTTAAGAAAAGTTTCAAAATAATTGAATAATTACTTGGCAACATAAATGATAGGCTACATATTTTTATTTGTGTTTACTAAATGAAAGTGCTGTTAATATCACCTGCAAAAAAAACTCGATCGGCATCGCTTCTATTTAGACCAAATCGAACTAGGCCAGTAAAACGCTTACATTTGAACTAAAAGCAACGAATTTGTAAGACCTAGTTCAATAGGTCTTTTAAGTGAATCGTTCATTTGAACTAGTTCGTTCGTGAACTGTACAACTGTAATATAGGGACTTTGGTGCACCATTTACACTAAATCGGGGCTTTTTAGTACTCTATTTACATTAATTTGGACGAAAATATATATGGAAGCTATATCTAAATCTCACCCGATTTTTCCCAATTTCCATAGGGTTCGTCCTTGGGCCAAACAAATAAGGACGTGCATAAATCGACTCAGAAAGTGATTCTATGCATATTTTCAAAAGGAACCATGTGTCTAACTCGTTTCCTTTTGCCTGTTACTAACATATGCACAAATGCTTATGTTAGTTTCACCACACTGTGGTACAGGGTATAAAAATGCCAATTTAAGAGTTCAACGGAATTTGGGAGACGGTTATCATTGGATGTAATAGATCGTGGAAGAGCCTACTTGCCCGGAAACTATTAAGAAAGTTTGTTAATTTCTAAAAAAATCGGAACGCCGGATTGCATTCCGCAAAAGCTCATACTAATTGGAATCCGGCTCAGAGGAGAGAAAGTTCAAAAATGAAAGGCTCATGCCACAGTTTTGCAAGGGTACCGGAAAGCATGGAGGATCAGAGATGGTCCGTCAGAAACAGTGACGTAAATGACATACATTTTCGACGTATATTACATACGTCTGAAACGTCGGAAACCCACCCAAAACCATTACGTTTTTGACAAAATACCTATTTCCATTAATGAATTTGGAAATTACGTATGCTTTACTGAAATCCATATAAAATTTCAAAAAATGTTTCTCCAAAAAGTTTAGAATTTTGTATTAGTTCTAGTAAGGAACAGACAGATATATGTAAAAATAATATGTATTTTTGAAAATAACGGTATATGGTAATAATATTCGAATAAATGACGTTTTCTACATTTACTACATTTTATACAGGTTTTCTACATTTACTACATTTTTGACAGTCGAAAACCTAAAAATTCGCCATACGTACCATCCCTGTGGAGGATGGTTAACAATGGTATTGGGCTGTTATTCTTTTTATAGAGTTTGATATATTTACGTTATGGTTACCTTCGCTGATGAAAATATACTCCTTGTTTGGGTGTATCAGCTTGATAATAACCTCCAAACATAAAAAAAACAAATCAGAAAGTTGCTTTAGTTTTGGTCATGCAAAGATTTGATTAATTTAGTTTTTCATAGAATATTTTTTTTTTCAAAATGAATTTTGCGTTTATATTTTTTTGTTTAAATGAATAAATTACCCATTTATTTCTGAAACAACTTTCACTATAACTTTATTTTCAAAAAAGATACAGGTCGTTTATTCAGTTTGAAATTTCAGTTGCTTTAGTTTTGGCCAACGGTGTATATACCGAGTACTCAGTGAGAACCGAAAATACCAGCCACTTTCCCAAGTAAATTTTCAAAACGCCGATGCATGTATCTTCTAGTGTTACATCCTCTTTCATAATCTTTTAGAATTCCCCGGTAATTATGGAAAAAAATTTAATTTTATTGCACAGGGTTATTATTATTATTTTACATTCAGCAAAGCCAATTTAGCAAGCCAGGCTCTTATGTATTCCCAAGTTAATTCAAACAAAAAATAAATTATACAAAAAGTGGAAATAAATGCTATATTAAAAAATAATTTTTAAAAAACAAGCATAAATTTTGAACAAATAAAAAAGATTTTGAATAATAGATGAAAAATATAATGGTCTATGAAGACTCACCTCTGCCCAAAATCAGAGCTTATATACAAATTTTTTAAAGCTCCATGATAATCCAGATACTACATTTAGTCACATCTCAAAGAAAGTGCAAGTAAGGTGAGCTATAATTTTTAATTAGATATCGAAAAGGTCCTATTGATATACATATGTATATTTATATGTAGGTGTACGAGAATAACATTCGACATTCTTCCACAAATACACAATTTAATTTGAAAAAAAAACAAACTATTTAAATATTATGCGTAACAACTCCATAGAATTGTTCAATGTTGTAATCTGTAGATAATTTGAAAGACGATGTTTGCTTTCGCATAAAAGTTTTCCATTAGCATATGAAGTCATTTAAAGATTCAACATCCATTCATCAATTCAAAAAAATAAATAAATAATAATAAATAAATGAATAAAATATACGAATAAATAAAAATAAATAAATTAAAACCTAGATTGGTTTAACAATCAAACAGATATTTGATAAACACAAAATACAATACAACTCAAGTTTCTTTGTCTTAGCGATTTGAAACAATTTATAAAAATGTTCGCAAAAATAAAATAAATAAACAACAACATAAAAACAAATATATATATATATATATATATATAATGATATATTTGCTATTTATTAATTAATCATGTAAATAAATAATTGAAATGACAACCTTAAAAAGAAATGCACAAATATTTTCAAATAAATAAAGATTTAAAAAACAAACAAAAATTTTATATTGTATTTTTGTTGTGATATTTTGAAGATGGTAAGTACCAAATGTTGCTCCCCAAACCAAATGCAAGATGTATGGTAAAAAATAATAATTGAAATAGGCCTTAAGTTTGGCCAGCCGAACTTTTAATACCATTCATCATGTGTGTACTGACAGTTACTTGAAATGAAAGTTCCAACGCCACGTGAAACTGTACTACATCGAATGACTTTGTGACTAACCACTGTCAAAAGTCCAAAGTTCTAAATACTAGGTAGGCATGAAAAATTGAATTCTAGATATAGTAAACAGTTCCGAAAATCATACCCACTTTTTTATACCATACGTCACTGCTTCCGTACTTATTTCAAATTTCGCAATACGCATATATTTTTCTTTTAAGTTGTGTAGTGAAGTGGTTCATACACTTGAAGATTTTTAATTTACTTTTTAACTTTCACAGAAAAAATATTTTTTTTTAATTTCAAAAGAAACTTTAGTTCCGTCCCAGAACCCAAAAGAATCTACTATTTTTACAAGTTTTTACTCGAAACCCGTTCCTGAAGCCACAAAACTGGTAAAACATTGAACCAAAATTAAGAGAGCACAAAACAAAATGGCTTTCTCTTTGTAAACTTTTTACTCAAGAAATTTGGTCGAGTAAAAGTGGTAAATAGGAATGCCTACTTCTGATTGGCTGTTATGTTGATTTTGAAGTATTGTCATCTAATTTTGGCATATTTACTAGATTTGCGTTCCCGAACCTTGCAAATTATTTTGTACTCTGAGAGCTATTTTGAAATGTTTCCCTTTTACTAGATTTACTATTAAAAAAGTACTGGAACAGACCACATGTTTTACAGGTATCGTTTGGATTTTTTTATTCATGTTTTTGAAAAATAAAATTCAAGGTAGACAATAAGGTAACCGTATCCAGGCAGCTGATGGTAATATTATATGTCAAATAGAATTTTGTTATTTTGATTCGCCGAATCAAATGAAGAACGTGTCAAAATACCGAAAATATAAGAAGATATCGTTATATGGGGATATCCTAAAACAGGGACCAAAGATAATTTTTGGTAGAAAGATGTGGTAAGCAATTTGAAGCCAAAGTACCAAATTACAACCAATTCTGGACCCGTACTTTTTGTGTATTTTTAAGTTATTGATCTTCCACTAGCTTCAATATTAAGGGAACCCCACCCATTCTCGATTTTAATTTTTCAAGATGTTCAATGGGCTGGTAAATCAATACCTATGCTTGTTAAGGTTTGTAACTTTGCACATACATATATATTTAAAGATTTAAAGGAGAAGGAAAATAATTTACAAAACATTTTTGTTATTGTTTTGTTGTTGTTTTTTGTAATTAAAGAAAAGTCAAAATTTTTGATGGCGGGCATGATAACTCCTCACTGGAACATCGGAATCCGAAAATTCCAATGGTGTTAGAAATAGTACATGTCTGGCTCTCGTATGAACTTGGATTATTGACTTCGCTCTAAAATTAACAAAATGGCGGACGTTTGAAAAAATATTTTTGGAAATTCACCGATTTTTGACCAAAAAACCAAGTTAAAAAATAAGGAAGATCTTCACCGATTGGCTTTATCCAAGTTCATACGATGGCTATACACTCACAGAGAAACGTGTAAAAATTTGGAATCGATTGAGTTATTATTTTTTTTTTGAGTTATCGTGTCCGCCATTCGCAAAAGAGAAAAACGCGTTAAAGTTTGAGAAGCCGTCACTTGATGCTGACAAAATAAATCGGCTATATCTTCAAGAATTTTTCACTTGAAATTTTGTAGAGACATTCTTGAATTAGTGTAGAATCGAATTAAATAAAAAAATTTGACCCCGAGAATGGGTAGGTCCCCTTAAATAAAACAGAACTGTAACAAAGCTTTTTTATGCATTTTAAAAAACAGAATTAAGAAAATCAAAACAGTTAAATTTATTCTTTCCTATAAAAGTTAATTAAACGATTAGCCTCCCGATAGCCGGACTCAACAGCTCCATGAACGGTGGAGAAATGATGCCTGCTAGTGGCCTCGCCGGCAAATAATAAAACGGGTTTCATATTTTTCGAGCAAATGGCAGCGGCTTCATTCGCCGCATCATCGGCAACAGGTCCCTGACTAAAAACAGACGTCGAAGAACAACTTTTATTAGCGGGAATTTCAGATATCGGCACCGTCAAAGGTTGGGCTAATTGCAGAGCCGAAACATTCAGCTGTTCACTTAACATCGAACGAAAAGAGTAGGCTCCCAGAAAATTCGAATTCGACTGCCAGCGACTAATTTGTACTTTCAACGGCTGGGGAATTTCCCATTTCCAAAGAAAACGTCTCAGCAAATACATACAACCGTCTATTACTTGATCTTCTGGCATTTGCTCCAATTTCACAACATACGAACCGACAATCCAGGCTAATAGGACCCGGGGTTGATAATTAACACAATAGAAACCGAAAATCTCTTCTACCCATTCATAGGGAGTGCGCTGTAAATCTTCCAGGTCGCGTTTCAACCACAGCATTGTAAAGCCATACCAATCTGTGGGCCAGAATTGTACTGGAAATTCAAGGAAAATTTTACCAACACTTCCATATCCCAACCCAACAATGGCTAGTTTCTTTTGCATTGGCAGTGGAGGGTGGAACATTGATTCCAGTTTGTCTTTTAAAACTCCCAAGGATACGGTGATGATCACATGGTCAGCTTCATATTCCTGTGAACCATTGCAGCAGCGAACTATCACCTTGCCATTTCCCAAATGCCAACGAATGTGCTCCACGGGACAATTGAATTTAATTCGGTCTTCCAGTTCACCAAAAGGCCGTTCCTCATTAGAACCCATTAGCAGGTGTAGGAATCGCACATAACCCTTATCTTTCCAATTCAACAGATAATCACCCGGACATTGCCAATATTCGTGGATACCCTTAGCCGATACTTCCTCCATGCCAGAGGCGGTTTCGGAACTTTCAATTTTTTTGAAATTCTCCAAAAATTCCCATGCCACTTCCTTGTCAATTTTTGTATCCGATAAATCTCTTAAAACTTCTTGAAAACGTTCATTGAGAAAATCACCAAACGAACCTTCGAAGCTATTCAACTCCTCCGAATGATTTTCCAAAATTCTTGTCAATAACGTCTTTAAAAAATCCGTTGTGTCCTTCCTCAACACCTCACCATTTGAGCGTATACACTCGAAGCTGTTATAAATTTCTCCGGTCGTTTCGAGCCAATCATGCTGTTGTACCATTTCATAGACAATATTTCCCCTCTCACCGTGGACCCATTGGGCACCCAAATCGATTACATTATCAGCAAATTGTTGGGTAAATATTCGACCACCAATACGATTTTCAGCTTCGAGTATTAAAAGATTTTTAAATCCAAATTCTAGAAGTTTTGTGGCACATGATAATCCCGCGGCTCCCGCACCTATTATAATTATATGTGGATCGGGAGGAGGAGTAGGCGCTGTAATGGGCATTGAACTACTTTTGGTGGCAATCAGAGAACTTCCAATACTGAATATAGAGTCATTGGACATTAAATGTTGGGCTACATTTTCAGATCGGCATTTCTTTTTGCGAAAATATTTCTGCAACAGTGCTCCGAAACACATTTTGTTCGCGGTGTTGAAATTTAGAGGTATTTGTTTTTGCGGATTTTTATTAACATTTTCAAATGTCACAATTTTGTGTTTTTATTCAAATCTTTTTTATTTATTTTTTTTACACCATTTCCACAATACGTTTAGAATTAGAATATAGGAAGAACTTGGAAAAAATTGAACCACCTTAAGGTGGAGTGTATATTAAATTTACCATTCCGTTCGCAACACCTCAACAAAGCTATCGAAGACCCCATAAAAGTTGCTCTGAACAAAATGCTATGTCGATTTAGCCATGTTTGTTTGTCCTTCCGTCTTTTGAAATCTCGATACAGATCGCAATAATTTAGATAGAGCTCTGATATTTTACAAATATTTTTAATACCCATCACATGGTGGTGGGTATAAAAAAAAATTCAACCCAGTCGAAACTAGCGACGTTTTTACTTGTCGCTCTCCCAAAACTAACTAGTAAATTATAGAAGAACTTTTATTTTCATCAATCTGTCTTGTCTATTTCCAATTTCAAAAACTTTGGAACCTGTATTAGTCGCGCGTAGAATGTGACGAAGACAGGTGTATGGGTTTAGAAAATGTGTCGTGTGGTTCTAGTTTAATTGCTGGACATGTGTTAAGTATTGCGTGATGAATCCTTATCCCATACGAATTGAGTCGATCGCCACTTTCGTCTTCTTTGTCGATTCAGGTTAATCTGCTACAATTGCGGGGAATGGTCGCCAAATGCAACATTCATATGAGCCTCTATGATAGGTGCGAACACCTAGTCGTTTATTCGTATACCTTTGGGCCTCTCTAGATAAAGAAGATCGTACCTGGCATATTGACTGGTATAATCTTCGTATTCTCATAAATATATATACTTAACTGGTGTCATGAGCAGACACTCTGCTGCAGGACAGCGTTCTAGCAGGTCTCAATCAATTCTTTCACAAATGTCATCAATGATGGGATCCGACGTCATGATCATACAATAATATACACTCCACAAAGTAATAGTACGTTTACATTAAACCGGATTTGGTTAACCTAGTGGGTTTCAATTGTCAATTCCTTTGCATATATGTCAAATAAATCCTCATAAAGAAGGTTAACCCGGTAAAAAGTTGTAATGTATATACCGTTTAAAGCAAACACAATTCAGTCAGAGGGACACCGACTTTCACACATACATATATTTAAATATCGGAACATATGAGGATAACCATATATACATATAATTCTGGCCTAATAATCAAACCAATTGTCGAATCACTTTTTCCACTCCAAATGAGACAGGCCCCAAACATGGTTTCCGAACGTTTCAACAACATCTGCTGGCTTAGTCTCAAACACACCATACTTATCAAACTATTTGTTCTAATAAAAGAATTTGATCTGTGGATGGGTTTCCCATCGTGTGCGTAATAAAATCTTATCAGCGTTGCATGTGGGATTTTAGACTCTTGTCTTAAAACACTCCAACGATCAAATCTTCTGTAATACAAAATGATGTTCAAAGTATTTTGAACATGCTGATGACTGGCAAGAAGAGCTGACAAATTAAATTTCTGTGCATGAACTATAATTAAGGAAGAATAAATTGACTCCACCCACAAGTCGTCGCAGCCAATTATCTATAGAACCTCCATCACAAGTTCCTCCACATTGATCTACTACTTTCATTATATAGCCAACAACGTTTTTCTTAGGCAATTTCTCCTTCCCCTCTTCATTAACCTACGATAATGCACATGGAGTATAATGTTTGATGTTTCATTTCATATTCTGTTCCCGCGTTAACTAATGTTTTTTTTCCGTTTTTGCATGTTTTCCTATGCGTCAGCATCCCTCCAACATGGGAGAGCTTAACTGGTTTTCTAAATCTGGAGAAGTTAGATACAAGTTAAATACAACACAATGTAAATTACCATCGAGCATTGGTAAATTGCATTCCATTTTCACCCCAAATGTCACTTCTTTCTTGACTTCAACATAGATTGGGACAACATCACCATTTTCTTCTACATTGGTTTCTTCTACAATTTCTCCATCTATGAGGTAAACATGATAATTATCATGTACATTCTTGTTCCTGTTTTCCAAGATCCGTTCCGTCGTCTTTCTTTTTCTTCAGCTGGGTCATAAATCCTGCCTGGAAGAAATAGAGTGAGCTCCGACTTCTTCAAAGTCTACATTTCAATTAGCGCTGTGGTTATAGACACGTCAGGCAAATCATGTCTCGCGTCGTCCTATAGGCTAATTGCATAGTCGGCTTCATTGTAGATTTTCTCCAATGCAAAATCATACATTTGGGGTTATTGGCTAATATCGGAAAACAGAAGTCCAGATAATCACGCTTGATGCCAACACTTCCTTTGCAATGGTTTCACACTTTGAGTTATCCGTATTATTTCCGAATCTCTCTTCTCTATATATATATATATACATATAGCAGGATCAGCTGTGTAATACCCCGTATTGTCATGATTCGTCATAATTCTCACAGACGGGAGTAACTCCTTAGTGACAGAAGTAAAATTGGAATAAATCAGGCTTCTCCTAATTTGTAGCCTCCGAGTTCATCTCTGGTTGAACCTCTTCCACGGCCTAGCATCTCTCATTGGATGCTACATAACAACGTGGGATAGAATTCACACTTTAGTGGTGTTTTGTCTGATACCACGTTTAGTGCTCTCTACAAACCGGTTGACTTGAAGACTATGGTATCCCTTTCTAGTGTCTTATGTGTATTTTAAATTTCTAAAGTATTTTTTATTTATTAAAAAAATATATGTATGTACATAAATATTTATAAACTATTCTTTAATAATTTGTGACTTAAAATCTAATTGTGAGGCAGGTTTAAATGACTCGGCATACAAGTCCAGCCTCTGAGTCATACGGAATGTCCAGAAGTCCTTAATTTGGCGGCATAAATTTAAATCGACTTCGGTTATAAGGAGACTATCTTGATCACGTGACAAGCTTTAAAATCATAAGAAGAAAAAGCGTTTAATATTTTGAACACTATCTTGACGTATTTGCATTTAAAGTTAATATTATTTGAATTCTTTTCAGTGTCGCATTAATCAAACTAAGGGGAAACATATAAAAAGTTATTGTTGGAATTGGAATATGCGTCCAGTTGATCTATGAGGCTAAAATCACTGGATGTGAACCGTTATATACAATTATTTTAACCTCACTCAAATTAACCCTTTCCGTGCTTTTTTGTCGAATATATTCGACATTTAAAATTACTCTCCTTCTTTGCGATTTTTCGGTTATCCAATGTACCGTTACAATTGATGTTCTTGTTTTGGCTGAAAAACAGACAAAACTGTCCGAGGGTTAAAATAATAATTGTTTTTTTCTAAACTCTGTGCCTTAAAATGATGTTAAATACAAAATTTTAGATTTTTATTCCGACAAAATTTTTTTTGACACTGAAAATATATCGTTCCGGAACGAAAAAGTCCAAATGAACTAAATCCGTTTATTTCGTTCCTCTAATTCCTTTTGCTCCAGCCAAATGAACTATTCCCAAGAAAGAATGATCGGTATAAGATTCGGCTATTTCGTTTTTTCAAGTTTCTTTTGCTCCAGTTCCATTTTGTTCTCGTTCACCTAGTTCCTTTAGGTTCAATCGTTGATTTAGATATGTCCGTTCATTGACCGGATTAACTGACGTGTACCATTGAACTAAAATAAACTATGGTGACTAAATTATCTAGTTCCTTTTGCGAAGTAAACCGAAAAATATCCAACAGCATCAGAAACGAGATTGTCAACCTCTACAAATAATATCACAAACATTATTATCACTTACCGGTGTTCTCGAGCCACCTGGTTCCGCTACATAACTGGAACCATAAAATGGTCCAAATACTTTATGAGCCGGTTTGTCATCACCCGATGTATATTCATTGGGAAATTCTTCATTACCCACACGATCAATGGCAACTGCAAAATAACTATTTGCAATGACAGCATTAGGGGGCTCGATAGACCACAAAGGTTCACTTAGCGCTCCCACCGTTGCCAAAGTATTGAACATAATTTCAGCACCATTTAAACCGAACATCATCCAATTTTGTGGATGATGGCGACCATAACAGATGTTAATGGCAATTTTACCAAATTCTGTTTCGAAGACAGGATGGCCAGTGTTACCCTCGCTATAATAGGTGACTTCATTGAAATCGCCAACACGTGGTATATGATTTTTACGATGTTTTCCCATATAACGACCACGATTCGATATAACAACTGAGGTATTCCAGATGGTCTCGCCATGTTCCATATCACGTTCCAATATCTATGAAATGATTACCGTATTATAGGTTTTGGCTAGTTCTTGTAGCATTTTCGTGGTGGGACCATGCTCGGCCTCTTCGGCAAAATCACACCAGGGAAATTTTTCACGGGTGCAAAAATGCAAATGGCATGTCTGTAAGAAGGATAATAGTTTTTTTTATTTTAAAATCAGTAAAACTTACTCCATGCCTCCTGCATACAAACAATGTTGACATCAGCCGCTTTTTCCATATGGCTTCACGTTGTTTCTCCAGTGGAGCAGTTGTGGGCAGTACAATCGAATTTTGTATGGCATTTAACGAGGACGGCATTCACTCTGTATGCATTTAACGCTGAGGAAAATTTATCGGTAATTGGATCATGCAGATCCTTTCCGACACAACGGGATGAGGGAGTCTTATCCATTCTATGTTGGTTTGGATGATTGTCCTAACCATCCTAAAACAACAGACACTGCAACAAAAGCACATTGCTCTGCTGAAGTATAGGATGGACTTTCGTCTCCTCGTCTCCCACTGGTGCCATGAGGAGGCACCCTATAGCAGTTCTCAGGTCGTCTATCTGACAGGTTCAGACCGACTTCTCCATTGCGTAGCACTAGTATTCGTCGACTATCGACTTGAGGACCTTATCTCAGATAGTTGTAGTTTGCGGGCCAATTTGAACATACTGTCTAATGTGACCGCGAGTATTTTGGTAGAGTTGATGGTCGGAATTGTGTGCTCCTTGACCTGCACATTCAATGGCATTCTCATATCCGTACAACGCTATTGTTCTGCTGTGTTGCTTGCCTGGCTTTCGTAGCGGGACCGCCCTGCCCATTGTTTAGCCTTTAAGAACGACGTGGCCATCGACAAATTTAGGACTTTGGTCAGGTACTCAAGTTCGTCTCGACAAACTGTCACAGTTTCATCGTTAAATGTGACTGAGGTCCTATCATCCTTCTTACCAGGGTTCGAGAGCGAAGTTGCAACTCTTCAGGTGCTCCAACCATTTATTCCGCTTATGCTCTGCTGACCTCCAACGTGAGTTACCTGACCCTGGGATCTGCTGGGTTAGGTCGAAGGAGCTCATTTGCTAGAGCAACGGCTTCTGGTGAGAAAATAGATATCCCTTTTTTGGTATTCGACCAGCTGCAATGATGTCCCGGAATTCCCTTTCTGCTACCCGTATATCAGAAGGAATGGAAAGTTATCTGGACGGTGAAATCTCTGAATTCTTGCCAGTTGGTTTACCTATTGTTAAAGATAGTGTGGAGTTCAGAGATGATGAAATCGGGCGTTTTACTTACGGAAACAATTATGGGGAATTGGTCAGAGACAAGAGAAATAACGGGCTGCCAGTTGGCGTCACTTGTCAGACCCGGTGACACAATGGTTATGTCTGGCGAACTTATTCTGGTGGGGGCATCCTAATTTACCGTACAGAACAGTATGTTTTAGAGATCGTAATATATGCGGATGATTGTACGATGATGACGTCGGAACCTATTTATTATTGACGAAATATGCGAGAGGGTAAACGTGTACGTAGCTGATCTTGTGAGTTCTTACCCTCTGAGGAATATGCCGCCAAATACACAACCACACTGTAGACCCCTTGGACTCGCTGAAATGAAGCTCCCACTGAACATTATGGGCGATGAAGAACAGATTCCGATCATCAGCTTTATCTTGGATATTTTTCACTTTGAGGTTGCAATTGCTTTTGTTTAGCAATCACAATTTTTTATACATTAAATTCACATAAATATTGCTTATTTTATTGCATTAATTAGATGTTAAGATGTTCATATTCACATATAAAAAAGAATACAATTTAATTCGTTGATTATCATGCTTTTATAACATTTTTATTTAAAAAAACCAAGTGGATACTTTTCAATGTTACTCACTATATATTCACATGGTTCGGTCAATGATGTGAGCAACTTTAGAGCTTAATTTTAATTTTGGGACTAACTGAAAAATTGAGGCAAGTCAGTTGGCAACCCTTAGTTATCCATAACATTCTCTTTATGCTCTTATATTGCGCTTGTTTGCCTATTCCCTTGTCGCTTTATTGGGTTTCATTTCCATTTCATTCACAAATAAACAAAGCATGAAACGAAACGCCACCCAAACAACAACAAAACGACATGTACCAGCTCAAGGTAGATATACAAGGTAGCCGCATAGGCGAATTTCTACAACAAACATCGGTTGTTGTATTTTGATATGTCAAAAATATTTTGCAAAAACAAACAGATTCATAAGATTTTTTTACACAAACTCTTGTAGAAAATGTTAATAAAGGTATTGCCAAACAAGCTCTTATTTGCACCAACAGCTGGGCCGATGCGGCTACAGTATTAAATATACCTTGCACCAGCTATACAAACAAATGCCGCACAGTGTTTGGATGTTTGTCAAACACCCATATATTTATATACAAAGTTTTCTTCTATTCATATAAGAGAGATAGAGGAGAGTGAGATGTGGACCATTTGACAACAATCAAAACAGAAAGATAGATGTGACTTATTGGATTTGAAAATCGTTTGGAAAAATTCTCGAAAATAGTGGAACACGCGTGCCATTCATCAAACAGTAGGTCAGGAATATAAATTGATAAAAAATCATACATATTCGTTTTTTAATTTGTTTGTAGATAAACCCGATAGGAAAATGCACATGAATACAAACATAATGATTTGAAATGTTTCTAAATATAATTTATATACATTTGTTAATTCGGGTTGAATATACATATATGCAGAACATTAGGTGGGGTGATTCTAGAAAGTAGATGAATAACTACACTGATGATAATGCGTAGTTTTTTTTTTCAACAAAAAATTAAATACGCAAAACTACATAATTATGAACATATATATTTTATTTTAAAATTCTAAGCATGATAAGAAGAATATGCGAATTTTATGATTAAAATTGTATATTTTTGAAGCAAAAGATTTAGATTAGTATGCGACATAGTGCACTCGTTGGAATTCTTGAAAAAATGGCTCCGGAGATTATTTTATTATTATTTAATCTTTTCTTTCTTAATATTTCAAATAAAAAAATGTTAGTACGCAGGAGGGAACTATGGTGAGATAATGGGTTTGAATTCTACAGTGAGAACAGAAGCCGTTCTTTCTAACTCGGACTTATCAGAGAAATTAATTATCAGTACTGAATGCATTGTGAGAATATTGTTGTATTGGTGTTGTTGACGTTTTAATTTTTTTATATCTTAGGGGTACACTTATATAAATATTAAGTCCTAATTTAGATTAGGCGAGTTTACTTGCGGCAAGTTTTTGTTTGTAGGAGAGAGGGGTAAGGGGAACAGAAATAGAAAAATATTGCTCGTACCGGCAATTTTCTGGCAATTCGTTTTCTGTATTTTGTTTGTAGTGTCAATTTCCACAAAAACATTCACAAAATGTAAAACAATATACTTTTGAAACCGAATTGCCTTGTATAGACGCATGAAGCAAGTTCAAAAGAGAACGATAATTGCCGCAAGTAAACTCGCCTAATATAAATCAGGACTAATACGGCTAGTATTTGGAAATAAAAATAGATGACATCAAAAATGAAATAAACTATTTAGTTGGCTTCAACATTTTTTAAAGAAAATATCATGTATGTATTGAATACAATGACAAATAAATTTTAATTAAATTGAAAAGTATTCAAATTTAATAAAAATATTTTTTAGCCCGTTTTTAGTTATCTGTTGAAGAAATGTCAAATAAACACAACAACCTGTCGACGGATATAATCCTATACTAATCCCCTAAAAACTATATGGGGTCTCCGAAGGATTTTGTGTTTTTTTTTTCAGAAAAATAGGAGATCATTTGCTTCGAAGTATTTTTTCTACAAACAATTTTCAATAAGTTACAAAAATATGTAAGGTCAGTAATCTGAAAATATCATAATAAATGGAAAAGTTTTCAATGAATTTGATTTAACTTCCAAGACAAAGACGACTGACCCTGTTTTGAAACAGGCTCGTACGCATTTATCTATGATCCGTCATTTGTGCGGGACTTAAGAAAGAAAATCTTTTTTATGATCAGGTGTTTTTGCAATATCAAATATAAGGGGTTTTTTTTTTGGTTCCTTCAGAAAAAGGAACATTTAGTTCCGTAGTCCCTTTTAGTTAAATTTTTGATTGGCGCACGACAGTTTATTCGGTAGATGGATTGGAGAATCTATATGAACGGTTTCATCAAATGCAAGTAACTGAACGAGAACAAAAACGACGACTGGAATAAAAGGAACTAAATAGATGAACGAAAGATCAAGTACCAATAATTCCTTCTGCGGAATAGTACCATTGAACTAGTTCGTTACGGAACGACTTAACTTAACGTGAGGGTCGGAAGATAAATTTATATACTGTAGTCACATTATCAGTTGTAAATTTATTTGTTTCTTAATTAGAACCTACACTAACTCATGGATGCTCATTTAAAATTTCAGGAGATATACAAAGTGAGTCTCAGTCAATAGTATCCACTTAGTTCTTTTATAATAAAAATGTCATATGTGCATATTAATCAATGAATTAAATTTTATTCTTTTTTATTAACTTAACTTAAAATTAAGGCAATAAAAAAAACAATATTTATGTGAATTAAAAATAAAAAAATATGATTTTAAACAAAGCATGCTTGAGATGTTATGGCTTCTAATATTGTCTATCAAGTTTTACATTAATATCAAGTTCCTCCCATAGATTTTTTACATTGTCTTTATTATTGTGTGTCCAACGTTCGTTATATATTGCCACTATATATGTTATCCGATTCTGTTCAATTTATTTCATTTGTTGAATTTGAGAATACTGCTTCATCCGTTCTTTATGATTGGTTGTAAGGCATAGATTTTATTGTCATATATCTCTCTTTAGGTACTACTTAAACTACTCTTGGTTAGCCTAGTGTCTAACACACAATTTGTTCCAATAAGAAAATTTCATCTGTGGAGGGTTTTCCCAGAGTTTGCGTAATAAAATCTTGTCAGAATTTCATGTAGGATTTTAGACTATATCTTAAAATACTCTAACGATCAAATTTTCTGTAATACCTTGTATTGATTTGTCTTGTCTGGGCGGCTGCTTTCGTTCGGGAACACACACCTAACAACATTCGTACAGAATTCTACTGCCAGGGCGGCTGGACCAGCATGTAAAAATTTTAATGTTGACGTCTGGTATGTCTCCATTTGTGAAGCTCTGAGGTCAGCGTTCTGGTCGGCCGATTATATTATAAAAAGTCAACATGATATCTTTGTCTGCGCCATTGCCTTCCAAAATAATGGTGTGATTGTTGGTCGGAATGTGATCTCCAATGGAATGCACATTTCGGCCTCCTGGTGGCAGACAATATGAATATAAATTTAGTGGGTTAATCTTCTGCATATCCTCAAACAGCTAGGCATGGTTGACGGTGTTAAAGGCCTTATGTGGGTGTCATCATAACTGTTCGGTTGCACGATTTGTTCTGGCTCAGTACAATTTTTATTAGCGTGGCATGTAATGCTGTTGTGGTACTATGGATTTTAATTAAATTGGGTTAGTGGAAAAGAAGTTCCTCTTTGTGACAGAATTAAAATTAGAATAAATCAGGCTTCTGATTAAGTAGAATTTGCAGGCTTTGAGTTCATTTAAATGCGTGGATTTGATTTTTATTTTGTTATTTTCGTTTATTTAAGTTTTTAGTTTTTAAGATAATGATTTTTTCATATAAGCATATAAGAAAGAAATCTCTGACTTTTTTGAGTTTCTTATATCCGATATCTACTGTATTGGTAATATATTCATTATAAGTAGTGGTGGTGCTTCCATCAATCTGCTGATGCTATATAACAGCATGAAATAGAAATAACCTTTTGGTGGTTTTTAGACTGATACTGTGTTTAGTGCTCGCTACTAACCTGTTGACTTCAAGAGTGAGGTATCCCTTTCCTGTTTCTTATTTGTATTTTAAATTTATAAAAGTATATTTTATTAAAAAATATGTATGTACAAAAATATTTATAAACTATTCTTTAATAATTTGTGGCTTAAAATCTAATTGTGAGGCACGTTTAAATGACTCGGCATACAAGTCCAGTCTCTGAGTCATACGGAATGTCCAGAAGTCCTTAATTTGGCGGCATAAATTCAAATCAACTTCGGTTATAAGGAGGCCATCTTGATCACGTGACAAGCTCTGAAAACACAAGAAAAACATGTTTAATATTTTGAACACTCTCTTAACGTATTTGCGTTTAAAGTTAAAATTAATTTGAGAAGCCTCTGGAATTGTCAATAGCAAAATTTAGGAGAAACATATAAAAGCGAAAACCATAACCACAAATATGCGCTTTGTGGATCTCTGAGGCTTAAATCACTGGATGTGAACATTTATCTACAATTCTTTTAATCACACTCAAGTTAATAAAGTTATGTCCTTCTGAAAAGAGCTTGTCCAAATGAAATATTGCGCAAAAGGTACAATCCTAGTACCAACCGTATTTTTTGCGGAATTGTTCATTTGGACAAGTTCGTTTCGGAAGGTCATTCGGTTATTTCGTTCATCAATTTTAATTTGCTGCAGTCGTTTCATTTCGTTATCATTCACCTAAATAGTCCAAATGAACTATTCCGCAAAAGGAACGTTCGGTACTAGATTCGGTTATTTCGTTTATCAACTTCCTTTTGCACCAGTCTTTCCATTTCGTTCACGCAGTTCCCTTACTTTCAATTGTTCATCTAGATCTTTTCGTTCTTTGGCCGAAGTACCGGACGTGTTCCATTGAACGATTAACCTAAAAGGAACTAACTTATATACCAAGTTCCTTTTGCGGAATGAACCGAAACAAGATCCAATCGCTACAAGAACGGGATTATCCAACTCTACAAATATAACCATTGAAAATAATAACTAACTTACCGGTGTTCTCGAGCCATCAGGTGCCGCCACATAACTGGAACCATAAAATGGACCAAATACTTTATGAGCCGGTTTGCCATCACCCGATGTATATTCATTGGGGAATTCTTCATTGCCGACACGATTAATGGCAACTGTAAAATAACTATTTGCAATGGCAGCATTACGAGCCTCAATTGACCACAAAGGTTCACTTAGCGCTCCCACCGTTGCCGAAGGATTGAACACAATTTCAGCACCATTTAAACCGAACATCATCCAATTTTGTGGATGATGGCGACCATAACAGATGTTAATGGCAATTTTACCAAATTCTGTTTCAAAGACAGGATGACCAGTGTTACCCTCGCAATAATAGGTGGCTTCATTGAAATCGCCAACACGTGGTATATGATTTTTACGATGTTTTCCCATATAACGACCACGATTCGATATAACAACTGAGGTATTCCAGATGGTCTCACCATGTTCCATATCACGTTCCAATATCGACGAAATGATTACCATGTTGTAGGCTTTGGCTAGTTCTTGTAGCATTTTAGTGGTGGGACCATGTTCGGCCTCTTCGGCAAAATCACACCAGGGGAATTTTTCGCGGGTGCAGAAAGCAAATGGCATGGCTGTAATAAGGATAATAGTTCGTTAAAATTTATTTTTTTTTATTTTCAAGTGAGTAAAACTTACTCCATGCCTCCTGCATACAAACAATATTGACACCAGCCGCTGCAGCGGCTTTTATCATTGTTGTCACCTTTTTCCATATGGCTTCACGTTGCTTCTCCAGTGGAGCAGTTGTGGGCAGTACAATCGAATTTTGTATGGCACCAATTTTTACAAGACGTGTTTTACGCATTTGTTCCTCCTTGGCGGTAATACGATAACCTTTGATCTCGAAGCCATGTTCCGCAGCAATATTTTTGGCTTCGGCGGGAAGTTCCAGAACATTGCTGTAAGGAAAATAATTATATATTTAGAAATAAGATTTATTGGTTTATAATACGTTTACATTATACCGGATTCGGTGGGTTTAAATTGCCAATTCCATTGTATATATGTCAAATAAATCTTCATAATGTATGTTAACCCGGTAAAAAGTTCTAATGTAAATCCCGTTTTATGCTTTAGAAAAGGAAGTACTCGAATGTTGAATTTTATGGATGAATTTGCCATAGTTTAAACTTAGTGTCCTATCAAAATGCAGTATTCCCCATCTGATTGATAAATATATGAGAGAGATGATTTTTCAAATTTCAGGAATATCTATAAAAATGTTATTAAAAAATATATAAAAAGTACAATCGGACTGAACAAATACACATTTTATTAAAAGCCAGTACAATTTCAATAATTTCATTTCGCATCCCTGGATGCAGCTACTTCCACAGGCTGCAATCACAGACCTTCTGGAGTAAGTCGATTACGTTTGGCAGAGCAATTGTATTGCGCAGTGTGGTGTGAGAACCTGTACCACATGCTGGACAGACATTCATCAATCCGTGCCCAATACGAATTGAGACGACTGCACTATTCTGAACGTAATTGGATCATAACTCTGGCTTGCCTGGGCAGCAGACGTTCTTCAGTTGCGATGGGAGGGTTGAGCTCCGAGGACGGCATTCACTCTGTATTCATACAGCGCTGAGGCAAATGAATCAGTATGGATCCTATTCAGATCTGCTTGATAGGCAACTTGACCTAGAGGCTCCCATTTATAACGTTGGACCTCTCTCTCTAGAACATGCAGATCCTTCCTTACAAAACGGGGTGGGGTAGTCTTATTCATCCTATGATGATTAGGAGGATTGTCCTAACCATCCTAAACGAACAGGTACTCCAACAAAATCATATTGCTATGCTGACGGATGGGAAGGACCTTCGTCTCCTCCTGGAGATGATCCACTGATGTCATGAGGAGGCAGAGCAATTGTCAGGTCATCGTTCTGACACGTCTGAATTCTTCTACATTGCGTAGCACTAGTATTCATCGACTAGTGACTTGAGGACCTTATTGTAGACAGTTGTGGTTTGCGAGGTCGATTTGAACATGCTTTCGAATGTGACCGTGAGTATTTTGGGTTAGTTGATGGTCGGAATTGTGTGCCCCTCGACCTGCACATTTAATGGCATTCTTATTAACGCTGTTGTTGTGCTGTGTTGCTTGCCTGGCTTCAGAAGCGGGACCACCCTGCCCGTTGCCCAGCCTTCGGGAACGACAAGCTCGCCTCTACCAGGGTCCTTCTTACCAGGGTTCGAGAGCGATGTTGCAACTCTTCAGGGTCTTCAACCATTTATTCCGCTTATGCTCTGCTGACCTCCAACGTGAGTTACCTGATCCTGGGATCTGCTGGGTTAGGTCGACGGAGCTCATCACGCTCATTTACTAGACCAAAGGCTTCTTGTGAGAAATTAGGTCTCGGAATTTCCTCTCTGCTACCCGTACATCAGAAGGAGTGGAAAGTTATCTTGTCGGTGAAATCTCTAAATCCTTTTCAGATGGCTTTCCTATTGTTAAGGAAAGTTTGGACTTCAGAGATGATAAAATCGGGTAGTTTAGTTATGGAAACAATTATATATATATCTGGTGAACTGTTACACTCTGCCCTTATTCCGATTTGGGAATAAGTGAAAGATTGAGGCAATGCAGTTGGCAACCCTTAATTATCCATGATTGTATTCTCTTTCTTTCTCTTTACGTCAGTTGTTTTTGTTGATGTTCTCTCAGTGCCGCTCCCACACATTTACTCTTAATTCTGTTCCACTTTGCTTTATTCTCTAATATTGCGCTCTTTTGCCTATTCACTTGTCGCTTTATTGCGTTTCATTTCCATTTCATTCACAAATAAACAAAGCACGAAACGAAACGCCATCCAAACAACAACAAAACTACATTCAGCAGCTATACAAACAAATGCCGCACTGTGTGACAAACAAACACAGTGTTTGGATGTTTGTCAAACACCCATATATGTATATACATAGTTTTCTTCTATTCTCATAGGCGAGATAGAGGAGAGTGAGATGTGGACCATTTGACAACAATCAAAACAGAAAGATAGATGCGATTTATTAGAATTGGAAATCGTTTGGAAAAATTCTCGAAAATAGTGGAACACGCGTGCCATTCATGCAAACAGTAGGTCAGGAATATAAAATGATAACAAAAACAATATTCGTGTTTTAATTTCTTTATAGATAAAACCCGATAGCAAAATGCACATGAATACAAACATAATGATTTGAAATGTTTATAAATACAATTTATATACATTTGTTAATTCGGGTTGTATATACATATATGCAGAACATTAGGTGGGGTGATTCTAGAAAGTAGATGAATAACTTCACTGATGATAATGCGTAGTTTTTTTGTTCAACAAAAAATTAAATACGCAAAACTACATAATTATGTATATATTTTCAAATTCTAAGCATGATAAGAATATTTGAATTTTATGATTAAAATTGTATTTTTTGAAGCAAAAGATTTAGATTAGTATGCGACATAGTGCACTCGTTGAAAATCTTGAAATAAATGTCTTTGGAGATTAATTTTTTTATTATTTAATTTTTGTTTCTTGATATTTCAAATAAAAAATGTACCCAGATGGGAACTATTGTGAGGCAATGTTTTTGAAATTCTACAGTGAGAACAGAAGCCATTCTTTCTGCCTCGGGCTTATTAGAGAAAATTGTATTGGTATTGGTTTGACTTTTAACATACCGTAAGGGGTCGTTTGAAATACATATAATGTTGAATTTGTTCTATAAAGAAGACACATCGACTGATATATTTCTATACTAAGCCCCTGGAAGTGGTGGAAATTGTATTATGTTCAAGTATATATATATATATATACTATAAGGGGTCTCCGAAGAATATATTGAGTTTTGTCGGGGAAATAGTCGACCAAATGCTTCGAACTGCTTTTTCCACAAACAATTTTCAAAGAATTTGACTTAACTTCCAAGACCCTGTGAATAAAATAATATATAAAAATAATATAGAATGCAAAGAGATTTAGAGTTATCTCACTGAATTTTCCTGAGTATATACGTGTATTCCTAAATCTATTGATGACATAGATTATCCACATCTATTGCATAAAACATCTGGAAAAATCTATAATGAAGCATTTAAGCAATTAGACCCCAGTATTGCGATATGCCATTTTTTATTTCTTTGAAAGTATATTTGTTTAAACGAATACTTTAGTTTATATTTTTAAATTAATTCAGCTTTCCAACACATACCAATTCCTGCCAAATCAAGCATCGCAAACTTTTCCAAAATGTTTTTGTATCAATCGACACAAGCTTTTGTTGGGGTTTCAGTTCAACTCTCCCACGAAGATCATGCTTATGTAAAAATCTTTTGGGCAACAAATCGAGTAATATTGATTTCACGTTGAGATTTTCCTAGTTCAGCATGGTAAGGAACTATTTTCATCTATGCAATCTACGTGTGGAGTCCCATGGTCTCAAATTCTCGCAATGGCTATCCTAATAAGCAAACTCACCCCATTCTCCGTTTCAAGAATTTAATTTTGTGTTTTGATTTAATTCGAATCTACATTAATTCAAGAATGTCCCTATAAAACTTCAAGTGAAAATCTCAACAACTCTTGAAGATATAGCCGATTTATAGTGCTAGCATGAAGTGACGTCTTATCAAACTTTAACACATTTTTCTCTAAACAGCGTTTTTTTTGTGAATGGCGGGCACGATAACTCAAAAACTAATAATCCGATCCATTCCAAATTTTAGGACGTTTCTCTGTGAGTGTATAGCTATAGTATGAACTGGAATAAATCCAGTCGGTCAAAATCTTCCTTATTTTTTGTCTTGGTTTGTGGTAAAAAATTGGCGATTTTTCAAAAAATATTTTGTACCCTTAAATTGTGAATTATTGTAAATTGTTCATATTGAATATATATAAATATTGAATATTTTATTTCTGGTCTGTTCCAGTTCTTTTTTAACAATAAATCTGGTGAAAGGGAATAATGTAAAAATAACTCTCAGAGTACAAAATAATTCGAAAAGTTCGAAAATCTAGTAAATATTTCAAAATTAGATGACATTACTTCAAAATCGACACAACTGAAGAAGTTAGCTTTCCACTTTACCACTTTTACTCGCCCAAATTGTTCGAGTAAAAACTTTACAAAGAGAAAGCCATTTTGTTTTATGTTCTCTTTAATTTGGTTGAAATTTTAACTAGTTTTGTGGGTTCAGGAACGGGTTTCTAGTAAAAAATTTCAAAACTGGCAAAATTTGTAGGTTCTTTCAGGTTCTGGAACAGAACTTTCATTTATTTTAAGTTAGGATGTTCATGTTCACACGTAAAATAAATTAAATTTTATTCATTAATGAACGAAAGAAGCGGTCCTAGTACCCATCGTTCCGTTTGCGGAACCGTTTTATTGAACTAGTTCGTACCGGAACGACTCAACTTAGTGTACCTAATTTTTAAAATTTATAAAAAAAAGTTAGAAAATTGGGAATAATGCTCCACTCCTGGCGCCCACAAAAGGTCTAAATTTTGTTGAACACTCTGATCCAAAGTTTTTTAGCAAACCAAATCCGAAGATGGGACAACTTCAATGTCTTCAAATTATGCAACCTATATTGGAACGCGATCGCCTTTAAATTTTAATGAAAATTCATATATTCAGGATTTGGCTGGATCCCTCTTTTACGTGTTTAGAACTGGTTCTGTTTTTGGTTCTATGTGCCATCAAAATCCTCTAAATAAATATTTTCCATGATATTTTTTATGAAATAATTTACGATCATAATTTGTATTCATGATAACTGCCACCTGACAATGCACTTTTTCTGAAGACAGTGGTTGTTGGTCTTATCAACAATATTTAGATTTTATTATTTAGTTAACATTATTTAATATTCACATCAGAACATACGTATGCAAATATACATATATCATTTCACGTATATTCCATTTCACTTGTATAAATGTTTGAATTAAAAAAAAAAACTGCACTCACTCATCTGATCTGCCGTATAGAATTCGCTTCACTTCTTTCAACTCATCGGCCGGTATATGTTTTTCGAGACATTCTTCTAAACTTTTAAAATTTATACTTGACATTTTATTTGGCGATATATTTTTTTTCCTATTATTTTCCTCAACGCTTTGAGAACCAATCACGTCTGAACCGTGTGCCAGCTAAACTACGAATGAATATCGATGTGAGCAGTGTCTTTTGTTGTGACCTTCCCTAGTAAACAAACTAGGGAGGGAAAGAAATAATTACTTATGAGAGGGAGAGAGAGAAAACAAAAAATGCAATCAGTGTTTCCCAAACTGTGTGTAGGGATGTATTTTATAGCAGGCACGGGCAGAGCGTAAAAAATTCTATTCTCACGCACTTGTCTTTGTGTGTGTGTCAATGGTTTTTCAATTGGTACTTACTCTCGCGAGAGTGCACGCGTGCGTTGGTTCGCCCGACTGTGTTTTATAGATACGCAGTATTGATATTATGTTAATAAAAATCAATAAAAATTTTATTTAAATAATAATTATTGTTTTGAAGCTGTTCAGAATCTCTGAATTAATAAATAAATAAGTAAATGCAGTAACTCTCAATTATTTTGATATTCTCTCCGACTTTGCAAAAATTAATTGCTTTTAGTCTCTGTTAAAAGTGGATCTGTTATTTTGTTTTTATATTTTGCATAATTAGTTTATTATTTCAGAGAAACAAAGATAACGGAGTTGTGTATACTTATATATTATATGTATAATCTTATCACAATTGCCTTACCCCCCATGATCATTGCCATAAAAAGCCGATCTGTACTCTATAAACGAACAAAAACACAAACTCATATACTCCCAGCATTTGATAGTAATTGAAGTAAACATTTTGCAATAAGGCTACTCAAATCACTCAATCGATACAAATTGACCCAAATATCGCGAGCAATATTCAGTTCAATCAATTAATAGAAATGCATTTATATCAGCACCAGGCAAAAAATACCACGCATGATCTCAGTGTTTGTAAAAAAATAAGAAAAACAAAACAAAAAAGTCTCAATATTTGTCCGCTTGGGTAGATATTTTGTACAGCTTGGTACTTTAGATTTCAAGCTTATGATGTGATGTGTTTTGTTTTGTCAAAATCAGTTCAGATTTAGATGTAGCTCTCTTATACAGTATGTCAAGAAAGAGTTTACACATGGCTAATTATTAAACATTTTCAACATAACTCTAATTTATTTGTTTTTTATCATAAATGTGTGATCCACCTAATACAGTCTGAGTCAAATAAATTAAAATTTAGTACAAAATAAAAGAACCTACTTTACTCAGCTGGCTTGTGACAGAGCATTTGTTCCATAAGCCGAGTTTGAAAAATATTTCAAGGCGCGTCTGTCTTGTGCGCAGCTCTTCCAATTTGAAATACTATGTTCCGAAATGTTGTCTTCAACTTGATCTTTCCATCGAATTTTCCCCATCATCCGGTCTTCCCCTTTTACGTTGGCTCCCTTCTATATGCCTTTTAAGCATCGCCATCCATTCTCACAACATGACCTAGACAACGTTGTCACTGCAGCTCGATACGTCTGACTATGTCAATGTCCGAGAATAGATGGTGCAACTCATGCTTTATTCGAAGGCGATATTCACCGTCGACGCAGATACGCCCATAGATCTATCGGAGAATTTTTCTTCACTATTCTTCTCCGGATTTCAAAGCAGATGTTATTAGTTTTGTTTATGGTGACCTGGTATAAAATCATCACTATCTCGAATATGTAGTTTTCTAGTTCCGTAGTTGGTCCGAGTCTACTGGATGTCTTGCACGTTGACCATAAGCTTGGTCTTCTCGCCGTTTACTGTCATTCTCTCTTTGGCAGACTCCTTGTCCATTCGTTCATAGGTGGCCGTTTCTGCTCGTAATGTTCGACCGATTATGTCGATGTCGCACAGTGTCACGACCGCGACCAAAAATGGTCAAAACCAAGTATCACGGAGGACAAATTTTTTGATGAGGATTGATAGAAAATACTCCAATTAGAATGAATATGAAATTTTATATCGATATGTCGAGTAGTTTGTCTCTACAAAGGTTCCAATCTGATAATTATTTATAAACTACTTTTTACCATATTTTCGAAAAATATGTGTTTTTCTGATGCTCAAATATTTGAATATTCGAATTAACGGCTATTATAAAAGTGTTTATTTTGGTTGCTGTGGATGTAAAAACTAGGATTCGCTTTAGTTGGTATGTATATAGATATCAAATGGTGTATACAGTCGTCCACACTTGTAGTACTTAGTTCATCAAATTTTTAAAAACAATTTTGAAATTAGTGGAGCAGAAAAAAAAATTAAAAAGTTTAGCTCATTTTTTTTATTTGAGTGGTGAAAAGTGTGTTATTTAAGGAATACAAAAATTAGCTGCGGAGTCCTGCGGCCCTAAGAGTTATTTAACTTTTTTGGTGACCACCTTATGAAAAAATATAACATATTCATGAAATGGTTAGAAGCGAATGGTCAAATATGTTATGTATACAATTAAATACGTTATTGAGGGTCAAATAGGAAGGAGAAGATGGATTCAGAACATAGTAATAATACAATATTTTACATAAAATATGCAATTAAGTGGTAAAAACGTTATTCGATGCTGAGATATGGGAGAATTGGTTTTAAAATATAGCTTTTAAATAAATTTTCAGTCAGTTTAAGATTATACTTATTTATCAGATCATTTGAGACATAATCTTATAAACTAAATTTAGAGGTCGCACATGAATTTGTGGAAAGTTCATACATTTAAATATTAGTTCATGGCATGGGATATGCAAAGTGCAGTACAATACCTTTTGAGCGACTTTCACAAGATGCTAACAAGTCATGCCAACAAATAATTAGTAGCAGCCCGAACTTTTGTTAAAGCCGAGTTAAATAGGGATTTTATTTAGAATTTTATATTACAATCCGACCTTGTAATATCCTTAAACAGTCATAAAGTAAAGGCCCGAGATTATAACGTGGATGATACTAAATCGTACATTTGGAAAGACAATATTATATATATATATATATATATATATAAAGTTACATTTTTTGGGACTTTTGGTATGGTAGGTACCTGAAATTTGGGCCAACAACTAAATTACAACACCTATTACTGAAATGTTCATGTCTTCGTCCAAATTACATCATATTTGGGCGAAAACATGAACATTTTCATGCAATTTGTATGAATATAAACAATTTATAGGTCCAAAAAGCGGATTTTTCAAGACCCTTTGTATGGGAGGTATATAAAATCTTGGTCCAATCTACCCAGTTTTTGGTCTGTTTTCATTGAATTTGGTTAAATATTAAAGATATTCAACCAAATTCAAATGCATCTGTATTTGTTGCCGACCGCTGCTTTAGAGTCTAAACGCAACCAGAGAGTCAAGAGTCACCGTCATAGTTTTTCGCCGGTGTGAAAACCAAACGAAAGAGTTTGCGTTAGCGGCACAAAATGTCAATTATTTGTTTTCATTTTCTGACAGAAAATTTTACGTTGTGCAAACCAAAATTAATTTATTATTTAATAAACAATAATGTCAAGGAACTCGGGGAAAATCATTAAAAAAAAATAATTTTCTTCCATTTTATTATTAAATCGTTAAAAAAAACGTCCACAATCTTTGAAAATATTTGTTTTTTTAACAGCACTGCCATATTTTTTATATAAATTCTCATTGAAATTTGGTAGCACTGTTGATTTTTACCTAAAATATGCCAACTCAATTGAGAGCAAGAGAGAAATATTGAGTATGACGCTGAGCAAAAATGAATAAAATCTATTCTAGCGTCAAAATTTGGCGCAGTGTGAAAATCTTGGGTATAGTGGATTTGCCAGGTCTGAAGCCACATTGGTATGGTCCAATAATGCCCTTGACCATTGGCTTCAGTCGTTCACTCAGTATATGTGATGGGAAGGAGACACGGGACACTGGATGCTGAGGTTCCAATCATTGGTCATGCATTTCTCTAGCCAAATTTTACTTATCAGATGGTGCGTGCACCTGACCAGCATCTGACCATCGGTCTTGAATAGTTTGGATGGTAATCCATCGGCACCTGCTGCTTTATTATTCTTCAGTCGATAGGTGGTATACACTTTATACCATAATCACATATTAGTTCAGTGGTATCTTCTATTTGATACCAGAATCTTGGCAAAATGTTCCTTCCACATTCTCAACATAGGGAATGATATATATCTGTATCTGTCACCAGGTTTACATCTTCAACTCTACAAGAGGATGTGCCTGCACCAAAGCCTTCGGTGTGGTGTTTTACTCGTTGGTAAAATTTCCGGACTTCGTTCTGACTCCTGTACATCTCGATTTGCTCCCACTCACCATTTTTTGTTCTTTGTTATTTTTTCTGAAAATATGCTTCTCCTCTCTCATTTTCTACTGTTTGCAAGGTTGACATATACGCAGCGTTTTTCACATCGGTAGCATTAGGACACTCCTCATCATACCACGGGTTTCTTGCTTTTGCTGCAGTTTGTATGGAGTGGACAATTCTTTGCCATCGTGCAAAGAATGAATGCTTTCGTGAAGCATGTGGCTTCTGCTATCTGTTGTTTGCAGCTATTCGACGTCGAGTTTCCGCGTTGCTGCTATATTAACACGGGTGCGAACCTTGGCTGCCACAGGGTAGTGGTCTGAATCGATATTCGCTCCTCGGATAGATCGAGAGTCTAAAACACTGGTTGGATGGTTTCAGTCTATCACAACATGATCAATTTGATTTCTCGTTTTTTGATCGGAAATCCAGGTGGCCTTGTGTATATCGAGATGCTTAAATCTGGCGTTGCTTACTACCATGTTTTTTTGTTTTTGCAAAATAGTGAGGCTGAATCCCAGTTTGTTGTTTTTTTTAAAAATCAATTATTTATTAGTGGGGAATGTATGGTATTGTCCGCCGAGGGGTAAGGGACCTCAATGAGAATTTCGTTTCGTTGGCGCCTGACTTTGTGGTCAACAAGTCATTTGCAGACAACTACAATACATTTCTTCATGGAGGCTGAATTTTCCGACGTTGGGACCAAAAATATTTTGATTAAAAACTCCTAATGTCATGGCCAGGTGCTCATATGCCTTTTATAGGCGCTCGTAAAATATGTCTTTGGTCTGTTCATCTTTGTCTTCCGTCGGAGCATGGGAACAAATAAGACTGATGTGAATATGTAGACAAGGGATTTATTCTCCTGTTAACCATAAATCCGCAGTCAAAATTTATGTCGCGTTTCAAGGCAGCTATAATACCGTGCGTAATCGTCTGATTTACTTATGCCTGCCCCTTTCCATTGCATTTCTTGTAAGGGAAATATACCAGGTTTGTACTTCTTAAGTACATTGGCCAAAGTGAAAACTACGCCTGTTCTGTACAACGCCTGTTCCAAGTGCAGATTCGCAGATTTTGGTCCTTTATACGTTTGCGGGGGTCATCAACATTAAGGGGGGTTGGTTTTCTTTTTCGTTGCTTTTTCATAGTAGAGTGGGCGCAACTAATCCGACGCTTCAACCCGTTTTTTGTTCTTATGGGTGAACTCGCGTTCTTATGGCTGAACTCGCGGCACATATTGCAACCGGTGATGAAAGTAGCTGTCTCAGTTGACACCGCGGGAGGTAAATGTCATTAGTAGTTGAGTATTAAAAATGATTGCCCACAACTTTTTCCTCTATAAAGCACTATTAAAATTCCCTAATGACGTTGTTCAAAATTTAAGGGAGCGAAAATGTACTGTAGCTGCGTCGCTTGATGTGGAAAAGGCATTCGATAGAACAGATCATAAAGGCATATTATATAAATTGATTGTTATAGGGGTTTCTCCTGTGTTGATTAAATTAGTAGGTAGTTTCTTAAGTAATAGAAAATTTTGTGTTACGCATAGAAATAAATTATCTTCTTTAGGAAATGTTTACTGTGGGGTCAATTTTGTCGCCAAACCTATTTAATTTGTTTATTTATGATTTTCCTCATCAATATAACGACTCGAAAGGAATTCTGTATGCCGATGATTCGCTGCTTTACGCTCATAGCGAGTCTCCGTTAGAAGCTCTACGTCTAGTGTCAGTTCATTTGGAACATGTAACGCGTCCGGAAAATGTAAGCATTTTGTAGTACCGCAAAGCAAAGATTTAAAACTTTTCCTTCTTGGTAATGAGATAAAATTTGAAGATAATATTAAATATCTTGGAATTTATGTTAACAAATTATTAAAGTTTAATTCTCATTCCCGGAATAATTTGAAGAAAGCAAATAAGATGAAAGGAGCTTTTTCAACATTATTTAACAACAAATATCTAAGTATTAAAACGAAATTACTTCTGTTTAAAGTATTAGGCCTATCCTACTTTATGCATTTCCAATTTGGTTTACCATATCCCCATCCGTAATGAAAGAATTGGAAATTTTTGAAATGGGTGTTATTCGGAAATGCATATGTAGAAACTATCAACATCAAAATAAAAGGTATTCGAATGAATTCATTCACGACACGTCTTCCATTGTAAGGTTGTGCGAGTACTCCCTCTTAGGTTTAGAAAAATTTGTTAAAAATCTCCAACATTTCAATGGAGGTGTGATGCGCTATATTTTAAATTCAGAGTCGCATTTTAGTTGGTCAAATACGAATTACTTATCTCCTATTGGCATTTTAAAGGAACAAAATTATTTGTCTGGTAGTCTTTATACATCGACAACTCCCGGCATACACAGGGGTTAGTACACCTAAGTCTGTTTTTACACGGTCTTTTTGTACACCGTTTTGATATAACACGGTTTGAAAATTGAGCACGATTTGAAATTTTATGTACTTAAATTTTTTTGTCAAATTTAATTTTTGCGAAGTATGTTCATATCACAAAAAAGTATTTATGAAAGAAAAAAGTCTGAAACCATCGATAGTTTGCGAACACTAGCTTAAAGATTTAAGTGAATTCCCCTTTAGCGCGTACAAACAATTTTTACTGGTCAAAGCAAATGTGAATAGCACTAATTTAGGGGAATTCCCTTTATGTATAAGATCAATGTCTTTTTTCACACGGCTTCTTCTGGAACCAATCTACCGTGTAAAAACAGACTTAGGTGTATGCTCTGTTTTGGTCCTTAGTTTTTATATTAGTTTGTAAGTTTAAAATGTGTATAGTAGTTTTAAGAACCCTTGTGTAGATGATCTCTACAAAACATTTGGATATGCCGGGAGCAAACATATTGTAACACCATCAGATTACATTATCATAAATATTTTGTCATTGTCATGTTTGCAATTTGTTAATATACACAAAACATTAAAATTAAAATAATACATTATAGTTTTAAGTGGCCGATATATGTATAGAAATGTTATTGTTAATGCGTTGTATGTTTTTTTTATAAGTCTCAATAAACTTAACTTAACTTATAATGAATATAATGAAACTTGTTGCATACTTTTAGGCATGTATTCAAATTTAATAAAAAAATAATTTGGTTTTGGAAAAACAACAATTCATTTATTACATGAAACTGCATTTGTTCATAACATGTTAATGTATACCCATGAAAAAATGCGTGCTCAACGATTTTCGACGTCAGAAGATGCAATTCAAGCGTTCAAAAAGATATTTTGGAGGTGTCTCAGTCGAAGTGGAAAATATGGTAAAATATATATTTATCCAAAATGGTCCGTTCAACTTGGGGCTTTTCTTTACTGGTTTGTATTTTTTTATTTTAATTTTTAAATTTGTTGCACAGTAAAAAAAATACAAAAATATTTTTCTTTGTTCATATATATAATTTTTATTTATCTTTTCTGTTTCTTTGTTGCAACATTAAACATTTTTCTTTAATAAATTCTTAAGTTTTTTTGTTTACATTTTAAATACATTTACATAAATAGTATAGTATAATGCTATTTTTGTTGTTGTTGTTGTATAGACAATTTGTTTTATTGTTTAAATAATGGACATTTGTTGTTATGTTATTGTTGTAATAAGTAATAAAATAGAGAAGTTTCATTTATTTTTTTATTTATATTCAGCTCTTGTTTTTAACAAAAATTAAATAAAAAATGTTTTTAACTTTAGTTTGAAATTTTTTATTGCATTGGATTCTTGTGTTTTTTATACAAATATATGGGGTGGCATTTATTGACATTATTTGTTGATTTATTTATATATTTATTTTATAGCAATTACCCAATGTTATAGTTAAAATCATTGAAGCTTTTAATTAATTTAATTTGTTTAAGTTTAACAAGTGTAGGCCTTGATTTTATTTATTTTTATATGGTTTTGGTACATACATTCTTTTTTTTAAATATGGAACTATTTTATTTGTTATAAATATATTTTATTTTTTATTTAAAGAGGACAGTTTTTTTTATAACAATTTGTTAACAAAGTTATATATTTACCGTTCTTCTCATATTCCAGGTGTCATTAAATAAAAAAGGTGTAATTAAAAATTAAGTAAAATACAGAAGACAGTGCAGGAAGTCGTAATAAAAATAAATGTAATGAAGAAATTTAATTAAAATTAAATTAAAATACCATCAAATGTCGTAAATTAATATATTTAGCCAATTGCAAAAAATATCAAAACTAAATAGTAATAAGTTTCAACTAAATAGGGAACATACCAAAATAAAACTTTGAATTGAAAGGAAACCCAAGAAGAATGGGTTTAAAACAATCAAGCAGTTGGACTTGATAATCATTAATTTGATTTAAGGAACCCCCCCCCATTCTCGAATTTAAATTTTCAAGATTTTCAATGAGCTGGTAAATCAATACCAATGCTTGTTAAGGTTTGTAACTTTGCACATATATATTTAAAGTTTTAAAAGAGAGGAAAAATTATTTACAAAAAAATTGTGTAATTGTATTGTTGTTGTTTTTTGTAATTAAAGAGAAGTCCTTATTTTTGATGGCGGGCATGATAACACCTCACTGGAACATCGGAATCCGAAAATTCCAACGGTGTTAGAAAGAGTACATGTCTGACTCTCGTATGAACTAGGATTATTGACTTCGCTCTAAAATTACCAGAAACCAAGTTAAAAAATAAGGAAGATCTTCACCGATTGGCTTTATCCTAGTTCATACGATATCTATACACTCACAGAGAAACGTGTAAAAATTTGGAATCGATTGGGTTATTTTTTTTGAGTTATCGTGCCCGCCATTCACAAAAGAGAAAAACACGTTTAAAGTTTGAGAAGTCCTTTAGCCGTCACTGGATGCTGACACAATAAATCGGCTATATCTTCAAGAGTCCTTGAGATTTTCACTTGAAATTTTGTATGGAGATTCTTGAATTAGTGTAAATTCGAATTAAATCAAAAAAAATTTGACCCCGAGAATGAGGGGGGGGGGGGGTCCCCTTAAATTTGGATATTGCACCTAAAAACATACTCTACACCAGAAAAATATGACATTCCATTCAATTGATGTTGGATTAACAAATTAAAAAATTTTGACACTTTACGGAGGTACCTGACGTAGTAGATCGACGAGTTCCATCTTCGTACATAATCTAAGTACCATAAAAATAATACGTTGTGTAAAGTTTCGTTGAAATAGGATATTCCATTCACTACATGTGAGATGTACAACTTTTCAAAATGTTGATGCTTTGTGGGGGAGATACCAGAAGGAGTGGGCCGATAACTCCCATATTGCAATATTATACAGTCATTGCTATAATATTAGGTTGTGCAAAGATTAGTTTCAGTCGGAAAATCCGAATATTATGAAAATAAATTTCCGCAACATTTTGACCAGAAGGAGTGAGCCGATATCCTTCATCTTCGATCTAAGTCTAAGTGTAGAACAACTATTACAGACAGACAGGCAGTAGAACAACTATTACGATGCGCAAATTTAGAATAGAATCGGCTACAGACAGACAGGCAGGAAAACGGGCATTTGTAACTCGACTCCAAATTGTCTGTAACGAATTTGGTCCAATTAAACATGGGGTCTAAAACCAATATTTTGATGAGACACATTTTTGTCGCATCAATGCGTTTATGCCTTCATTAGCCATAATGCTGAGGGTATAAACATGTCATTATGAAACATACAAATTCACCTACCATAGCCCAACTACGGGTCGTATACTAATAGGCGACTTATAAAGATGAAAATAGAAATAAACATTATTATATTTCAGACAATGAAAACGATCATGTCCAATCAATATCAATATCTTGTCATTTTTAGAAATCTTTCGACTTACCCCAGACGCTTACGCGAGTGGAATAAGTGCGGTTTTGTCAGAGGATCTAGACCAATCTTTACGATTTCCAGAATCTTGTTAACAGACTATGATGTTAATTATTAATTAAAGAGAATTGATAGCATATCTGTAGGTACTACTAAAGAGTTCAAATTTTTAATGACCATCAACCTCTAACCCTTCCTGTATTAGAAAATAACACTAATGCAAAAATCAGAAGATGGGAGGCATTTATTGAGGACTATAGCACACATTCTAAATAATCGACCGAAAATTTTAAATTTTGAGGAAATTTTAAATTTTCTGTACAAGGACTATTTTCTGTATGGGACTAACTCTAGGGAACATTCCAAAATTGGAAGATTCTCGGATACTTTTTCAGAAGTTCAAAAAAATCGTTCGTTTGATCTGATATTCAGAAAATGACCGGGTGTTTGATTCGAATTTTGGAAATTTGTCAAATGTTTGATACGAAAATTATCGAATGTTCAATCCCAAATTCGGAAAAAAAACTTTGAATATTTTCGAAAATCGTAGAAAACTAACTTTTTTGGATGCTTTAATTGAAATCTGTATATTATTATAATAACATTAATCTTTTTTTATAAACAAGTAAAAATGTCGCTAATTTTGGCCGGGCCGAACTTTTTATACCCTTCACCTCGTGGAGTGCATTCAAAACTCCCTAAGTCGATTGGGACATTTATATGTCAAATTATAGCCACTCCAATGAGAAAATTCGGTTAGAAATGTTTTATTACCGAAAAAGAAGCAAAAGAAGCACAACATTTACGTGGGATTATATCAAAACTGGAACCCTTATATACATCGCAAAATGTGTGTATATAAGTCAGTTTTCCAGAACCATTCGTACCAAATTACTGCCACTTGTCTTTCAAAATACCGAAAATGTGATGGTACTGTTCTATCGGAGTTATATCAGATCGTAAACTCACATTGATAATTTTTCGTAGGAAGAATTGACACCCCATAAGAATTTGATAAATCAAATAAAAACGAATTCGGTTGAAAAACATGCCCAAATACCCCAAAGCTGATCATTTTTGGAAAGGAATTTTTTTACTCAATGATTATCCAAAATATAAAATTACAGATAATTTGGTTGATGCAGCTTTATATGGGAGATTCCTTAAAAAGTGAACCAATATTGATAATTTTTATTAGGAGGATTTGACATCCTATGGGAAGCTGTAAAATCAAATTAGAGCCAATTCAGTTAAATAACGTGCCTAAAACTATCAAAAACAGGGTTACCGGAAACATGGACCAATGTTCATAATTTTTGGTTGGAGCATTTTCCACGCAATGAGAATCCAAAATATTAAATTGTTCCCAAATTGGTTGAAACACGTGCTCAAGCTCCCCACATCTTTGGAATGTAGCGTTTTATGGAGGCTTCTTTAAAAGGAGAACCAATATTCATAATTTTTAATAAGAATATTAATTAGCTTGAAACATGTGCCCAAAATCATTAAAATACCGAATGTTGGGGGTATTGTTTTATGGGGACTACATCGAAACCTGAGCCAATATTAAAAAAAACTGTGCTACAAAACAAGAAAAAAAATTATTTAGGGGTTCTAATGTATCAATTCTGGACCACGAAAATACCTTTGATTTTTCTGGGTCACTTCGAAAATTAATTTTATTTGATGGTAAATGTAGAGAAAAACGTGGTTTCATAGATTTTAAATTTGAAAAAACTGTTAAAAATTCCATAACACCGAATTATAGAGGGGTACCGGAGTAATATCAATTCAAGTGTACAAATTTTATTCCGAAGTATTGCGATCTCTATCGTGGTTTCTACAGACACACAGATGTACAGACGGACACGCATAAATCGACATAGAATTTTATTTGGATCAAGATGTTATGTTCTTTAAGGAGTAAAGCTGTAAAAACATCGATATTCCAAACATTATCTAGTTCCGATATTTCATTTCAAACTATCGATTGCTGTCGATATTATCGGTAATTTTCCACTAATATTTGGCGGAGATTTTGTGTTTGTTGACATTTTGCAGAATTATAAAGAAGATCTAAAGGCGAATCCAAACACCAAAAAAATTCTTGAAATCCCTAGCCGGACGTCTAGACATATCATTGTCATAAAGGTGTAATCATTTTTTTCTACCGCTTCGAGGTGGATTCGTGTTCAGTATTCAATTGATGCATGTGCCCTTTTAAGGTGGCCCAAAATGTTAGTGGCATTGCCGCTAGTTTTATATACTCTTGTGCATATTCGGCAATTGCAAATTTGCAATCTTTCGATCTATTAAAATATGCCCACGCTTCCGATGTCTTCCATTTCGTAATTTTTGGATTGTCTCCTTTGAAACTGGTGTCGGTGCTGGCCAGCACTTCTACGTTTTCTTTGCCACAGACTAAAGAAAAATATGCACTCACAAAAGTATTTTAGTAGATATTTCTTGATTGATAGTACTTGTACGAACATTTTGGAGTGGTTTTTATATAGTTGTCCATGGTGCAATATGTCCTCCTTTACGATTGTTGAAATTTTTTCGCGTTTCTGAAAAACGTACGGGCTCTGAACTAAATTATATTGTTCGTTTTTGGATAATACGTTTAAGGATCATGGCTTATTTATAATTTAGTTTTTAATTTTTTGATTCTACATTACAACAACATGTTTGGCATTTATTTGCACCAACAGCTGGGCCGATGCGGCTACCTTATTATGTATACCTTGACCTAACCTATGTTATTTTGTCCGATAATATCGATAGCCAAAACTGTCAATCGACATTCAATTTTAAAAAAAAATCGATACTATCGATATTGCCATCGATTTTTTTACAGCTCTATTAAGGGGTCTCCGGGGAGTATTTCGATGTGTTGCAAACGAAAGGACACTTTTATAGTTCCTACAAAAAAATGAACTACTTAACATGTATTGGTATCATGGATAAGGTGATAGACGTATTACAAACGTTGATAACAAATGGGAAAAAGCCCATAGGTAAATCTTATACAAGAGAATCAATTTTGCTCGTCCAAAGTAATACATTATGTTTTATTACAGAAAATAATCGAACTGCGATTTTTGTTTACGATTATATAAAAACAATATTTTGAAGTCTATTCAAAGTTCTGTAATCGTGTATCTCTTTCAGACTATTTAAAAATCTATGCAGAAGTCTATAGAGGATTTCTAAGAATTATTAATTCAAAACATTATTTTATATTTTTAATTTGAATATGTTCAAGTCTTCCTAATCCATATAAAAGTTTTATTTAAATTTTAAACAGTTTAAATTATAATATTCAAAAGTAAATAATCGTATATCCCAAGATTTATAATCGTAATAAAAAAACTAAACCCGAGCGAAAATAATTCCCACATTAGTGTACCAACTGGAATATGAGGATAATTTATTTTATATCTCTTTTTTATTCCTGCAAATTTTAGCTATTTTACAAAGTCAGCTGAAAAACACGTTGTTTTTGTTGTTTGAAATAAATGTTTTTAAATTTGTATAATCTTAAAAATAAAAAAAAAAAAATTATTTTTTTTTGTGTTTTGCTCTAAAGACATGAATCTAAATAGTTTTCTTCTTTTTCTTGGTGTTGTTGGATTTTTATATTCTGGATTCTTCGAATTGAATTTGTTTTAATTTTTTGCTTAATACATTCTTAATGTATTTTTTTTAAATAATTTTGTGTGTTTGTTGTAATTTGGCATTTTTTGTTTGGTTTGTAGCAGTGTTTGTCTTTTGTTCTTCTTTCATAGTGTGTGTGTTTCCCGGTTTTTGTCTGCAGCACCTTTTGAGCGGCCACGTCTTTTTTGTAAGTGTGTGTGTGTTTTGGTTTTTTCTTATAGCTGCCTGCTCCACAACCCATTCCACCCACCGACTCCTTTCGTTCCATGCCATTTCTACAGATCTTATTGCACCCAGGATGAGGGTGCCCACAACGGTTCCGTTTCAACTCTTTGCACGATATTTACAAGCTTTTCGAATGCTGTCACCAAATCGGCATTGATAATTTCTTCATCGAAAAAGTGGCCATAGAGGAAATCGATGCGAATCGATGATTTAATCATGTCATTGAATTCTTCATCCTGGAATGGAGAAAAATTAAAAAAATTAAAGCAAATTTATTAGGAGTCTTTATAATTTAAATATCTACGGGGAAGTTTTAATTAATTTGGAATATAGAGAACTTAAGGTTATTCTAAGCTCTATAAACGTGTTTCTCACAATATCGTCCTGGTCCTGGATATTGTCTTTTGCATTTGAAAATAATTGGGAACATGTGTTTCAAGAATATGTAACAAAAGGTGGTGCATATTTCAAAGGACTTAAAAAGGCGTGGCTATTTTAAATGGGAAGATAGATACCAAGCAACGGCTCTGATTGGCTTTAACATCATCTTAATTGTGGACACAGACCTCCTCACGGTGTCACCTGGGGTAAAAAATGAATTGAAGCGTCGGGATAGTTGCCCACACTCGGAAAACCCCTTCTATTATGCTGACGACCCCCGCAAACATATAAAGAACCACGATATGCGAATCTGCACTTGGAATGTGCGCAAGTTGTACAGAACAGGCGCAGTTTTCGCTTTGGCGGATGTACTTAAGAAGTACAAAGCCGATATTATTGCCTTACAAGAAATGCGATGGAAAGGGACTGGCGTAATTAATCAGATGATTACACCCTGTTTTATAACTGCCATGAAATGAGACATGAATTTGGCTGCGGATATATGGGTAACAGGAGAACAAAAGACCTCGTCTCCAGATTCACTCCAGTAGATGAGCGAATTGCTATAATCCGTATAAAAGCGAAGTCCTTCTATATCAGCCTTATTTGCGCCAATGCTTCGACGGAAGACAAAGATGGTCTGTCTGTCGGTTATGACCGCTGCTCTGGCCATGACATTAAAATTCTGCTAAGAGATTTGAAATCTCTTAGCATAAGAGAAAGTATTTTTGGTCCCAACGTCGAAAATTCAGCTTTCATGAAGAAACATCAGACAACGGCATGAGGCTGACTGTCTTCGCGGCAGCAAAAAACTTGGTAGTTAACAGCACCAGATTCAAGCATCTCGATCTGAATTTCTCCTGATCAAGCAACGAGAAATCAAATTGACCATGTTGTGATAGACGGAAGGCATTCATTCAGTGTATTAGACGTTCGATCGATCCGAGGAGCGAATATCAATTCGGACCACAACCTTGTAGCTGCCAAGGTTCGCACTCGTCTTAATGTTGCAGCAGAGGTGCGATCTAACACAACACGGAAACTCGACTTCGAAAAGCCGCAAACACTATAGGTAGCCGAGGCCTACTCCGCTTAACTTACCCACCAGCTTGACGAAAGCACTTCTTGTCCTGATAATAGTATAGAAGCACATAGGCAAAGAATTACCAACTCCTTACAAAAGGGTACCAAAGACCACCATCAAGAATCCCGTGGTACGATCAGGAGTGTCGTTTTGTTACTGATGTGAAAAACGAACGTATATGGCAACCCTGCAAACAGTAGGAACACACACTTCGAGAGTGAATTGTGGCGAGAAAATGAGATAGGAGAAACGTATTTTTAGAAAAAGAAGAAAGAACAAGAAAAACGTGTGCAAATCGAGATGTACAGCAGACAGAACAAATTCCGGAAATTTTACCAACGAGTAAAGCACCAAACCGAAGTTTTTGGTGAAGGCATATCCTCCTGTAGAGATGAAGATGGAAACCTGGTAACGGATAAAGATAGCGTGTTGAGGATCTGGAAGGAGCATTTCGTAAAACTAGTAGCGGTAGTCAAATAGTAGCGGTGAAGATAATACCCCAGAACCAATAAAAGACGACGTTATAGAGTGTTTACCACCTAGCCAAGATGAGGTTAGAATAGCAATCAATCGGCGGATGAATAACAAAAGCAGCATGAGCCGATGATCAGATGGCCGGTGGTCAGAAGTTAGTCAGGAGCATGCACCAGCACCAGCTAGTTTTACACTGCACCAAATCCTGGAAAAGACCCATCGACACATTCCACCTATTCGTGGACAATAAAGCCACATTGGACAGCCCAATCCGCTCAAAAGTGTTTAAAGCCATGTCAGCATATGGCATTCATGCAAATTAAAACGGCTATGAAGGATAGTTTTTATTGGCACAAGGTCAACAGTTTAATACTGAACGAGGATTCAGACAAGGTGGCAGTTTGTCGTGTGCCCTTTTTTACATCCTGCTGGAAAAGTCATATGAGATGTAAAGGTGTACAGAACACACATGTTACTGGCCTACGCCGATGACATAACACAATGGGTCGAACATTGCGAGCTGTAACAGTCACCTTTGTATAAATTGAGAAGTCTGCTAAAATGGGTCTGGCAGTAAATGGCGAAAACAGCAAGCTGATGGTTTCAGCACGCAAGACGTCTAGTAGACTCCGACCAACTGTGGAACTTGAGAACTACAGCTTCGAGGTAGTCAAAGATTTTATGTACCTCGGTACCGCCATAAATAAAACTAATGACATCAGTTTTGAAATTCGGAGGAGGATAGTGTTGGTCAACAAATGCTACTATGGTCTATGTAAGCAATTTAAGAACAAGGTTACCTCTCGCCAGACCTATCTCACACTCTACATGACCTTGATACCACCCGTGCTGTTGTATGGATCTGAATAATGGGTAGAGAAAAATTCTCCGAAACATCTATGAGCCGATCTGCGTCCACCGTGAATATCGCCGTCGAATGAACCATAAGTTATACCATCTATTCTCGGACATCGGCATAGTCAGAGCTGCAGCGACTACGATGGCTAAGTCATGTTGTGAGAATGGATGAGGATGCCCCAGTTCAAAAGGCACAAAAAGTGAGCTAACTGATGGTTCACGTATTCGATGGAAGATCAAGTGGAAGACAACATCTGGGAAAATGGTCTTTCAAATTGGATAAGATGCGCAAAAGACCGACGCGCTTGGAAATCTTTTTAAGCTCGGCTATGGGACAACCGTTCTGTCACAAGCCAGCTAAGTAAGTAAACAAGGGGCGTGGATATTTTAAAGTCCTTTAAAAGAGACGAGGATATTTCAAAGGACTTTAGAAGACGCGTGGATATTTAAAAGCATTTAATGAGGAGTCGACACTTTAAAGAACTTAAAGAACATTCTAATGCTTCTATATAATTCCAAGGCCATGGATTTGCTAGGATCACTTTGAAGCCTCTATTGTACCTTTTTAATATTATTCTAAACAATCTTCAAACAATAGTATTATTGATACACTAAATACTAACCGTAAAACCTCTTGCATTCGATTCATCAAATGTCGATTTGGCTCTCGAATCTGTACGAGTCTTCTTCAGTTCATCGAATTCCGGTGGTTTAATGTGTATAAGGAAGGGTTTCAGTTGTACTGTTCGCAAGGCCTTAATCGCCTGATAATGGGGACTCAGTAGACAAACACAGCCGGCATTGACAATTGATTTGACACTTTCCGCTGAGGTGCCATACAAATGGCCCTTGTATTCACCGTGTTCAATGAATTTGCCAGCCTCAATGTCGGCTTCCATTTTTTCGCGGCTAACGAAAATGTATTCACGACCGGCCACCTCACCGGTGCGCATGGGACGTGTGGTATCTGCAATAGAGAAAAACGTTAATAAACATTTTTCATGAATGGTGATTCCTCTATTTACTTACATGGTACTGGACTACGATATTTCTCAGGATCACGAGCGATTAAACGTCTCCTCAGCTCGTTGCGTCCGACGCCGGGCGCCCCAATTAATACCACCGGTCTATAAATGCCTGGACGTGGATATAGTTTGGCTACTTCTTCATAGGTGGCAATCAGCTCCCGATCGAAGTCGTCGTTCTCTGTTAAATCGTACATGATTTTTTTAGTTTTCGGTTGTCGACACGATGAGGTACTACTGCTAGAACGTAATCTAGGTGAACCAGGCGGTGTGGAACATATGGAGGTACATGAACCCTCTGAATTGTGATGATGATGTTTTTTTTTTTTTTTTATGTGGAGCAGTGATGTTAGGAGCAGTTTTTTAGGGAATTTCAGAATTTGTTGGTTTTAGTGGGCGAAGTTTAAGGTTTGTTTTTTTTGCGGAAGAATCAGAATAGGTTTCAGAGTTAGGTTGGGAAGCGGATTTTTTTTGTAAAACCATGCATTTGAAAATAAAATAGAATGATTAATGACAATGAGATGACAATTAAAAATGTTAATGATTAGAACTATTTACACATTTAGATGAAATGTTTGGCAAATATTTACATTGAGATCTTTAGTTGTTGAAATTTTAACTTTTGAGTTCTGAAGTGCCCTTAGACAATATTTATCTATAACTACTCACTTTTCGATTCACCATCGCCAATTTCACGTTGCGTCCGTTCGTGTATAATACGTCTTTCTTGCAAGGCACGACTGGGAATTAGACCGGCACGAGCTGTACGCTCAGATTCGCGACGAGCTTGCCACCAGTATGAATCATCCTGTAATCAAAAATATAAAAAGTCAGTTTTGAGTGAAGTTCGGAAGCGTATTTAAAAAAAATAAAGTTCTGAACATTTTTATAACAAATTAACTTTTCAGTTCCTAAAAGCACATTTACATATACGGTTTTAAGTAGACCCTATTAAAGAAATCCATAAATACCCCCTAACTATTACCCCCTAACTTTAATCATGATTTAAGTGTCTATCAGCCGATTTGATACATAAAAACGTTGTTAATTTGCTCCAAAATGGTTTGTTTGAACAATTGTTCCGCTTTTGCATTTGTCAACTATTAAATATAAAAGCATGTTAAAATAAAGTTAGACCCGGTCGAACTTTTAATACCCTCCAACATTAGCCTGGCATTCAAAATATGTAAAATTAATGTGGGCTCCCAAGATGATTAATAGGAGTTCTAGTGTTGTATGGGGATATACAAAAACGGGGCTGTCAAATTCCCAACATACCGAATATTGGGAGTATCGTTATATGGGGGCTACCCGGAAACTTGGGTCATTTAACAATTTTTGGTATGATAACCCAAAATGCTTAATTGCAGCCAATTCATTTGAAAACGTGTTCTAAATCCATAAAATGTCGAATATTTCGGGGTACTGCTATATAGGACTAACCTGAAACTTAGGTCAATGTTAATAATGTTTAGTATAGAGATGTGTTATGAAATAAGAACCCAAAATAACAAATTACAACCAATTCGGTTAAAATACGTGTCGAAAATCGGTTAAAACCGAATATTGCTGGTTACCATTATATGGGGGCAACCCGGAAATTTGAATCAATAATAATAATTTTTGGTACGGACATTTTCTATAAAATGAAGCCTAAAAGTACTAAATTACAGCCAATTCGGGAGCTACACCAAAACGTGAAGCGATTAAAATCCATTAAAATCCCCCAATATAACCATAGAATTGTGTGAAGGAAATAAAAGGACCTAATCGGTTAAATTTGAAGGTAATGTGATAGGGCCTTGTTCCGTTGACCAAAATTCCCTAAAACAAAAGCGGAAAGTGCGAAGAAGAATAAAGTTACAGAGCAGAGCCTGAATAAATTAGCACCGACGTGTTTCGTTTATCTGCTTGCAAGTCACGCCCCATCGTAATCCTGCGATCTCCTAAAGATTTGTGTGTGTGTTTTGATATCTGTAGACGAGGGTAACAAGACAAACACGAAGCCAATGAGCAAAAATGGATCTGAGTTTAATTACAACAGGTGAAGAGCAACGTCATCTTCCGACACATGCGGGGACTCAAACTTCCGAGTCTGAATATGAAGATAAGTCTAATAGCCGTTTTAAAATGCCTGGGAATCGAAGATGCTTATATTATGGTAGATAAATTGGGCACGAATATCGCCAAACTCTCAAAAAAAAAAGAACAATGTGAAATGGAGAAACATTTCATTTCTCTATTTTGCAAATAGAGAGCAGGACTTCTATGAGAATGGCATTATGAAGTTACCTTTAAAAACCATACAACAAAACGGTGCATATTTGGACACTCTGAAGCATGTTAAATAAAGTCCCATAGTTCATATAAAAATAATGGATTTCTTTTTCCCCAAATTAATATTAAGAGAAAGCGTAGTCAATCCAAAGTTGAAGGAGACTGTTACGAGAATCCATAGACTGAGCGCGGCGAAGCTATCCTATAAGACTGGGAATCCCAAAGAGGAGGAAGAGGACAGCAACAATTGGTATGTAGCCGCCGTTTTAACCGGAGATTGCCAGGAGGCGCACAGAGAAGCGCTATGGAGAGAAGCGCTATGCGAATTACCCAACATTTTACTTGGGAGGTTAAATCAATACACATACTTCATTTACATAAACAAATACGGAAGTTTATCTCATAGACATTGTTTTAATATTTTGACACCCATGGTTAGATTTAGTCCCATGGTTCCTTTTGAGAATATGCATATCATATTTCTGTGTCGATTTATGCATGGCCGTACATCTATTGATGCTCTCAATTTGGATGAAGATTGGCACAATTCACTTCTTTGGCTCAAGGACGTACACTATTGGAACTGGAGAAAATCGGTTCAGATTTAGATATAGCATTTATATATAGCTTCGTCCGAGATTAGGTAAATGGTGCACAAAACTCCCAATATATATCCGATTGAGACAAAATTTTCCACAGCGTACTGAATAAGGTCCGTTTGCAATTTATCATAGATTTCAGAATGGTATGCGTATATTTTTTATTAGTTGAAATGTCTATTTAGATCTAATATAATTTTTATGTCGCCCGATTCCATTTCAATGGTTTTCCAAAGATGCTATGTATCTTCTATCTACAGGATATTGCATATATATAGTCGGCCAACCTAGCGGAATCAACAGTAAAGTCAATGGAAGAAAGTTCTACTGTTTGAGGAAGAAAATCTTTCTTGAAAAACCCTGAATGACAGGGGAAATTTGAAAAAAGGACTGTTGTATTTACAAGTAAGCACGTCATAAAAGTCTATAGTAGAATGGCATATAAAAGAGGCGGACTATATATCGCCATACCTAAACGTACTCTTTAACACGTGCTTAAGGTTTGCGTACACTTCTAAGCCCTGGCAGGAAGCCCGAGCATTCTTTACATCCAAGCCCGACAGGGCATGCTACATAAAAAGAACATCTTACTGGTTAAAAAGCCTCACTTTATTTCTACTCAAATCCATGGAATGGACAGTCGACACTATGATGAAGATCAGCATGGGTATGTAAGCGGATTTCAGTGGATACCGCTTTACACGTGGTAGTATACCACATCGAGGGCACCTTAGATAAGGAAATGCACACTATAGGGCTATGCATTGACATAGAGGGAGCATTGAACAATGTCGGCACTGAGACGCTTTTCCAAGGAGTTGATCAGGCACTTATCATGGGTCGGTCATATACATGGGATTAATATATGGCGAGCTGTTCAATCCGTCGCCCTTGACCAGAATGGCATGATCCTACACAATAATGGGATTTGTATCATTTTATGATAGATAATTGGATCGATGAAACTTATCAAGATATGATTACCTGTACATACTTTAGGACCAAACTCTCTTCGATTATAAACGGTTATTATTTTTTTTACAAACCTGTGATACGATGTGCAAAATATCACCACGCTGAAATGCTAAGCCAGCTTCTTTACACGGTATGTAGGGATCGACTTCAGGATTATAATCGAAATGGGCACGGACACGTACTTTCGACTCACGTTGGGCGCCTCGGCCATCAGACGGCACCAACTTGAATGTAATGGTGCCTTCCGAATTTTGCTAAAAGACAATCATATTATTAACATTGAAATATTTAAAAAAAAATAGTAACAATAACTTACCAGTATACTTAGCACATCTCCCGGTGTTTTACCTTCAACATTAATACCATTGACTTCTATGACCTCATCGCCGACATGTATAAGTCCCGAGCGATCAGCCGCACCACCATGCATAATTCGAGCTATTATAATTTTACCCGATTCTTCATCGGTTTTAATGGTGGCACCCTAAAATAGAATTTGATGTGAAAGTTATTCGAAATCGATAGAATATAGATATGGATAATAAATTTAATGTAAGAAAAAAATTAGCGGTAGATATTTTGAAGATAAGAAAAATGTAAAGAAAAACATTATTCGACTATTACAACTACACAGACAAAGTACGACACAAATGTTTTAAGTGTATGTTTTTTTACAAAAAAAGAAGAAGAATTTTTTTTATAAATATTTTCCCAAAGGGAAATATATAAAAAATTGAATAATAAACATATTGAAAATTTTTAAGTATTTAAGAATTAATGAATTGGGAATGTATTTATTTAAATTTTAGACAAAAGATCATTAAATATCGATTATAGGATTTTTTAAGATCAAAAAATCTGCTTCGATTCTTAAAGCCTGTTCTTGCAGACCACAACATTTTGGATCAATGAACTGAATCTACACTTTGATCCATTATTTAGATTTTACATTTTTTTTTTAATTTTCAATATGTTTATTATTTCTTCTCTTCTTTTTATTCACAATGTGTGTTTTTGTACAATTTCAATTTTTGTTTTTTTTTTTTATTATATTTTGTGTCCAGTGTTGTTCCACTCAATATTTTTGCTGGTTTTAGTATTCGATTTTGCATTTTTTTATTTTTGTTTGTGAAGGACATTTACTTACAACAATTGGTTCCGCACTTTGTGCTCCTGACTGTGATATATGTTTTTTTTTGGATCATTTTCAATTTTTTTATACAAATTAAAAATAAATACAAAATACAGAATGGGAAAAAATAGAAACACATAACGAATTTTTGTTATATGAGTTTACATTGGAACAAATTTTGGATTTTTGTTTGTAATTCACACACAGACAATGAAAGAATGACAAATACATTTTAGGCATTTATAAAGCAATTCATAAAACCAAAAATAATGCGAAAATGTTGTAATTTTAGGACAATGAATGTGATAGAAGCAATATGCAAAGTAAATGCACAGTAATATCCAGTATTTATTGATCAACTCAAAAGAAACGTATTTAAAAAAATGTATTTTATAGAAAATGAGGTTGGCTATATGACCCAACACCCTCCCTTTGTGTAGAGTTATGACTTTTCTTCTCAAAAATTAATTCCGGTTTTAGGATTGAACTTTTGCCTAACAAAGTCGAAAATAGACATTGGTCCTAGAAATCGATGACATTTATGATTTTTACAATTTAAGAAAATTCCTAAGCTATAAACGTTAATAAGTTTAATGATTGCTGCAGTAAACAAATAAACTCTGTTACATTTAGGTTGAATTCTCCATTTAAATTCCAATTTTTATCGGTCTGTGTTTTCCTGTGAACTACCTCTTTGTTGTGAAACAACATCAATGACCTTAATGTTTTGAAAATTGTATATAGTGAATATGTTTACGGTATATAACTTGTGGGTGGCATAGGGAAAGATAGATACCAAGCAATGCCTCAGACTGACTTTAATAGGACAAAGCCAAGCCTTATCTTGGTCCCTCCTTCATCTCAATTGTGGATACTGACCACCCCGCGGTGTCACCTGGGGTAGCTATTTTCATCACCCATTGACATAGTGAGCTGATATGTGCCGCAAGTTCAACCATAAGAACTATAAAAAAGTGAAAAAGCGTTAAGATCGAACGGGCCGAACTTTGTATACCCTCCACCATAGATATACTGACAGGTACTTGAAATGAAAATATAGGAAAATGCCAAAAAATGGACCTATACCAACATTTCTACAAACATATTATGTAAACCATAATAGAAATTTCAGAAATTTTTAATGGATAATTATACTCTCAGCCTTGTGGCCAATGAAGGTGTATATACATTGACACAATGAAAATGTGACTCATCGAAATATTGGTTCTAGACCCCATGTTTCTTTGGACCAAATCCGTTTCAGAAAATTTTGATTTCATCCAAACTTTGCCCATCTTATTATTTCTTCCAAAGTTAGTTCAAATTCGAATATGGAGAATATCGGTCCACTCCTTCTGGAACCTGCAGATAGGGGCTAGGTCTAAATGCGGCTATAGTTCATTATCGAACCTTACGTTCTAATTTTTTATCTCGCTATTTCACCCAAAACGTGGAAGAAATCAGATAATTATTTTAATATAAAAAATATAATTGTTGGTAGGGAGATTTGTTACCATATATGACTACAAAATACCAAATTGCTGAGATTTCGGTTGAAAAGGGCGCTCAAGAAGACAAAAATACCGGAAATTGTGGATACCCTTATGTGGGGGCTATCCGAAAAAATTGACAAATATTCATTTTTTGTAGAGAGATTTTTTACATATAAGAACTCAAAATACTAAATTACAGCCAATTAGATGGAAAAATACTGAGAATTAGGAGGTATCGTTATAATTATAATTTTTCTGTGGAGACATTTAGTACCCAATAAGAACCCAATGTACCAAATTTCAGCGGATTAGGTTGAAAAACGCGCCCAAGAACCCCAAAATACCGAAAATTGGGGGCCCTTATATGGGAGCTATGCCTAAACAAGGGCCGATATATCCCATCTTCGCATTTGATTACAACAGACGGACGGAATGTGCGCACGTTGTACAGAACAAGCACAGTTTTTGCTTTGGCAAATGTACTCCAGAAGTACAAAGGCGATATTATTGCTTGATTACGGCCTCTATTATAGCTGTCATGAAACGAGACATGAAATTGGCTGCGGATTTATGGTTAACAGGAGAATAAAATATCTCGTCTTCAGATTCACTCCGGTTGATTAAAATTGCTATAATGCAAAAATCGGATAAAAATATTTTTGGTCCCACCGTCGGAAAATTCAGCCTCCACATCAGACAACGGCATGAGGTATTTGTGTCCATGATCTCGATATACACAAGGCCACGATCGATAATGTTTTAATGCAGCAAAAGGTGCGACCTAACACAACACGGTGACCCGAAACACAACAGGTAGCAGAAGCCTACTCCGCTCAACACACCCATCTGCTTGGCGAAAGCACTCCTTGTCCCGATGAAAATATAGAAGCTAAATGGCAAAGAATTGCTTACTTCCTATAAGCTGTAGCAAAAGCAACACTTGGCTACCAAAGACCACCATTAAAAAATCCATGGTACGATCAGGAGTGTCGTAATGCTACTGACGCAGTGTATAGGACAACCGGGCAAACATTAGTAATACGTAAAGCGATGGAGAATTGTCGCGAGAAAAGGAGAAACGTATTTTCAGAAATAACAAGAAAACCCTAAGCGAGATGTAGAGGATTCATAATGAATTCCGGAAATTTTCCTATCGAATACAACCCCAAACCGAAGGCTTTGGAACAGGCACATCCTCCTCTGGAGATAAAGAAGGAAACCTGGTGACAGATACAGGCAGCGTGTTGAGGATCCGGAAGGAGCATTTTGAAAAGTTTCTGGTATCAACAAGTGGCGATGAAGAAGATACCCCAGAATCAATAAGAGATGACAGTATATATGAGGCCAGAATAGCAATAAATCTGCTGACGAATAATAAAGCAGCGGGGGCCGATGGTTTATCAGCCGAACTATTCATGACTGGTGGTCAAATGCTGGTCAGGAGCATGCACCAGCTTTAGTAGTACAATTTGGCTAGAGGAATGCATGCCTAATGATTTGAACCTCAGCTTCTTGTGTCCCGTGCACAACTATAGAGGAATAAGTTTCCTTCCCATCGCGCATAAAGTGCTATCCAGCGTGCTGTGTAAACGACTGAAGCCAATGGTCAATGACATTATCGCATCAGCCGAATGCGGCTTTAGACCTTGCAAATGTACCATTGACCAGATTTTCATTCTGCGCCAAATCCTGGAAATTACCCACGTTTGTCGTGGGTATAAATCCGCATTCAACAGCTCCATCCGTTCATAGGTGTTTAAAGCCATGCCTGCGTTCGGTATTCCTGCAAAATTAATACGGATATGTAGGAAAGGACCTCTCGGGGCCCTTCAACACCGAACGAGGGTTCAGACAAGGTGACAGCCATTCGTGTAACCTTTTTAACATTCTACTGCATCGCCTACGACGATGACATCGACATAATGGACTGAACATTACGAGCGGTAACAGCCACATTTGAAAACATTTGAGAAGGAGTCTGCCAAAGTGGGCCCGGCAGTAAATAGCGAGAAAACCATGCTGATAGTATCAACGCGCAAGACGTCTTGTAGATTCGGAAAAACATGTTATATACCTCGGTACCGCCATAAACAAAACTAATAACATTAGCATTGAAATCCGAAGATGAATAGTGTTGTCCAAAAGATGCTACTATGGTCTTAGTAAGCAATTCAAGAACAAGGCCACCTCTCGCCAGGCCAACCACACACTATGCAAGACGCTGACACTATCCGTGCTGGTGTATGGATCTGGAATATGGTTACTTGCTCAAGCAGATGATGCAGCTCTTGGAGTGTTTGAGAGAAAATTTCTCCGGAAGATCCATGAGCCGATCTGAGTCGACGGTGAATATCGCCGTCGAATGAACAATAAGCTGTACCATCAATTCTCGGACATCGACATAGTAAGACGTACCGAGTTGCAGCGACTACGTTGGCTAGGTCATGCCCCAGCTCAAAAGGCATATAAAAGCGAACCAGCTGATGCTTCACACAGAAGGGGAAGGCCACGAATCCGATGGAAAGATCAAGTGGAAGACAACATCCCGTAACATGGTCTTTTAAATTGATACGCTGAATATTGTCCGATCAAAACAGCCATAGTTGGTCCGATTCCCTTCGCCATGTGATGTGTTGCTATGTCCGTCTTATTATTGTGGCCTTCAGAGCGACTGCAAAAGCACATTTAAACACAAATTAAGGTTTTGGTCCATTTCATCCTCCCAAATATCATCTGATCACCTCCGTCGTTCTTGACCATAAACGGAATTTCGTGTAGGATTTCAAATCGATCGGCGTAAAATATATGCCCTCTTGTGGGGTAATGGTAATCCGAATTGATAGACATCTGTAAATATTTACGTATATCCAACGTCCGAATACATACAACAATAAAATTGGTATCAATTTAAATGTTAGCCACTCCTCTTGGATATACTATCAACTTCTAGGGTCTACTCCTGAAGGACGTAAATATATACGCCATAGAATAACTTATTTTTTAATTTTTCTCACAAAAGTCTGGGTCTATTTGACCCACTAAATATTGACCGAACTTTATCACAACAGGAATGGTTATTCCTTGGCCCGATCTCCTTCTTTACGTAAACTTGTGATGGGTGTAATAACGAAGATCGTCACCGATTAGATTTAGTAGTCGTGACCGTTGTAAAACGTTCGTTTTGAGAAAAACGCGTTAAAAGTTTGAGAATCACTTCTGCCGTCGCTTAATGGTGACACAAAAAATCGGATATATCTGCAAGAGTTGTTGAAATTTTCACTTGAATTTTTATAGGGACATTCTTAAATTGCAGTAGGTTCGATTTGAATAAAAAAAAAACAAAATTATTTTTTTTTGAAACTGAGAGATTAGGCGGCTTCGGTATGAAAATATCTGACTCGTACAAATTCCTGGGTACGACGAAGCTCATAATTCCTCTCATGTGAAGCTTGGGTTCCTTTCTGCTAACAAGTTTTCTGTAGTCCCTGCACCCTTCACAATTTCTTCATCCATGATTAGAATGTCCAGAAGTGATTAAGTCGGATGGCCTGTAATATATCTGATAATACCGAGAAAACCCTAGACCCTAGTGAAATAACCGAGAACTGTTGAGGGATGCTTTTTAGATCCTTCAATAATAAATCAATTTATAAATTAATATAATATTGTCTGCAGCAAAAATCCCAACCTTCAAATGGTATTTGCAATGTCGATAAATGTCAGAGCAGCAAAGAAATTGAAACTATAAACGTGCCATAAAATACTCGCACACATTCACGCCGTGACACAATGAACTAATTAATTAACACGGCTAAACAATTACTGGCGCAATGCGACTCGCACCAGTATCGAACATTACAAATGACCCCAAACAAACGATGCCAATGTGTGTGGGAGGTGCGTTAATCAATTATTTACAATATTTCACACCAGATGCCATAACAGAGAGGCGGCAGTGTGTTAGAGAGACAAAATGAACGAAGGAAACGATGTTAACAAGTGACACTACAACATGTCAGTGTAACATGTGACCCACTAACAGGACCGACCCTCTATCGTCAACATCACCATCGTCATCAGAATGTTAAGATGCTATTCTCAACATTGGAAGTTCGTTGGCATAGGACCACAAATGTGAATTAATTGAGACAAGTTGACGGATAGGTCAGTAAATGTTTTAGAAATATTTGCATGAGTGGTGGTGGTGGAGGTGGTACATGGGTACGTATGTGCCACAGACAATGGCCCGTTGTCTCTGTGGCTAAACTATGGGAAGTTCTAGTAGTCATCGTTTGTCGTTTTGGGGAAGACGACGATTAAAAGCATTCGATAGCAGCTGGTGGTGACAACATAGCAGGAAAGCATCAACAAAAGAAGAAGACGAAAAGAATACAATTTGAACTAAACAAATGGCACAACGTTGTTGTTGCCAGCCAATGATAGCGACAATGGTGACAATGATGATGATGATGCTATTGAATGTGTTAGGTAGGAAAAAATCAAAGACCCCAATAGAAAACTGTGAGAAAGAAAATAAACAAATGATAAAAAAAATCAGAAACTAGTAGGTTATATATGTATGTAGTGTTTATGAACAGAATGTAAAAATGATGACATGAGGCACAGTGTTTCGAAACAAAAAAATAAGTTTTGTTATACAAAATTCACGTACACCTCAAAAACAATCCACAGGATTTATAAACAGGATTTACTTGACTTATACGGAATTGACATTTGAGACCAAGAGGATTTCACCCTAAGTTTAAAGCCTCATAAAGCTTAATTTGGCCTTGAACTCAGAGCCTAAATGTATGCACCAGGCATACTTTCGCGTACCTAGGCTTTATGTGACCTTATACATAGCTCTAAAAAGTATGCACCATGCACAAAATATTCAAATTCGAGTACAGATGGTATCGATTAAACAGAGTCCATAAGTATAAACATTTCTTCAGAATAAGTTACCTAATGTTACATTCATCTGGAAATAGAAACTTTTACTGGCGCCCAACATAGGACAATTGCTTCATTGTTTTGAAACAGTGAGAGTAAGGAAAGTAGTAAAGTCGGACGGCTATATATCTTTCGATTATATGATACCCTTCGCCAATATAGGTATATTAAACAATGCTATTAACATGAAATTAGATGAAATAAAATATGTGATGTTTATCTAAATGTGAATCTACCTAAATCTATCCATAAAGTATGTAAATCGACTTTAAACAAATATAAATAGGTCATCCGTTGGGCTATGTCTGTACTTTTAGAAAACGTAACTACGTAATTCTATGCTCAATTTTGTAAGTTGTGCAAATATATATGGAAGCTCTATCCAAATATTAAGTGATTTCAAACAAACTTGTCACAGGTTAGGTTATACTAATTTCAGAACGTTTTGTTCCTATCAGCCTATTGGTTCCTTGGTGCGTCAATTACTTAAAATCAATCTATAATAAAAAAAGGAGCTATATCTAAATCTGGACCGATTTTCACGAAAAAAGGCAGACATCACTCTAGACTCAATTCAGTACGTTATGCCAAATTTCGTGCAAATCGAAAGATATATAGGGACTTTGGTGCACCATTTAATATTTGAAATTTACATTCAACAGAAGAAGTCAATTGTGAAAACTCAACGTGCTTTTAAAACATTAAAAAAATGTGAGAAGTGCGCCTTTTAAGAACACCATTAAGCGTTTATACGAAAAATTTTCGACTGGTAAGGCTCTTTCTAATCCGAAGAGGCCATTTAAAAATCGACCAAGGCGATCGGCCGAGAATATCGCTGCCGTACGAGCCAGTGCTGAGAGGTCACCAAGAACATGCTAAAAACGCCGTTCTCAGCAGTTGGGCATGGCTCGGTCCACTTTACAACGGATTATTCGCATTGATTTGCATTTGTTCCCGTACAAAATTCAATTGACGCAAAGAATGTTGCCTGCGGATAAGTCATCGAAATGGCCGAAAATGACGAGCAATTTTGGAACAAAATTATCATGTCCGATGAAGCCCATTTCACATTGAATGGGACCGTAAATAAGCAAAATTGCCGTTTTTACGCCACTGAAAATCCTCAGGAGATTCAAGAAGTGCCTCTTCATGACGAAAAAGTCACAGTTTGGTGCGGGGTTAGTGCGAAAACGAAAACGTCATTGGGCCGTTTTTCTTCCAAAATGAAAATGGCCATGCTGTTACCATCAATCAGGAGCGTTATCGCGACATGATGACCAATTTTGTGATGCCAATTATTCGTCGAAAGCGTATGAGGCAGTTCTGGTTTCAACAAGACGGCGCTCCACCTCACACAAATCGCATAACAATCGATTTTCTGAAGAATTTGTTTCCGGGCCGTTTGATGTCGAAAAGTGGTGATTTGGACTTGCCACCGCGTTCGCCCGATTTGACGCCGCCTGACTTCTTCTTGTGGGGATATTTGAAGTCAAAGGTTTACGTTAACAAGCCAAGGACCGTAGAAGAGCTCAAGGACAACATTCGTGAAGAAATAGCCGCTATTCCGGCCGAAATGTTGGCAAAAACAATGGAAAATGCAGCAAAAAGTGCAACGCCAGAGGCGGCCATTTGAGTGATATCATATTCAAAAATTGATGTAAACAAATCTACTTGGAACAAATGAAAATGATTAACATTGCCAACCGCCAAATTTTTATTTTTTTTCTTTGATTAAAGAAAAACATGGGTCCGTCGAATATGGGCAACCCTATACCATCGCTCGTTACTGCGATGCTGGTAGCATAGCCTGACGTCAAGGAAGTCGACGGAAGAAACAGCAACATCAACAGAAATGGTTCGGCAAGTAAAGGAGCGACTTGATCGAAACCCGCGTCACAGTGGCCGACAAATGGCTTGTGAGCTAGAATTGCTTCGGTTGGCCAAAAGTAATGAACTGCCGAATTTGCGTTTCTCCGATGAGAAAACATTCGTTGTTCAGTAGTTTGTAAACAAAGGGTATATTAAGCCTTTGGGCACGCAAACATTTTGGCTGCAGACCTTGGACATTCCAACAGGACTCAGCACCATGGCACTCAGCACACGCCATCCAAGAATGGTTACAAAATGAGGTTCCTCGCTTCATTTCCAGCCACAATGACCACCAAAATCTCCGGATATAAATCCGTTGGACTATTGTGTTTGGAGTATTTTGGGAAGCAAGGTTGGCACACAAAAATACCAAAGTGTCGATCACCTCAAGCAAGCGCTTCGCCTGGAATGGGCCAAAATACCGCAGAGCAACTTTCGGGCAGCGTGTGACGGTTTCATTGGTCATAATTCGTGCCAAAGGCGACCAATTCGAACAAATCTAAACTTCTTCTAAAATTGTATGCTATTTCCGATATTTTTTGCTTTAAATCAATAAAATTTAAAGAAAAATTTAAAAATTATGGCGTTTGACTTTGTTGCAGTTTTTTTATCTCACCCTGTATAAAGATTCGCCTGCTGGACCTGTATATTCACCAGAGACCCCACAAAGTATATATAATATATTCTTGACCATAATAAAATTCGATGTCGATTTACTATAGAGATAGCAATATTTAAGATATAGATCTGAAATTTTCCACAGACATTGCTAGTACACCTAGGAAGTTTGGTAGCAAATGGGATATAACGGTGTACGTTTTGGTATAGCTCCCATATAACGGTACCCAATAATATTCGGTATTTTGGGGATTTTGTATACTTTTCCAACCGAATTGCCTGAAATTTGGTATTTTAGTTTCTCATTGTATAGCCCATCTCCATACTACGCATTATTAATATGGACCCAAGTTTCAGGGTAGCCCCCATATAATGGTACCCCCAAAATTCGGTATTTTGGGGATTTTGGACACGTTTTTCAACAATTTGGTATTTTGGGTTCTTATTGTATAGCACATCTCTATTCCAAAAATTGTTCATATTGAGCCAAGTTGCCGGGTAGCCACCTTATAACGGTTCTCCCAATATTTGGTATTTTGGTCACGTTTTTGAAATCGAACTAGCTGTAAGTTGGTATTTTGGGATATCGTGGTATATCACATCTCCGTACAAAAAATTATTAATATTGACCCATGTTTCACCCCATATAACGGTACCCCATATATCTTTATAAAAAGCTAGCCCCCTATTAGATTCTCACGTCTCACGTCTTTTTCGGTATATTCAAAGTCCTATCATAACATGATTTTTCTCTATCAGAACACCTAGATCTATCCATAAACATGTCATTCGTTTGTTAGAATGGGACAAAAGTATGTAAATCGACAAATATAAATAGGTCATCCGTTGGGCTATGTTCTACTTCTAGAATACGCATCTACGTAATTCTATGCTCCATTTTGTACGTTGTGCAAAATTTTATGTCAATCTGACTAATCTGACTAACATGCCCAATTTACTTAAAATCGGGCGAAATATATATATATGGAAGCTATATCAAAATATGAAGCGATTTCAACGAAACTTGTCACAGGTTAGGTTACACTAATTTCAGTACGTTTTGTTCCTATCAGCCTATTGGTTCCTTGGTGCGTCAATTACTTAAAATCAATCTATAATAAAAGGGAGCTATATCTAAATCTCAATCGATTTTCACGAAACTTGGCACACATTATTCAGGACTAAATTCAGAACGCTATACCAAATTTGTTGCAAATCGAAATCGGACAAAACTATATATGGGGCATGAAATCGTACGAAACTATATATGGGAGTTTTATCTAAATCTGGACCGATTTTCTCGAAACTTGGCAGACATCACTCTAGGCTCAGTTCAGTGCGTTATGACAAATTTGGTGCAAATCGAAATATATATAGGGACTTTAGTGCATCATTTACATGAAATCGGACGAAACTATATATGGGAGCTATATCTAAATCTGGCCCGATTTTCTCGAAACTTGGCAGACATCACTCTAAGCTCAATTTAGTACCTTATGCCAAATTTGGTGCAAATCGAAAGATATATAGGGACTTTAGCGCACCATTTACATGAAATCGGGCGAAAATATATATGGGAGCTATATCTAAATCTAGACCAATGTTCACGAAACTTGGCAGACATCACTCTAGGCTCAGTTCAGTACGTTATGCCCAATTTGGTGCAAATCGAAAGATATATAGGGACTTGAGGGTGCCATTTACATGAAATCGGACGAAACTATATATGGGAGCTATATCTAAATCTGGCTCAAATCAGTACGTTATACCAAATTTCGTGCAAATCGACAGACATATATAGGATCTTCGTTGCAACAATTACCTTAAATCGGACGAAAATATATATGGGAGCTATATCTAAATCTGAACCGATTTTTCCCAATTTCAATAGGGTTCGTCCTTGGGCCAAACAAATTAGCTGTGCCAAATTTCATCCAAATCGGATTATAAATGCGACCTGTACTTTGTTTACAATTTAACAGCAACAGACGGACAGACGGACGGACATGCATAAACCGACTCAGAAAGTGATTCTATGCATATTTTGAAAAGGAACTATGGGTCTATCTCGTTTCCTTTTGCCTGCTACAAACATATGCACAAATACATAGTAACCTGTACCACAGTGTGGTGAAGGTTATAAATAGTTTGCTATTTTTGTGGGTGTTAAAAATGACAGAGAAAATTCGGTAACCGGCATGTTAGCAGTCGTAACATCCCAGGAGCTAAAAATCTACCATAAAACTGTTTTAAACTATTTACAAAAAAATGAATTTATTTTTCCCAAACTAATATTTTGAATGTCATTCTCATGATGGAGGATATAAAAAGTTCGGCGGGCCGAACTTTACATCGTTTCAATTTTTTAGTTTCAAAACACTGTGCCATGTCAATAACATTTGTTTTTAGCATGAATATAAACAAAAGAAAACTTTACAAACATAAATATGAAAAATAATCGTTTTCAGTATATAGCCACAACCCTCCCCTCTTAATATTCAGGTCATATATATAGAAAATAGCGATGAATAATATCCATTCAAGCATATCCTATTACTTCCCAACACCTTTTTCTTTTTTTTTGGTCCCTGAATTCTATTCAATTCTAGGACTTACCAAGGGTTCATTACTTTTAACCAATTGAACAATTTTAATGGTCTCCTCATCTTCATCCATTTCAATGGGTAAATCGGGAAGATGTGGATAGAAATCCTTTTGAGCAATGGCATCGTGGGCATAAAGAAGACTCTAAAAAATAGATATGAAACAAAACGAAAGAAGTGGAAAACCACGAAGGACACATTAAAGCACTTGTAAAAAGCAAAATAACAACAAAGTCACAACTCACTTGTAAATGCGGTTTTTGTAGTAGATGAAATGCCTCACGGCAATCTTCATTGAGGTGACACTGCTGTGATAATTGTTCCAACACTTCACACATTATCTACTCAATGGGAACATCGAGGGGGAGGGGAGAAAGAAAATATTGTATTTCATATTAAATCTGATTTTTTGTTTAAATTTTGCACTTACCATCCCTGATGTTGAGAGTATGGGTGCCAAACGATCATCCTTCCCCACCTTGGCCACTTTACTGTGCACATTGACCAAAGCATTTAGTTCCTTGGATTCCAGTAGCGTTTGCAGAAAATCAATTTCTTGATCATTGGAAAGACTTTCAGCTTCTTTTAGTGAAGTTATCAGCTTGGAAAGAGCTTAAAAAGAGGCAAACGGATTTTGAGTTATTTGGGTGAGTGTATCAGTGTGTGTGTGTGTGTGGTGATGGCTTACCCGGATCCCAGTGTGTATCATTTGCTGCCATAACTTCAGCTGTCATAATTCATAAAAATGACGGCAGGAAATTTTTACAAAAAATTGTCTACGTCTACTTTCGCCTATCAATGTTATCTAAAAAAATATAAAAAAAATATTATTAAAAAAATAATTATAAAAAATTAGAAACATTTATAAAGACATTTGAAATGTCATAAATGATAGTTGTACTTAGGTCAACTTTTTACAAAGTTGAATTTCTACGGAATGGTTTCGGACTGAACAAGAAAGTGATGATCCAACAAATGTTAGGAACTGAGCTCAGACGTATGCAATTTGGACATATACCGACAACTCGGTCAATCGATTGATATAAATACAAATTTCAGCAATTTTTAATGGGAACGTGGACCGATGTACTGGGTAGGTACTACTTACCCTACCTTAAGTACACATACCTACCTACTATGTAGGTACTGCAATTTAGGGGGCAAAGTTATGTGAAAAGATACTATAGCTTAATTTGAAACCTAATATTTGTATCTCGATACCTTCATTCATGCTAAATTTTAAAAATACCGAAAATCGGGAGGTATCATATTTGGGGGCTAGATGGGGGCTCGATATCCTTCGAAGGCAGAATGATGGCTAAATCGTCTTAGAATTCCAGTTAACTTTTTTTAATATAAAAAGGGCTTATATGGGGACTACCCCTTAAAGGGGGCCATTATTAATAATTTTTCGGAGGGAGATTTGATGTCATATACGGTCCACTGCCCTTTTAGGTATTTTAATGATTCTAGCCTCATTTTTCTTGAGTCAATATTAATAATTTTTGGTGCGGACATGTTTTATTCAATGACAATCCAAAATACCATATTACAACCAATAAGGTTGTAAAACGTGTTCAAAATCCCCAAAATATCGAATATTGTGGGGTACCTTTATATGGAGACTGCACCAAAATCTGGATCGATATATACCATTTGCAATGTGAAATTTTAAAGCTTTATCTTAAATATTGTGAATTCTATCGTGATTTTAACAGACAGACGGATGGACATGCGTAGATCGTCATAGAATTTGATTTTCATCAAGAATATTTATACTTTGTGGCGTCTCCGGTATAATGACAACCACATTCCACCTTATGGTTGTCATTATACCCTAGACAACTATGTTGTCAGGGTATTATAGCTTTGTGCAGCCCCAAGTGTTTGTAACACCGCGAAATATTGGTCCTAGACCCACCTTTAAGTATACCGATCGTCATATCTTGACTAGCTGAGTCGATATATAAATTATAAACACGATATAGGCCACAGTTATGGACCAATCTTCGCGAAATTTTGCATGTAGGATCGGTTTGGCCCAATGAAGACCCCTATTGTTTTTGGTAAAGATCGGTTAATATTTAAAGGATGAAATGGACCAAATACTTAATTTTTGTCTGTTTTTCTGGTCGCTCCAGAGGCCGCAATTATGGCACAAACATCTCGAATTTTTACATGGAGAAGAGGATTGGGCCAAAGAATAAGCATGTCTGTTTTGATAAAGATCGGTCAATATTTAGCGGGTCAAATGGACCCTGACTTTTGTGTAAAAAATTACAAAATTTGTATTCTACAGCTTATATATTTACTCGTGAAGGACATAGAGCCGAGAAGTTGATAGTATATCCAAGACGAGTGATTGACCTTTAAATTGATACCAATTATATTGTCTTATGTACTCGGATGTGGGAGTTATAAGTAAATATTTACAGGTATCTCCGTATTCGTATATTATTTAGTAACCCATTATCACTCTACAGAGGGGAACTATAGCGCTGATCGCTTTGAAATGTTCCAGGTATGGTCAAGAACAACGGTGATGATCAGATAATAATTTTGGAATGAAGTGGACCAAAAACTTAATTTTTTGTGTTATTTTCGAGTCGATCTATAGACCACAAATGAATGCCGAATATCACAACACAACCCACGGTGAAGGACAATAGCTGTACTGAATTCTCATAATATTCGGAAAATATGTCAGTGTGAGAAAGAGGTGCTGTTTACCTCTAATCGGGCAAGAGGGTGCAAATATCACGAAATATTGCCCAGGCTCGGAATAAACATCCGCAGAAAATTTGAGTTCCGTGGTAGGGTATCGTATGGTCGGCCCCGTCCGACTATACTGCTCCGCTCACTGGTTTTTTTTGGATTTTAATGGGCGGAGAATCTTCCTACCAAAAGTGGTCAATATTGGCCCACTTTTTACGGTAGCTCTCATGTAACTGTACCTTTGAGTTCTGTTAAAACATTTGTTAGCCGAATCGGCTGTACTTTGATATTTTGGGTTTACCAAAATTTATTTACCTAAAATTATTAACATTGGTCCTCGTTTCAGTGCGGCTCCTATATTACGGTCATCCTCCAATTTACAGTATGTTCAGGGTTATTGAACATTTTTAACACGTTAATAAAGTGAAATTTGAAAATAAGTGTATGCATAGTAAAACAATATGATAATGTGATTTTTTAATCCTGGTCGTTCAATTTCTATAACGGAAAAGCTCTCAATTTGCGAACGAATTTCCGATATAAATCCTTAAAAGTCGTAGAACTATTCAATAGCTAACGATGGTGTAGGATAACGCGAGAAAAAATTTTTGGTTCTCAGTTTCATAACATTTCCAATTGAGCCGAATAAACTTCAATAGTACCTGAATCTTTTACACTTTTAATATTTGTTTTGCTTGCGCGACTAGCTAATTTTTTTCTCAGTGTATAATGCATTTAGATGCGTATTTACGCACATGACTAACTGCATTTGCAAACAAGTGACAAGTTTTGATTGGTTGGCAGTTTTTTTTGTGATTTGTGTGAGTGCCAGCGATAATAATAATAAAAGCAACCAACACCTAAACCGCTACTTAAATAATGTTAAATTTTTAATATCCATTTGTTTATGAGAGTGTGTAAATCTACACACGCACAGCTGCATGCATACATACGTACACCAATATGCAATGCATGTTCGCCTTGCAGAAATGCATTTATCACATGCCATCACAATACCAGCCACAGTTCTACACCCTACAATTCAAATGACGAGATAACAAAATTGTGGGACGAACCGACCATTTGTCAAGTGGACAAAAATAAAAATAGAGATGACATGATGGAATGTAAAGAACAAAATTTGGGAATCAAATGTTTGCCATAAAATATTTAATATTTATGAATGTAATGTTAGAAGATGGACATAGTTGATATGAGGAGTAATATTAAAATGATAGTTTCTGACTTATGTATATATTTTTTGTTGTAGATGTTGTTTGACATCCCTAGTCAACGTTTGGGCATTCATTTATTTAGTGAGCAAGCACATACCTATTCCGCCATACTGTTTGTTAGCCATCTAGTAATGGCTCCGACTACCACATACGAAACACGAAGTAGAGTAGAGTGGGTAATAAAGGATTTTTAATAGATATTGTTAACGAGTTTAGCATTATCATATTGTTACGAATATAATTTTAGATTTAAGTTAATTTAGATGAATTTCGTTAATTTAAGAATTTGAATTGTAACTTAAATTTCTACTACGCAGTTTATTCGAATAACTTCACAACAACAACTACTGTATAGATTTTTCTACATCCTTCCATTTCCTCTTTCATTTTCTATTTTGTTATTGACGTACAATTCTTGTTAAACGTCATCATTGATGATCGCTTAATTCATCTTTCTTTGTTACTCCCTCGCCTGTATATGTGTTGTTGTTATTGTTCACTCAATGTCAAGGACCAAGGATAATGAACCGAAAGATCTTCTAGTCGCTCTAGAGGCCATTATTATATGCAGAACATCACATATTTTACACGTTGATGATGATCGGTCAATATTCCGAGGGTCAAATCAACCAAAACCTAAAATGACCAAATTTTTATATTATGGCCTAAATATTCGGCTCGGGAAAACAAGATATTGAAAATATGCCAGGGTTATAAAGTGAAACTGTTTACCTATAATCGGAATATAGAACACCAGAAAGTTAGATTTTAGTTTAATTTTTGAGCATTTAAGTTTTTATATTAAACTAGCATATGCCCCTTATGGTATATACACTTAGATACGGTAAAAATGTACCTCATTGGTTTTAGACCCAATATTGATTTTAGACCCATGTTTCTTTGGACCAAATCCGTTTTCGAAAATTTGGAGTCGATTTAGCCATGTCCGTCCGTCCGTTGTCTGTCTGGCTGGTGCGCGCGATAATTCTCGAAGGCAGCAACCGATTTCATTCAAACTATGCACATCTTAATATTTCTTCCAAAATTAGTTTAAGTTCTACTCCTTCTGGTACCTCCCCCACAAAATGGTCAACATTGTGCTAAAAACTAATTTTATAATAACATGCAAACGGACAAATGGTCAAAATTTTCAATATTTGTAAATCCAATATCAGGCGAATATAATGTCCGATGTGAACCAACCTTTGCACAACCCATTATCTTTACGAAGTCTAGATTAAGGGAACCCCCTCCATTCTAGATTTTAATTTTTCAAGATTTTTAATGGGCTCAATACCAATGCTTGTTAAGGTTTGTAACTTTACACACATATATTTCAAGATTTAAAAAAGAAGAAAAATAATTTACAAAAAATTTTGTTGTTGTTTTTTGTAATTAAAGAGAAGTTCTTATTTTTGATGGCGGGCATGATAACTCCTCACTGGAACATCGGAATCCGAAAATTGACTTCGCTCTAAAATTAACAAAATGGCGGACCTTTGAAAAAATATTTTTGAAAAATCGTCGATTTTTGACCAAAAACTAAGTTAAAAAATAAGGAAGATCTTCACCGATTGGCTTTATCCTAGTTCATACGATAGCTATACACTCACAGAGAAACGTGTAAAAATTTGGAATCCATAGGATTATTAGTTTTTGAGTTATCGTGCCCGCCATTCGCAAAAGAGAAAAACGCGTTTAAAGTTTGAGAAGTCCTTTAGCCGTCACTTGATGCTGACACAATAAATTGGCTATGTCTTCAAGAGTTCTTGAGATTTTCACTTGAAAATTTGTGGGGACGTTCTTGAATTAGTGTAGATTCGAATTAAATCAAAAAAAAATTGACCCCGAAAATGGGGGGTCCCCTTAAGTCCAATTATGGGACCCATTGGTCCACTACTTCTGGTTTCAATTTTTATAAAAGCAATATCAGGCAAATGGAATGTCATATTTCAACCAAACCTTCCACATCCAATTATCATTACCAACCCTATATCAAATCCGAAGTCCACTCTCTCATTCTCATCTGTCGGTCACACCGACTGACACTTTTTTACTTATTTTTATAGTATGTGTTTAAAAAATAACCTTCACATCTCAACACTGCACAACAATTCGCAACAGAAATCTTGATCTATACTAAATTTGGTACCATTATTACCTTTAGTACTCTTGTATTTCAGGATCCCAGCTCTATAAGTTCACCCAAAATTCAAATTGTACAGTATTTTTCGCTTAATTGTCCCTACGGTTAATTGGTTTCCACGCTTAATTGAACCACATGATGGGGCAAAAAATATTTCATAGGAAAATACACGTAAAATTTCGCGGATAATTAAACCCCGTTAATTGATTTCCCCGCTTAATTGGTTCAAAATTCATGTCATCAAAAATAAATTTCTCTTTACTTTTCACCGTTAATTGCACAATAATAATTAAAAAATAATCTGCCATTTTTTACATACATATTTGACATAATTTTTGAAAAAGACTAGGTGGCATCTTTACTAATTTAAAACATGTGTTTATTGCTAAGGAAAAACTTCGTGAAAGCGTAATTTGTATTTGACATTGGATTTTTTTTAAATCATTAGTAGTTTCAATTATACGTTATTACTGTAATTGAACCAACTATTCAATTAAGCGGGTTCGGATAATTGGTTCCTCGGTTAATTGAACGAAAATTTGTGCAAATTTTGATGTGCAATTATCCATAAGTATGAATTTCCAAAACTACATCCATACCCGAATATTACACTCCAACAGTAACCTTATTTCCAAATTTCAGTGTTGCAGCTCTATCGGATCACCCAAATCCACATTTTGTACCATTTTGTACACATCATACAAATTTCCAAAATTTTCTACACATCCCAATCCTACACCCCATCAGTAAACCTTACTCCAAATTCCAGGATTCCAACTGTATTGGTTCACCCAAAATTTAAATTGTACCAAATTTAGTACACATCAGTACAAATTTCCAAATATTTCTACAAAGCTCAATCCTACACCCCAACAGTGATCCTAACGCCAAATTTCAAGATTCCAGCTCTATCGGTTAAAACAAATCCACATTTGGTACCATTTAGTACAAATTTCCAAAACTTCATACATCGTTTCACAATTATTAGGAATTTCGAGAACTTCCTAAATAGCTCAATTCTACCCCCAACTCCAAATCTCAAGATTCCATCTCTATCTGTTCACCCACTCCAAATTTGGTACCATATACTACACATTAGTACGATTTTTCAAAATTCCCTACATACCCAAATCCACACCACAAATTTTAGGATCCCAGCTCTATTGGTTCAACCAAATCCAAATTGTGTACTTTTCGTACACATAAGTAAAAGAATTCCAAAACTACGTAAATATTCCAATCCTACACTTCGGCGGTAATGTTAATTTCAAATTTCAGGATTCCAGCTCCATTTGGACCTTCAATTAATAATTCTACCGAATATAGTACCATATAGTACTTTCCTAAACATGAGGACATGATTTCAAACCCACTTCCGAATACTTATAGTTTGAATGCCCAAAAAATTATTTGCTACGTCTATTCTTTACACCATCAGTGACCCTCATTTCAAATTTACGAGTTCTACATCTACCGGTTAGCCAAATACAAAAGTACTTTTCATTCCGTTCTAGTACGAATTAAAAAAAAACCAACCTTATCTGACACCTTCGGACTAAGAGTGACTCTCACCCAAAATTTCAATGTTTTAGCTTTAGCCGTTTCGTCTGGGCGTTCATGAATCGTTATCAGGGATGGTCCGTGTGACGAATTTTTAGGCTTTCGACTGTCTAAAAGGTGTAAACGTCGAAAACGTCATATACCTGTATAAAATGTAATAAATGTAGTAAACGTCATTTATTTGAATATTATTACCATATACAGTTATTTTCATGAATATATATTATTTTTACATATATCTGACTATTCCTTACTATAACTGATAAAAAAAATTCTTAACATTTTAGAAAAGAAAATATTGAAATTTTATACGTATTTAAGTAAAGCATACGTAATTTCCAAATTGATTAAGGGAAATAGCTATTTTGTCAAAAACCTAATGGTTTTGGTTAGGTTTCCGACGTTTCTGACGTATGTATTATTCGTCGGAAATGTATGTAATTTACGTCACTGTTTCTGACGGACCATCTCTGATCGTTATGCCAGTCAATCACTTTAGTCTTTATTGGACTCCTAAGAGCATATCCTGAATATAATCAAAATTTGGTATACTGATTATGTTGTAATGCTAAATGTTATATTCCATGGTCTGTGTATTTACATAGCACCAATTATGCCGTTGGGACAACCGATTCCAATTCCCCACTCTAATATCCCCAACAAATTCCTGAATACTTTTACATATTACCGAATAGTGTAAGCAATTTATGAGTGTGTTTGTTTGTGTGTGGGTTTGTGTTTGTGCCTGTTATTTTTTTTTTTTTTTTGCTTCGTCTCATTGTGTATTTTGTTACAACAAAAACAAATCTTTTATTTATTGCATATTTTCCTATTATTCTTTTTTGTTTGTGTTTTGTTTTTTATTTTATTTAACTTTTTTTCGCTGACGTTATTTCTTGCCTTTGCTATTGTTGTCGTTTTTTGTTGCTGTGGCCATTTTGGCTGCTCCGTTCTTTTTTGGGCATTCTTCTATCAACAGGCGACAAACGGGTGCCAAAATTTACATTCAACCAGAACAACAGACGCCAAACTCATACCAACAGCAACAACAAGAACAACAAGAAAACTAAAATATAAATCAGACAGCGAAAAAATGACAAGAATATGTTGAGATGACATGAGGCGGAGTAAGGAAAATAAATCGAAGAAGGGATGGGTGCAGTACAAACATTGGTGACACAATAATAATAGGAAGAAGTAGAAGACGAATGGAAAGCAAATTCCGACGCCTTTCACCAACAGAATTATGCCGTCTTGTAGTTTTTTGTTGTTGTGGTTGTTGATTGCTTGACGGTAATTTACTTAACGATTAAAATACTTGAGCATTCCGAGTGACTGCATGCAAGTGCCTCTATATGTGAGTGAGAGTGTGTGTAGATGTGTAATATTTATTTTCAATACAGAAATATATATTTAATTATAGAACTGTGAGACCTCAAATTAGCTCATATTAAATATTAAAAATAAATATTTTTGCATCCATGTGAATCCTCCCTTACGCAACCTGATTTTTTTAGACAGAAGTAACAACATGCTAAATTCGATTTATATATCTATTTTGATGAGTCTCATTTGATACCCTCATTAGTCTTAGGAACTAAAATTTGGGCAAAAGATTTATATGGAAAATATAGCGGCACCGTTAAATGGAGGCTATACCAAAAAATGGTATGTTAATAAAATCCGATTTAAATTAAAAACATAGATTTAACAGATTAATTTTATTAAGAGGTAAGAATGAACTTTATAAATTGATCTGCATAGATATGGAAGAACCGAGCCAATAGATATAGAGAGGACCAATAAACACCATAGAAGAGCATAAAAGAAGTCCGTGTAGCTAAGAAGAAGCTTTATAGAGGTCTTTATATACATGGGTAAGGAGTAAGTCTTAGTATTACTATGTGTATTAAGTTCAGCCGAACTTTTTATACCCTCCACCATGAGTATGACAATCAAAATATCTAAAATTAATGGGGGCTTCTAGGGGAAAATAGATACCAAGGGGATGATTGGCTTTAACATGGCGAAGTCCAGGATTATCTTGGTCCCTCTTTCATCTCAATTGTGGACACTGACCTCCCCGTGGTGCCACCTGGGGAGCTATTCTTATCGCCCGATGAAATAGTGAGCTAATATGTGGCGCGAGTTCACCCATAAACACTATAAAAAATGTGTTGAGGCGTCGGGTTAGTTGCCCACTCTCGGAAAACCCAACCTACTATGAAAAAGCTAAAAAAAAAGAAAACAAAACCCCCCTATTGTTGACGACCCCCGTAAACGTATAAAGGACCACGATCTGCGAATCTGCACTTGGAACGTGTGCACGTTGTACAGAACAGGCGCAGTGTTCGCTTTGCTCCGACCGAAGATAAAGATGAACAGACCAAAGACATATTTTACGACCGCCTAGAAAAGCATATCACCGTTGCCCTGGCCATTACATTAAAATTCTGCTAGGAGATTTTAATGCAAAAATCGGAAGGGAAAATATCTTTGGCCCCACCGTCGGAAAATTCACCCTTCATGAAGAAACATCCGACAACGGCATGAGGTTGATTAACATCGCGGCAGCAAAAAACATGGTAGTTAGCAGCACCAGATTCAAGCATCTCGATTTACACAAGGCCACTTGGATCTCTCCTGATCAAGCAACGAGAAATCAAATTTATCATGTTGTGATAGACGGAAGGCATTCATCCAGTGTATTAGACGTCCGATCGATCCGAGGAGCGAATATCGATTCGGACCATTACCTTATGGCAGCCAAGGTAAGCACCCGTCCTAATGCAGCAGCAAAGGTGTGATCTAACACAACACGGAAACTCTACGTCGAAAAGCTGCAAACACAACAGGTAGCCGAGGCCTACTCCGCTCAACTTACCCATCTGCTTGAAGAAAGCACTTCTTTACCCGATAATAGTATAGGAGCACAATGACAAAGAATTGCCCACTCCCTACAAACTGCAGCAAAAGCAACACTTGGGTACCAAAAACCACCACCAAGAACCATGGTACGATCAGGAGTGTCGTAATGCTACTGATGCTACTGACGCAGCGTATAGGGCAACCTATAGGTATGGTATGGTCAATGACATCAGTGGACCATACCAATGCGGCTTCACCACCTTTGAACAAATTGAGAAGGAGTCTGCCAAAGTGGGTCTGGCAGTAAATGGAGAGAAGACCAACCTAATGGTATCAACGCGCAAGACGTCCAGTAGACTCGGACCAACTGTGGTACTTGAGAACTACAGCTTCGAGGTAGTTAAAGACTTTATATATCTTGGTACCGCCATAAATAAAACGAATGACATCAGTTTTGAAATTCGGAGAAGGATTGTGATGGTCAACCGATGCTACTATGGTCTGAGCAAACAACTCAAAAGCAAGGCCAACTCCCGCCAGACCAAACTCACACTTTACAAGACGCTGATACTACCCGCGCTATTATATGGATCAGAAGCATGGGTACTGGCGCAAGCAGTTGAGGCAGCTCTTGGGGCGTCGAATGAACCACGAGCTCTACATTTTATACGCGGACATCGACATATTCAGTCGTATTGAGCTGCAGCGACTACGGTGGCTAGGCCATGTTGTGCGGATGAATAAGAATGCCCCAGCTCAAAAGGCATATAAAAACGAGCCTACTGATGGTTCCCGTAGAAGGAGAAGGCCACGAATTAAATGGAAAGACCAAGTAGAAAACAACATCTTGGAACGTGGTTTTCGAAATTAGTGGATTTGCGCACAAGACCGACGCGCTTGGAAATCTTTTTTAAGTTCGGCTTATGGAACAACCGTTCTGTAACAAGCCAGCTAAGTAAGTAAGTCTAGGGGAAAACTCATGTCATGAAAGACATTGAGCATACCAAAAAAATACGTGAGAAAATGACGATTGAAATTTTCAAAACTTCAAATAGTTGGGCTACCGTTATATGTGGCTATAATAAAACGGGGATCAATATTGATAATTTTTTTGTGCGGAGATGTGGTGGTACCGTTATGAGAACCAAAATAAATACCAATATTTGGCTCAATATAAAAAAATACAAAGTTACAGCCAAGTAAGAGTACCAGCAAAATTTCAACAGACGGACGGACTGAAATGCGTAAATCGACATAAAATTTTATTCTGATCAAGAATATATATATATATATATATATATACTTTGCAGGGTCTCCGGTGAATATTTCCAGGTGTTGAAAACGGTATGACAAATTGGAGTTCAACATAGCTCTTTAGGAGCCTTTGGAAAACTATTTTTAAAAACAATCCATGCATACGTCGTTCTATGGGGGTTCGGATAGGTAATGAAAAATCAATAGAGGTTTGAATAGGTAATGAATGGGGGTTTCCATTAAGGGTTGTATTGTTTTGGGAAGATAAGCTCTATTGAGTTCCTGCTAATAAGTAAGAAATTATTAGCAGGAGCTCAATAGAAGTCTCAATAGATAAAGAGGTTTATAAAGGTTTGTATTCGTATGGATGTGTTCTTTCTGATGTCCGTTTAGATAAAGAGGACCGCAGTAGTGGTCTGTATAGGTAGGAAGACCTCAATTGACGTGTGTATAGGCACAGATGTATGTATGTATACGTTAGGAGACGGAGGGGGTGGTCTGCAGTAGTGAAATTGGTGAAAAGAAAGCCTAAATGAGAAGAAGCCTATAGGGTCCAGGTCTATAGAGAACGTTATAGATGAGGGATAGCCGTATATATAGGTAAAGAAGTGCACAATATAAGTGTTTATGTATACCTGAACCTATACATATAATATTATTTTAAAAATATATAGATAGAACTATAGTTTACAAGCAGTGGTCAGACTTTTGTCTTTGTCCTTCCTGTAGTCAGTGTAAGTAACTTAATTTGTTAACCGGTTTATGTTTACTGTAGGTGGAGTTTACCTACATCATAAATCGTCCATAATCCCGATTATGGGATGTACGCTCTCCCTACGTAGCCACCCTCGGTCGGGAGGGCGGTTAAATGAAAAAAGGAGAATTCCACAGAGGTATGTGTGGGTAAGGAGGAACTCTATACAGGTTTTTAAACATAAATAGGAGATGAGTATTTCGAGGTGTCGCAATGAAAACGACACGGAATGGCAAATTTAATATACATTACAAAAATTCAATTTCGCTGAGAACGTTTTTTTTAATAGAAAATTGTAAAAACCTTGGTCTGAAGTTCCGTTGCCATATTTTATAGGAAAAACGCACCTTGACATCATTAATGATTTTTCTATAAAGAAAACACTTTTTTCACAATCGACCATAGAATCAAAAAGTTTCCAGAGGACTGAGAAATTTTTCTATAGAAAAAATTCAATAAATTTTTATAACACCGACGAGTTAATTTATATTTTTTTGTAGTTTTGTTTGTTCTGTTTATAAAAAAAACTATTTATCAATGAAAAAAGTATGGCATTGTAAGGAAGGCAAGTCTACAGTTTCTCGAGGGAAGTTTGGGGTTAAACCGAAACCCAAAAGTTATCAGTATTGGTCCCCTCCTCCTTTTTTATAGCATCTATATGACAAAAGTCACTCATCAGTTTGGTATTTCGTTTTCTTCTGAAAGACTCGAACTTAAAAGAAATCATAATTTCCAATTGTAAAAATGTTAATACCCATTCGCAGATATCTATTTATATATGTATGCTTGTTTTTTTTTTTTTTTTTTTTGTTGCATATTTTCTATCTTTAGATTTCCATGCAAACAAAAAAGAACATTCGGGAATGTTTTAATTAAAATTTACGGTCCATTTTCATTACTTTTGTTTACCAAAAAAATTCTATGGAACAAACAGGTGGATGGATGAATGAATCTTTTAATGAGTTTTTCATATGGCCATTTTTTGTTTGTTTTGTTTTTGGGAGGTTAGTTGAATGGTATGGAATACCGAATAAACGCAAAATTTAAGAAAAGCTGAAAGTTCAGTACCCTCAGGCTCTGTTGGAGCCTGTGATGGTCTATAAAAAATATTTCTTAAAAAATTCGCGCCTGTCAAAATATTAAAAATTAATTAAAACCAGTAAGGAAAGTAGTAAAGTCGGACTGGGCCGACTATATGACACCCTTCACCACTTCGGGTATATTCTACATATGTATCCTAACAGACGACGCGTTTTTGTTATATATTTATATCTGTACCGATTTCAAACAAACTTGCCAGAAACTAATTTATATTTCTTCCGTACGTTGCGTCAATCGGCCTAGCTATGGATCTTTTCACGAAGTTTAGCAACATCATTCTAGACTTAATTCAGTACCCTATACCAAATTTCGTGCAAATCGAAAGATATATATGGACTTTGGTGCACCAATTACATAAAATCCGACATAAATATATATGGGAGCTTATCTAAATCTGAACCGATTTTCACGAAACTTTGTACACATCATTCTAGACTTAATTTAGTACACTATGCCACATTTCGTGCAAATCGAAAGATATATAGGGACTATGGTAAACCATTTACCTTAAATTGGGCGAAGATATATATGGGAGCTATATCTAAATTTGAACCGATTTTCACGAAACTTTGTACACATCATTCTAGACTTAATTTAGTACACTATGCCACATTTCGTGCAAATCGAAAAATATATAGGGACTTTCCATTAAAATTTTTCTTTAAAAACTCCTTGCCTGTGATGGTCTGCAAATTTTTTTCAAAATGTCACTCCTGTGATGATCTATAATTTTTTTTAATTCCAGGCCTTTGATTGTCTATAAAAACATTTCTTTCGAAAATCCACGACTGTTATGGTCTATAAAAAATATTTCTTTAACAAATCCAAAATATTTATTATTTAAAGAATCCATTTATTTAAAGAATCCATGCCTGTGAGGTCTTTTAAAAAATTCTAGCCTGTGATGGTCTATAAAAAATATTTCTTACAAAAACCATGTGAGTGATGCTCTATAAAAATCTTCAAGTTCTTCCAATAGAATAAATATACCAACCACTCTAATATTATTTGAATGCATTTCCCAATTGTATGGGAACCACAGTAAAGAGGTGGCTAAAAAAATGCATTTTCCACAATGCACTCAAAAAAATAGCTGCTGTCATAGACCTGTACTAATGTTTATTTATACTCACCTCTATACTGTATCTACTATATATGTGTGTATACTCTTCAGCTAGTATATGGGTCAGTACTGTTTTGCTTGTTCACTTTTTGTTGCTTTGGCTATGAAAAAGAAAAACCAAACAAAAATAATTCAAAACACAAATGGTCCGGTACGACAGCAATGTCTGTGCCAGACACCGAACACTCTTTCTCTCATTTGCCAGTGACAGTTTTATAAAATATGTATGTAGACAGTATACACAAATATTAAAGTGCATTGGCTGTGACAACAAAAACGGAGGTTGGTTTAAAATGCCGATTATTGGAAAATTAAAATTTAAAAATTATATTTTTTTGAATTTAGGTTAAGGTAATCGGAAATGAGGATTCATTTTTTCCAAAGAAAAAATCCTCACAGAGGTCCCAACTTTTTTCTATTTAGAAAAATATTCAGTGGAATGTGATGGTCTATAAAAAATATTACTTTAAAAAACACACAGGGGATAATAGATACCAAGCAACGGCTCTGATTGGCTTTAACATGGCGTAGTCCAGGCTTATCTTGGTCCCTCTTTCATCTCAATTGTAGACACTGACCTCCCCGCGGTGCCACCTGGGGAGCTATTCTCATCACCCGATGAAATAGTGAGCTAATATATGCCGCGAGTTCACCCATAAGAACTATAAAAAAATGGGTTGAGGCGTCGGGTTAGTTGCCCACTCTCGGAAAACCCAACCTACTATGAAAAAGCTAAGAAAAAAAGACCAAACCCCCCTAATGTTAACGACACCCGCAAACGTATAAGGGACCACAATCTGCGAATCTGCACTGGGAATGTTCGCATGTTGTACAGAACAGGCGCAGTGTTCGCAGTGGCGGATGTACTCAAGAAGCACAAAGCCGATATTATTGCCTTACAGGGAATGCGATGGAAAGGGACAGGCGTAAGTAAATCAGACCATTACGTCCTGTATTATAGCTGCCATGAAACGAGACATGAATTTGGCTGCGGATTTATGGTTAACAATAGAATAAAAGACCTTGTATCCAGATTCACTCCAGTAGATGAACAAATTGCTATAATCCGTATAAAAGCGAAGTTCTTCTACATCAGTCTCATTTGCGCCCATGCTCCGACCGAAGATAAAGATGAACAGATCAATGACATATTTTACGAGCGCCTAGAAACAGCATATGACCGTTGCCCTGGCAATGACATTAAAATTCTGCTAGGAGATTTTAATGCAAACATCGGAAGGGAAAATATCGTTGGCTCCACCGTCGGAATAATCAGCCTTCATGAAGAAACATCCGACAACGGCATGAGGTTGATTGACTTCGCGGCAGCAAAAAACATGGTAGTTAGCAGCACCAGATTCAAGCATCTCGATATACACAAGGCCACCTGGATTTCTCCTGATCAAGTAACGAGAAATCAAATTGATCATGTTGTGATAGACGGAAGGCATTCATCCAGTGTTTTAGACGTCCGATCGATCCGAGGAGCGAATATCGATTCGGACCATTACCTTGTGGCAGCCAAGGTACGCACCCGTCTTAATGTAGCAGCAAAGGTGCGATCTAATACAACACGGAAACTCGACGTCGAAAAGCTGCTTACACAACAGGTAGCCGTGGCCTACTCCGCCCAACTTACCCATCTGCAGCGTATAGGCCCTATACTATAAGGCAACCTTGCAGACAAGCCTGCAGACAGTAGCAACACGTAACGTGATGGAGAATTATCGGGAGAAAAGGAGAGAGGAGAAACGTGTTTACAGAAAAAAGAAGAAAGCACAAGAAAAACGTGAGCGTGAGCAAATCGAGATGTACAGGAGTCAGAATGAAGTCCGGAAATTTTACCAACGAGTAAAACACCAAACCGAAGGCTTTGGTGCAGGCACATCCTCCTGTAGAGATGAAGAAGGAAACCTGGTGACAGATACAGACAGCGTGTTGAGGATCTGTGAGGAGCAATTCGAAAAGCTTCTAGTATCAAATAGTGGCGTTGAAGAAGATACCCCAGAACCAATAAGAGATGATGGTATAGAGTTTATACCACCTAGCCAAGATGAGATCATAAAATCAATTAATCGGCTCAAGAACAACAAAGCAGCAGGAGCCGATGGGTTACCAGCCGAACTATACAAGACAGGTGGCCAGATGCTGGTCAGGAGCATGCACCAGCTGATTAGTACAATTTGGCTAGATGAATGCATGCCCAATGATTGGAACCTCAGCATCCTGTGTCCCGTACACAAAAAAGGAGACAAGACGATATATGCCAACTATAGAGGAATAAGTCTCCTTCCCATCGCATATAAAGTGCTATCCAGTGTGCTGTGTGAACGATTGAAGCCAATTGTCAGTGACATCATCGGACCACACCAATGCGGCTTCAGACCTGGCAAATCCACCATTGACCAGATCTTCACTCTGCGCCAAATCCTGGAAAAGACCCACGAAAAACACATCGATACATACCACTTACTTGTCGACTATAAAGCCGCATTCCATGTCTACGTTCGGCATTCCTGCAAAATTAATACGGCTATGCAGGATAACTTTAAGTGGCACAAGGTCAGCAGTTAAAGTAGGAAGGGACCTATCGTAGCCCTTCAATACCGAACGAGGATTCAGACAAGGTGACAGTTTGTCGTGTGATCTTTTTAACGAGACGCAAAGGTGAACAGAAATGGCACTCTGTACACCAAACAACACATGTTTCTTGCCTACGCCGATGACATCGATATAATGGGTCGAACATTGCGAGCGGTAGCAGCCACCTTTGAACAAATTGACAAGGACTCTGCCAAAGTGGGTCTGGCAGTAAACAGCGAGAAGACCAGGCTGATGGTATCAACGCGCAATACGTCCAGTATGACATCAGTTTTGAAATTCGGAGAAGGATTGTGATGGCCAACAGATGCTACTATGGTCTAAGTAAGCAGTTTAGAAACAAGGCCATCTCCCGCCAGACCAAACTCACACTTTACAAGACGCTGATACTACCCGATCAGAAGCATGGGTACTTGCTCAAGCAGATCAGGCAGCTTTTGGGGTGTTTGAAAGAAAAATTCTCCGAATATCGGCGTCGAATGAACCACGAGCTTTACCATTTATACGCGGACATCGACATAGTCTGTCGTATTGAGCTGCAGCGACTACGGTGGCTAGGCCATGTTGTGCGGATGAATGAGAATGCCCCAGCTCAAAAGGCATATAAAAGCGAGCCTACTGATGGTTCCGGTAGAAGGAGAAGGCCACGAATTAGATGGAAAGACCAAGTAGAAAACAACATCTTGGAACGTGGTTTTCCAAATTGGTGGATTTGCGCACAAGACCGACGCGCATGGAAATCTTTTTTAAGCTCGTCTTATGGAACAACCGTTCTGTAACAAGCCAGCTAAGCAAGTAAGTAAAAACACAAACCTATATACATGTTTCTTTAATAAAACCACGCCTGTGATGGTGTACCAAAAAATACTTCATTCACAAATCCACGCATGTGATGCTCTATAAAAATATTTCTTTCAAAAATCCACGTCTGTGATGGTCTATTGAAAATATTTCTTTAAAAATCCACGCCTGTGATGATCACGATCAAATATTCCTTTAAATATCACGCCAACATGATTTTATCTACCTTTTTTAGAACCCCATATTCACAAATAATATTTCCATGATAAAAATAAACAACACATTTCCTTCCTATTTAGAACTAAATGGCAAGTAGTTTTCCCATTTATATTTTCTTTCATTTCCACGTTTTAGTTTTTTATCTCCCCTTTGTTTTCCAAAACAGAAGGAGTAAACCATTACTATGGCCTATTCAAATAGAAAACAAAAACAAAACACAGAAAAACAATGACCAAAAGTTCCAAAGCTGAATGAGAGTACAAGGAAGTGCATTGGAAGGTATAAATATATGAATAACTACCAGAGGACATGTAGCCTCCGTGCATACATGTTGAACAGCTATTGTCTTTATTCATTTGGATAAAAGCCAACCAACAACAACAACAACAGCGGCAGCAACAAACACACAACTTTATAAACAAATCCAAATAATAATTTATGCATGAAGACCATCAGGACCCCACTACCACCACTATCATCATCACCATCACACACAACTACAATCACAACGTAAGGATTAAGTGCTGACCGGGTTTCATGCATTTTAATCCTGTCAGTTTATAATTGGGCCTATACGAACGTCCAACTACGGCTGTCTGTCGTTTTGGCAACAGTTTGAAATGTTAATGGAATTTTCAATGAATTTGCCTTGCACAATTGGATTTTGTATTCTAAGGCCATGGCAGGATATGGGTTTAGGTAGAGGAGAATTTGCCGTATTATATTTTAAAAAATGTTGTTGTTGTTTTTTTAAGAAGAAACTCAGGACCTCAAGAATGAAGACAGAAGTAAAATTCAGTACTTTGGAATCGAAGGAATTTTCTACAGGAGAAACAGGAACCTGGAGTAGAATAAATAGAAGAAAGTTCCAAAACCCGAAAAAATCAGAACAATGGACCAGAGGTCATGTTTCCTATAGAAAACAATCAGGACCATTGGGACTTAAGACATTTTTAAATTAAAAAATCAGGATCCAGAGAATGAATACTTTTTTCAGGCAGCAAGAACTGAAGACTTTTTTGTAGAAAAAAATCAGACAGCTGGGACTGAAAACAAAAACAAATCAGAACCATAAGACTAAAAACTTTTTTTCTATAGAAAAAAATCTTGGGCCTTAGGAGAGAATGTTTTTTCTGTAGAAAACAAATCTAGGACACTGCGACTAAAAAAATTTTTTGCTGTAGAGAAATATCTTGGATCCCTTGGATAAAAAATATTTAGGGTCTCTAGGACTACTTTACTTTTATGCTTTTATCTATAGAAAAAAATCCAGGACCCTGGGATTAAAACTTTTTTTTATAGAAAAACATCAAAACCCTTAAGTCTGAAGACATTTTTTTCTATAGAACAAAATTCAGGTCACTTGGGACTGACCACTTTTTTCTATAGAAAAAATGCAAGACCTTTGGGTCTAAGAACTTTTTTCTATAGAAAAAAAATGCAAGATCCTTGGGTCTGAAAACTTTATTATATAAAAAAATCCTATAGACCTATAGAAAATTAGGACCCGTGAGAATTAAGATTCTATAGAAAAACATGGAATAAAAAAATCCATACCCTTGGGTCTGAAGACTTTTTTATAGGAAAAAAATCAAAACTCTTCGGATTGAAGTATACCATAGAAAAAATTCGGGACTAAAGTCTAACTTATAAAAAAAATCAAGATCATTGGGACTGAAGACTGTTTTCTATAAGAAGAAATTCAGGACTAAATAATTTTAGGCCCAGGTTTTTTCTATAGACACTTTTCTGTAGGAAAAAATCAGATCCCTGAAATGTATGTAGAAACAATTAGACCCCAGGGTCTATAAAAAAAATTCAACACCCTTGGATCATAAGACTTTTTTCAAGATTTTTGGGTCAGAATACTTCTTGAAGATCGCGGGACTGTAGCAGGACACGTGGAACTGAAGACTTTTTTCTATAAAAAATTCAGGACCCGTAGCACTGAAGATTTTTTTTTTATAGAAAAGCATGCAAGAAAAAAATTCCAGACATTTGGGTCTGAAGACTTTTTTATAGAAAAAAAATCAAGACCCTTCGGACTGAAGTCAGTATACTGTAGAAAAAACTCGGGACCTTTGGGACTTAAATCTGAAGTCGGCATTTTATAAAAAAATTCAAGACTCTGTTTTATAAAAAAAATCAGGACCCTTGGGACTAACGTGTTTTCTACAGAAAAAAATTCGGACTAAACCATTTAGGGACTACTTTTTTCTTTAGAAAAAAATCTGGACTTTTGATTATGAAGTCTTTTTTCTATAGAAAAAATGCAGGCCCAATGTTTCCTTCCTATACAAAACAATTGAGCGAACCCACTTTTCTGTAGGAAAAAAATCAGGCCCCTGGGACTTCTGTAGAAAAAATTAGACCCCAGGAACCGAAGAACAAATTTTAAAATCATGAGCTTGAGTTGAAGTCTGACTTGTATAGAAAAAATCTGGGACTAAAGTCTTATCTACAGAGAAAATTTCAGAACTTCGGATTGAAGTGTTTCTTCCATAGAAAAATTCAGGAGGTCGGACCCTTGACTATTTATGTTACTATTTACTCACATATTTACCCAACACCTCCTTACGTGTGTATGTATGTGTGTACATTTTTTTATTGTTGTTAATTTTGGCATAGAGATTTTCTTTCGGTTTGAAATTTTGCTACAAATCATAATTCTTGGCTACCGCCATTGTTTAGAGCGCCAACATTTTAAATGTTTTCCTTTGTTGATGTTTTTTTGTTGCCATTTCTCAGCTCTGCTTGTTTTTGCTTTCTTTTTTTTTCGTTCATATCCATAACGCAAACACTTTGTCAGAAGAACTACGGATATCCTTCGTTTATTGTTGTTGATGTTTTTCTCAGCTATTTTCAAAGCTAACAAACAAACACACAGACACACACGCACACACACAAAAGAATGCAGCCAACAATAATAGCCAAAGAGGTAAAGAACATTTAAAAGTTAGTGACCTCTTTGCGACCCGTTCACAGCGACAGCCTTCAAACATTTCGCAAAAAAAGAGGCAGAACAGCTAAAGAACACAAGCTGAGAAACAAACAACAGAAATAGAAAACATAGCTGAACGACAGAAAAGAAAAAAAAAAACAAACGCCATTATAAAGAACGTTAATGTTATGAGCTTTTGCCTTTTGATAAGACATTTTGTTGTAGAATGTCATCAGAAGGATCATAGGATATGTGTTTATGTGTGTATTTGTACTTTGTTTATTTGTCTCTTCTACGACAATGAAGAGGCAATTGTTTACTTGTCATTTTGTAGAAAGGAAAATAAGAAAGCATATTAAAATGAAAATTTTAAAATGGAATAAGTCGGTCGGATCTATGGATAAGTTGTCGGGAAGGAAATCATTTCTCTGATATCGAAAAATAGGCCTTCTATGATTAGAAAACTTTCAAGGGATCCTTCGTCGTTTATATGATCGTCACAGGTGGCGAATCATGGATATGCGAGTATGCGTATGAACCCGAAACCAAATAACAATCGACCGTGACTCTCTCTCTCTCTCTTGAGAAAAAATACTGGATTTTGTTTAACCCTACGGCCAATAACCAAAAAAGTATACGTAGATCAATAACCGTGGTACATTTGTACCCATCCAAAGATAGCTCTGTAACTCATTAAAAAGTTGGACTATCGTGAGGTTTTTTGTTTTAAATTAGTCTATACGGATCTGATCTAGATGTAGGAACTCAAAATTATATACATTAAAATAATATATATTTAAATCCATGCTTTAATTATAATCTATCTAAAACAATCATAGTAAATTCGTTATAGCTTTCGAATGGGTTAAGGTTTTTTAGTAATTTTTTTATTGGGATCTTATTTAGGTGTTCCTCAACCCCTCTGCAAATTTTTGTGGCCCTAGACAACATGCGGCCATCAGGGCGACTCGTCGAAATCAGAAACTACCTTGGTTTTTCTTTGGTATACAGGGACAAAAACAATGATTATTGTCCGTAATTATCCAATTATTCTTCATATTAGGCCTGAAACTTTTTCTATAATCGAATTAGTCTGATTTATTACAAACCTAAATTGGCGTACATATATAAACTATCATTAAAAAACGTTTTAAAGTATTAAATAATGTTAAAAATAAAAAAACCTCACGATAGTCCAATTTTTAATGCTAAAAAGTGCTAAATATTTTGGAAAAGTGTTGAGGTTGTAAAATGTGCTAAAAGTTTTTAAGAAATTTGTGAATAGTTAATAAACATAAATTTATCTCCAAAAAATTCATGATTTTCAGTGTATTATTGTGAGGTTACTCGTATGTGGCTAACGAGTTTGTATTAGTCCTGACCCACCTTTTTGTATACCGATCAGATATGTACAGGTCACAGTTATGCACCAATGGTACCCCTTTTTGGTACCCATTTTTTTGTTTGTCGACCTAGAGGCTACATTTATTACCAAAGAATAGGAATATTTAGCGGGTCAAATGGACAAAAAATTTCGCGCGAAAATTACAAAGTCCTGAGAAGTTGACAGTAAATCCAACAGCATTGATGTATGTACTCGGTGTGGGTGTTATAAATAAAAAAATTTAAAGAGGTCTTTACACACTATGAAATTTAGGTTCCGGCCGAATGCAACTTCGGTTGTTTTGATATTTAGGGGATAAAATGAACCAAAAAAATTTTTTGCTTTATGTTATTGTCGCTTTAGAGACAACATTTATAATCCGAATTCCAATAAATTTTATATAGGGAAAGAAATCTGGTCAACGAAAAATCTCGAAAATATTAATTTCAAATCGAAAAATGACAAATTTATTTGGGATACCAAATTTATCCCAAATTGTAAATAATTCTAGGAAAAAATTGTTAACGAAGTTCTAGATGCTAGACGCCTGTTTCGCTGCGGAGAAATTCTTAAAACATACAGAAGAAGACGAATCCACGTGCACCTTGAAAATGGGAGATCTCATACGCCGACTCAACTTTGGAAGAAATATTATGATATGCAAAGTTCGGATGAAATCGGTAACTCTCTTCGAGAGTTATCTACTCAAAATAGTCTGAAACGGATTTGGTCCAAAGAAACATGGGTTCTAAAAAAACAATATTTCGATGAGGAACATTTTTGCCCTAACAAAGTAGACATACCCGCATAAGCCATATGGCTGAGGTTATAAAAACGTGCCCAAAATACCGAATAATGGGTATACCATTATATGGGCGCTACTGGGAAACATGTACATTGGCACATGTTTCCCAGTGGTAGGCAAATTTTCTACTCAATGGGAGTCCAAAATATTAAATTGCTCCCAAATTTTTTGAAACACGTGCTCAAGCTCCTCAAATTACCAATTTTTGCGATGGAACATTATATGGCGGCTTCCCTAAAAGGTGGACCAAATAACAAATTACAATCAATTGAAAAATGTGCCCAAAAAATTGGGGGTGCCTGAAACATGAGTCAATATTGATAATTTTTGGTAGGCAGATTTGATACCCTACCTGATACCCTACCTTCTTAGGCCCGATCCCCTTCTGCATGTAAAATTTCACGATGTTCGGACCATAACTGCGGCCTCTGGAGCGGCCAGAAAAACCGACAAAAATTTAGTATTTGGTCCATTTCATCCCCTAAATATTAACCGATCTTTACCAAAAACAATAGGGCTCTTCATTGGCCAAAACCCATCCTACATGCAAAATTTCGTGAAGATTGGTCCATAACTGTGGCCTTTATCGTGTTTACAAATTATAATGGACAGACGGACGGACACACATGTCTAGATCGACTCAGCTAGTCGAGATATGACGATCGGTATACGTAAAGGTGGGTCTTTTGGGGCTGCACAAAGCTATAATACCCTGACAACATAGTTGTGTAGGGTATAACCAGGTACCGATATCTTCTGGAATGTCAATTATTACAACTTAACTAAATTATCGTTGTCATTTTAATGTCCGAACAGCACCCAGTCACAACATGATTAGAAACTTAGTCTCCCGTTTTGAGCAACATGGAAGAGTGTTTGATCTTCCAGGAAGTGGAAGAGGTCGATCTGTGCGCAATGAAACAGTTGTAGACGCTGTACGACAGAATATAAACGAAGATCCATCTGTCTATACTCGTCGTCGCTGTACTCAATTGGGAATCTCTAGAACATCCCTACAAAGCATTTTGAAGCGGAATCTTAAAATGTTTCCGTATAAAATTCAAATGGCACAGCAACTGCTCCCCCAAGACCATCAGGCACGCCTGCAATATGCCATTCGAATAATTTCCAGAACTTGTGACAGACTTATTTGTGGAGCTATTTGAAGTGAGTTGTGTATATCATTAAAGCCCAAACAATTCAAGAGCTTAAGCACAACATTCAAGCAGAAATAAGCAACTTGGAACCATAAACTGTACGGGCAGTAATGGAAAATACTGCGGTTAAAAGAGCCAATTTTTGTTTGCAAGAAAATGAACACCATTTATATTTCACACTTCAATGTAAAAAATTTTCACGAATTAAATATTTAAAAACATAAAAAAAATCAATAAAAATGAAAACAAAAATATTGCAGTTATTTTCAATCCTTCAATCCTTTTTTGGCCACCCTGTATTAAAGATATAACTGATTTATGTGTTCACATCAACTGCCAGCAAGAATGCTTCTAAAACTTTAAACTGACTTTTCCCGAAACAGTGGTTTTACGTATGGCGGGCACGATAACTCAAGAACTAATAATCCAATCGGTTTCAAATGTTGACACGGAGTGTATAGCTCTCGTATGAACGAGTATACAGCCAATCGGTGAAGATCTTCCATATTTTTAAACTTAGTTTGTGGTCAAAAATAGAAGATTTTCCAAAAATCAAAGTTCCGCCATTTTGTTAATTGTTGTGCGAAGTCAATAATCTTAGTTCATACGAGAGCCAGACTTGTACTTTTTCTAACAAAGTTGGAATTTTCGGATTTCGATGTTCCAGTGAGGAGTTATCGCCATCAAAATAAGGACTTTTCTCTGATCACAAAAAACAACAACAACATTTTCTGTAAATTATTTTTCTTCCTTTCTAAATCTTCAAATGTATATGTGCAAAGTTACAAACCTTAACCAGCAGTGCTATTCATTTACCAGCCCATTTAAAATCTTAAAAATAAACAAGTGAAAAAGCGTTGAGTTCGGCAGCGCGGAACTTTGGATACCCTCCACCATAGATATACTCACAGGTACTAGAAATGAAAATACAGGGAATATACCAAGAAGTGGACCTATACCGACATTTCTACAAACCGATTATGGTTCTAAATATTGGTCCTAGACCCCATGTTTCTTTGGACCAAATTTCTTCCAAAAAATTTTGATTTCATCCAAACTTTGCCCATCATATTATTTCTTTCAAATTTAGTTCAAGTTCGAACATGTCCTTATGTCCTATTTTTTCGTATCTTCCGCAGATGAAATGATTACAGAGTCTTAAAACCAAACCCAAACACGGAACAAATCATATAACTATTTTAATATAAAAAAGGAGGTTATATGGACCCCAAAAAGGGGGCGAACATTAAACATTTTTTGATAGGGAGATTTGTTACCATATACGACTACAAAATACCAAATTGCAGCGAATTCGGTTGAAAAGCGGGCTCAAGAACCCCAAAATACCGAAAATTGGGGGTACCCTTGTATGCGGGATATCCGAAAAAATGGGCCTATTTTTATAATTTTTTGTGGAGAGATTTGGTACCTATTAGGAACTCAAAATACTAAATTACAGATAATTCGGTGGAAAAATACGATTAAAACCCCCAAAATACTGAAAATTAGGAGGCACTGTTGGGGCTACCAGAAAAAATGGACCTATATTTATAATTTTTTGTGTAGGTATTTAGTAAACAAAAAGAACCCAATTTACCAAATTTCAGCGAATTCGGTTGAAAAACGCGCTCAAGAAATTAATATTTCGATGATTTACAAACGGAATGACAAAATTAATATACCCTCCATACTATGGTGGAAGGTATAAAAATCGAGTCTTCAAATACATACAGTGGTGGTCACCGAATTAAAACATTTACTGTGGTAAACATTTTTTGATCAGCCCTCGATTCGTTTGAAGTATTTTTGACATTTTTTTTAATTCAGAACACTTTGATATACTGCACTTAAGAGATTTAGTGTGAAAATGGAAAATTATTGCATGTAATTTTTCCATAAATAACGGTTTTTATGAAAATACATCGACTTTGAAGTGGCCATATAATTAAAACATTGTGTGATTTTTTTACTTTACTGCATTTTTTGAAAATATTTTTAAAAAAGCTCTTTAATTTAGTTCAATTATGTAAACTAAGCACCGATAAAATCATTTACTGATAAACATTTTTGAAAAAATCTGTAAAATCCATCAAAATTGCCAAAAATGTGTACAGTACACCTTACATTCAGAAAATAACCCTTATTATAGAAAATAAAGGTCCGAATGCACCAGAAATTGCTAGAATTAGTAGAAAACAATAAATAATTCTCAAAATAAATAAATATTTGAAATAATAACTGAAAAAAATGGGAATTAACCTAAAAGAACGATTCAATTTCGATAGCCTTTATTGAAGAAGGCCGGAATATTTTTGCAGTATGTGAGGAAATATCGATTGATATTGGCATTTATTATATCAAGTCGATTGTTCTAGTAGGAGAGAATATATTTCATCAAAAAATATATCAGTTTCAACAGAATGCACAGAGATCAACACCTATGTTGACGAGAAAACGTTTCTGGTACACAGCACCATGTTTGATGGTTAACTCTTGACCCTTAAAATCAATTGAACATGACAATATTTTTCCAAAATAATATTTTTTGAATAGAATAATGTCCATTTAATCTATTTTAGCCTAAAAGAAAGAAACATTTTACAATTTGACAAATATTTAAAGTCTTATGTTGAGCATCAAAAATGCTGCTGTGTGGCAGAAACTTTTACTCGTCAACATAGGCGTTGATCTCTGTTCTTTCTGTTGTGACTGGTATATTTTTTGATAAAATATATTCTGTACTACTCGAACAATCGATTTGATATAATAAATGCCAATATCAATCGATATTTCCTCACATACTGCAAAACTATTCCGGCCTTCTTCAATAAAGGCTATCGAAATTGAATCGTTCTTTTAGGTTTATTCCCCTTTTTTTGTGTTTTTATTTCAAATATTTATTTATTTTGAGAATTATTTATTGTTTTCTACTAATTCTAGCAATTTCTGGTGCATTTGGACCTTTATTTTCTATAATAAGGGTTATTTTCTGAATGTAAGGTGTACTGTATAATTTTGATAGATTTTACAGATTTTTTCAAAAATTGTTATCAGTAAATTATTTTATCGGTGCTTAGTTTACATAATTGAACTAAATTAAAGAGCTTTTTTAAAAATATTTTCAAAAAATGCAGTAAAGTAAAAAATCACACGATGTTTTAATTATATGGCCACTTCAAAGTCGATGTATTTTCATAAAAACCGTTATTTATAGAAAAATTACATGCAATAATTTTCCATTTTCACACTAAATCTCTTAAGTGCTGTATATCGAAGTGTTCTGAATTCAAAAATTTTCAAAAATACTTCAAACGAATCGAGAGCTGATCAAAACATGTTTACCATAGTAAATGTTTTAATTCTATGACCACCACTGTATATGCAAAGTTACAAGCCTTCAATATAATGTACTGTACTTCTCCCTATTTGTTCCATCTAGAAACTTTTGTTAATTTAGATCAGATGGTTCCAATACCCCCGTCTATGATTTCCTTATTCTATGTTTACTAATGGATGTTTTTTGTTTTTCTTCTTCAAATGGAAACGAGTGATTTTTTTTATTCCACTGAAATTACAGATAAACAATACAGTACATACATGTATTGGTCAACACGTTCAATAAAAAAAGCAAAATGTTTATTTTTTATTTTCTGTTTTAACAAAATAAACATTTTAAAATTTTATAGCTTCAAATTTCATATAAACAAACGTCACACATATGGCAACACACACACACACTTAAAATCACTCGAAATATTCAATTGCAAATAAACTCCAACGAACTCATTTGCTCTGACTCTCCAAATTATCTCCTCTTACACTCACTCTCTCTCTCTCATACTCAAATAAAGCTCAACTGCCGTCAACACTCTTTGGGGAAAACATAACAAACCACAGTTTGAATGGGAGTAGATAAGGGGGTGGTTATGTACCGGAAATGCACTTAAAAATTTTAAAACAACAACAGCAACATCCATCGCCATCGTTATGTTGCAACATTCGTTATATGCTACACACAAACGTGCATACCGACATCAGGGAGAGGGAGCCTAACAGCCATGATGACGACATTGGAAAATAGTTGTTGTTGTTGATGTTGCTGTCCTTTTTTGGGATAAATAAAAGAAACTGTTACAGATAATGTGAAATGCAATGAAAATAACCTTGAACTACTTTCGGCAGGAATGTACAATTGAATATTGACAGTTAGACAGCAACTTAACTATGTTTATATACCAAAAACACTCTCTCCCCCTCTGCCCGCTGTATAGCATTTCATATAAATAATTTTCTAAATTATGTTTATGTTACAAGGAATAAAAAAAACAAGTAGAAGAAGAAAAAGAGTGCAAATATTTGCAATGTGCTTGAAAGGACTTGAACGGGTACTCAATGTTACTGTTTCTGCTGCTCTAGTTTCACTTAAGTTATTTTTTTTGTTCTGTTTGACATTTCCGTTGGTGTTTTGACAGTTTCCTTTTGGGTGTTAAAATAATTCCCGTTAAGTTGTTTGTATGCATGTGTGTGCTTGTGTGTGAGTTTGTTTTAGTTTTTCTTTGACACAAAACCAAGGTTATTTCTCAGACATTTGATTTACATGCCATGTAATTAGGCGTCTGTAATATTAGGGTGGCACGAAATGTATTAAATTGAAGGTGTATTGAATTGAATAATAAATTCTAAATTGGAAATTCAATCCAAAGAAATGGATAATGACACTGTACAACCAGATTTTGGCGGAAGGAAAATTCCTTATGGAAATGAACAAACGTGTGGACTGACTACGAACACCCTTTGCGACTATACAAAGAATCCAGAAGGTAAAATTCGCCATAGGTTGAAGTTGTTCAATTGTGGCGTGATCAATTTTTTGCTGTTGACGACGCCCGCAAAATTATAAAGAACCACGATCTGCAAATCTGCTCTTGGAATATGCGCACGAAGTACAGAACAGATGCAATTTTCGCTTTGGCGGATGTACTCAAGAAGTACAAAGCCGATATTATTGCCTTACAGGAAATGCGATGGAAAGGGCAGGCGTAAGTAAATCAGATGATTACGCCCTGCTGCCATGAAACGAGGCGTGAATTTGGCTGTGGATTTATGGTTAACAGGAGAATAAAAGACCTTGTCTCCAGATTTACTCCAGTAGATGAGCGAATTGCTATAACCCGTATAAAAGCGGATTACTTCTACATCAGTCTTATTTGCGCCCATGTCCGACCGAAGACAAATATGAGCAGACCAAAGACATATTTTACGAGCGCCTAGAAACAGGAAATGACCGCTGCCCTGGCAATGACATTAACATTCTGCTAGGAGATTTTAATGCAAAAATCGGAAGAAAAATATTTTTGGCCCCACAGCCTCCATGAAGAAATATCAGACAACGGCATGAGATTGATTGATTTCGCGGCAGCAAAAAACATGGTAGTTAACAGCACTAGGTTCGAACATCTCGATATAACAAGGCCACGTGGATTTCTCCTGATCAAACAACGAGAAATCAAATTTAATCGGCGGATTAGTACAATTTGGCTATAGCAATGCATGTCCAACGATTGGAACCTCAGCATCCCGTGCACTAAAAAAGAGACAACACGATATGTGCCAACTATAGAGGAATTAGTCTCCTCCCCATCGCATATAAAGTGTTATTCAGCGTGTTATTATTTGACCATACCAATGCGGCTTCAGACCTGACAAATCCACAATACACCGCGCCAAATCCTGGAAGAGACCCACAAAAATTCATCGACACATTCCACCTATTCGTAGGCTATAAAGCCAATTCACTCAGGTGTTTAGAGTTATTTTTGCGTTCGGATTTCCTGCATAATTAATACGTCTATGCAGGATAACATTAATGTCGGAAAGGACCTCTCGGAGCCCTTCAACACCGAACGAGCATTCAAAAAAGGTGACAGTTTGTGACCTGTTTAACATCCTGCGGGAAAAGGTCAAAGGTGAACAGAAATGGCTCTCTGCATATTTTATTCGCCTACGCCGATGACATCGACATAATGGACGAACATTGCGAGGGGTAAGCTCAAAAATTGAGAAGGAGTCTGCCAAGATGGGTCTGGCAGTAAATGGCGAGAAGACCAAGCTGATGGTATCAACGAGCAAGATGTCCAGTAGACTCGGACCAACTGTGGAACTTGAAAACTACAGCTTCGAGGTAGTCAAAAATTTTACATACATCGATACCGCCATAAATACAACTAATGACATCAGTTTTGAAATTCGGAGAAGGATAGTGTTGGCCAATAGATGCTACAACGGTCTAAGTAAGCAACTCAAAAGCATGTCACCTCTTGCCAGACTAAACTCACACTCTACAAGACGCTGATACTACCAGTGCTGGTTTATGGATCTGAAGCATGTGTAATTGCGCAAGCAGATGAGGCAGCACTTGTAGTGTTTGAGAGAAAAATTATCCGGAAGATGTATGGGCCGACCTACGTTGACGGTGAATATCGTCGTCGAATGAACCACGACGAGTTGTACCATCCATACTCGGACATCGAAATAGTCAGACGTATCGAGCTGCAGCGACTACTGTGGCTAGGTCATGTTGTGCGAATGGATGAGGATACCCCAGTTAAAAGCGAGCCAAATAATGGATCACGCGAAAGGGAAAGCCACGAATTCGATGAAAAGATCAAGTGGAGGATTACATCTCGGAATATGGTCTTTCAAATTAGAAATGCTGAGCATGTTAAATTGCTGCTAGTTCGATGAGAATATAGGACCAAAATCTTCCAAATTTTGTACTATGAGCTATATGAATGGGGCGGAGCTTTAATATGCGAACTTGAACTTGCATAAAAAATTACTGCAAAGATGTTTGTTATTCTGCATGAACACGAATTTCCAACTTACTGCCATTTAGTTGGGGAAATTCGGCTTAAACCTTTATAATTGAAAAATATTCAGCTGGGCCTTTATATGGGAGCTACCTTAAAAAATGAATGTATATTAGTGCTGTGCTGTGGGATCTGGTGCACTTGTTTACATGTATCAATAAGCTCATTCTCTTTTAGTAAGTCATTTAATATGGTGGTTTCTCATTTACTCTCCGAGCATTTCCTCTCGGCACGCCTCTAATCTATATTGAACATTTTGTTAATATTTGTGTTACTCTCCGAAATTCCAAATTACGGACACTTCGGTTGGAAATGCGGCTAAAATCTTCAAAGTATCAACCATTGGAATGGACTTTTATGGCGGCTATGTCAAAGTATAAAGCAACCTTGCTCATCTTCTACATAGCTATATGTCATCATGTAAGAACCCTAAGGGTCCGATGTATTTCGGACCATCAAATTATATTGAAAACCCTATGATTTTTACATAAAAATGTGACGTTGGGTTACACAACCCTACGTCACCTTTTTTGTGGATATAAGGAGGACATAATTTATCCTCTAAAAAGTTTATTGTTCATTACACATTGCTTACAGATTTAAACAGCTGATTTCCATTACTAGCGTAGGGATGAACAAACCTTCCACCATGCATTAATTCATGTTTGCCTTCAAAATACAAATTGAGGACTACCATTCTAAAAAAACTGCAGTAAAATTTGGGGTTGATAATCCATCCGTTCAGAGGATTTACTTTACAAATCTAAACAAAACAACAGCAACAAATTACAACCACTTTAACGCGTTTCCTTTTTTAAAGACACCCTGTATTTTTTGTAATGATAAAAAACCCCGACTTTTTTGGAGGAGATGCAAACAAAAACAATGCGTGGCAATGATGATGGCATTGTGTGCGTGTGTGTGTAACATTTTTATCTTCTTCTTGTTCTCAATGCAAGACTCAAAACAAAAACGCATTGTGGGTGAGTAGGTGGGTTGGTGGCTGTTTAAAAAGCATATTAAAAGACTAAATGGGGGAGAACATGTGGAACATTTATTACCAAGAGAGCGCAGAGAGAGTGTGTCTGTACGCCGTATTTGCAACTCTCGCATGAAGGGATGTAAAGAGTGGTGAGCGCACAATACAAAACAGCTGGTTTAACGGGAATAACAAAAACAATAAAATGACACTGGTTATTGCCAAAACGAAACGAAAATCCAAGGAGATAATAGACGTCAGTCAATGTTTTTTTTTTTTTTTTTTTTTTTGCAGAAAAAAGGGGAATACAAGGATTTCTTTTGGAGGTTTTGTTCTTACCTTGATATTTTCTAAATAACTGGAGTTGTTAGAAGAAAACCAGTCTCGTTGTTTGGATGCAGGATAAGGAGATTAATTGTACGTTTATTGGTTGCTGCTGCTGTTTCTTTTTGTTGTTTAGTTGGTTTGTTTTTTTAATTTTCACTAAAATTATTTAAAAAAAATTACACTATTATGAAATATTATATTTTCTTTTAATTTATTTAACCCAAAAATTCGTTTTGTTTGCTTTGTTATTTTACTTTTTGTTGTTGGGTATTTTTTTCCTTGTAATATTTTCTCGGTGCTTGAGATATACTGTGAGCGTCAATAAATGGTAAACATATGGCAAGTGTAATAATTTGAAGTTAACCGATCGTAATATTCTCATTAACATGAAGGGTTTTTTATTTGTGAAAAACTGTATAAGACAGAAACATAACACCATCGAACGTGTTAGTCTTTGAAGATACATTCGACTTTGCTTGAACATAGAGGCGTTAAATAGGTCTGTTCCTATTGAATTTTAAACTACTTGATAATCGCAAAGATATTTGAAAAACAATACCATTGCGGTTCTGCAAAAGGCGGATATAAAATGGTCACAGGTTTAGAGTCATAAGTCTATGTGTATAAGACAGAAACATAACAGATTTTTTTTTGAAATGCCTCTATCAATTCGATATTAGTCATTGGTGTGCATCCGCCTTGTTACACTGAATTTTTATTTTGAAATGCCTCTATTGAATTTACTACTGAATAAGATTCTGTTGAGACGAATTAGATTCTGTTGATTTTCAGTAAATAAGAGATTTCAATGAGTTAACGAACCGTTGGGCGCCAGTCGAATGTGAAATTTAGATTGATGTAGGAAGTCCGCGTAGTTCTGTTAGCACGAATTTTAACAACATCGTGTCTTTTCTGATTGGGATCTTGAAATGTGAAAATGTTAACATTTTAGGCTTGGTGCTATATTTAGGGTAGGGTTTGTCATTGACCTAGATATTTCGGGTGATGGGGTCATTGACTTTACTTTTATATTAAATTTGTCATTTAGAACCGATTTATCACCTCGCGACTTCTTTTTTCGGTACTTCGTAGATTTTTCCACAGAAGTGACCTTAATTTGGCATTACGGATTCCTAATAAATATCCCAGTCTACAAATCCAAAACCCATACAGATGTCTGGAAAGATTGTACGATCGCGGATGATTGTACGATCATGGCATCGAGTCCCATTATTGATGACATTTGTGAGAGGTTAAACATCAACATAGCTGATCTCGTAAATTTCTTTCATCCCAGTATAAAGTATAGTTAGACTACCCTACATAGTTGCTAACTTTCGACAGCCTTTTCAAGCGCTGACAAACCATATTTTATGCTTATAAAGCAATAGAGAAGCCGCTCAAGTTGCTAGCCGGCAGCACTTGGGCGCTGACAAAGAAACCTTATTGACCTCTTATAAAGCAATAGACCGGTCATCAACACAATTATGTTTTGTCAATATGTAACTTGTTTGAGTGTTATCGTCGCGCCTGTCATAGTCTTATGGACAGAACTCTCCCGCCCAGGCACGTCAGGGAAGATTTTCGTGATCTAGAGAAAGAGAGAGGTCCAAAAATATAAATATGAACCTCCAAATCAAGAAGCTTATAAAGAAGGTCTGCATGGTATTCACACGGACACAGTCACTCAAGCAGTAGAGCAATATGGTGTGAATACCATAATCGGAAACCATCCCCATCCATCGGAGCAGAGGAGAAGCAGTTCCCCCGACAAACACGAGTAGTCTTATTCTTAGATCAGAGAGAGAAACTGAATCAATTCCTATTGATATAAATTGACCTCCAAATTAACACTTGTCCTACCATAATCCTCTGAATACCATAATCGGAAACCATCCCCATCCATCGGAGCAGAGGAGAAGCAGTTCCCCCGACAAACACGAGTAGTCTTAGCTCAACTTAGATCAGGATGGTGCAACCGAATCAATTCCTATTGGACAAGAATTGACGGCTCGATAATTAACACTTGTCCTACCGAATTCACTATGGACACATATCGCCGAATTCACCCGTTAAAGTTGCAACATTTTTCAATTTGGAGGTAGAAAAAGCAGAAGCAGACAATCAATAACTCATTACATGTATTTTGTTGCTACAACAACAACAATCTGTGTGTAATTCCGAATACCTCGCCAACACCGACTGACACTTTTTTATTTGTTTAATTTTTCACTGTCGCCTTAGTCTCTTTTGTCCAGTCAGATAGTCTATAAAGACTCTCTTCCTTTAAGTCTGGGGCGAATCTCAATTTCTAGACGATCTTCTATCGGTTTTCACACTGTATTCCGATAAGACCCGAATATAGATATTTTAAAAGCTTTAAATGCAGGGGGTTTGAAATTTCAACTGACTTCGGAACTCCCAAACTGAACTCAGTAATTCAACATCTTATTTAATACTTCCTCCATTCATTTGAATCTTTCGTTAATAAATCCATATGTTTACTTTTATTTGACGCTCACAGTAGCATATTATTTGATGGCAACTTAACAAAAATCTGCCGTCGTAGGCAGCAGACATCAAAAATAATTATTTCACATTGTTGTTGTTTTTGTTGTTATGGTTTGTATTTTCTTTAAATCGCTCGTATATATATATATATGATTATATTTTTCACTAGCACTTTTGGTACCGCCACAGCCTCTGTATTTGAAGAAGATCTCTACCATCTACCGAAACGTATGCGGTTATTTTTAAAATTGGAAACACACTAAATTATACATAAAAACCCGGACAGACAGGATCCATAAATATTTTCACTTGTTTCATCACTTGGCGTTTTGTTTGCTTCTTATTCTTCTTCTTTTTTCGGTAGATTATTGCCCAATATTACGCGGTAATATACAGAGGGAGGCTAGACAATGCGTTGAACGATGAACCTCCCGCTCTTGTCTTGTCGCCTATGGCTATGATGTTGATTGGCAGGTCACATTGGCGAAAAAAAATATTCTTCAGCGACGACAAAATATGATGAGGGGCAAAAGGAAACTTTTTTTTGGCATTAACTGCTGCTTAAGAAGTATTTATGATTTTTCACAAATTATTTATTTTTATAATTTGCATATTTGTTATTTGAAAAATTCACAAATTTTTAACACACATTGTAATTTATTTCTCTCCTTTTGCCTTATGAATCCCAAAAAAGTAATAACTCCACGGGGTCTGCCTTCTTTGGAATACCTGACTGACAGTCTGTCTGTTGTATCTTTAACTTTGCTCTTAATTTGTTTCCCTTTTTTGTGGTTCTTTGCTTCTTTAATATTTTTCATGTATACACACATACACAGCTCAACATACATACAACATATATTCGATATATTTGGGGGGCTAATACTACGACCACCACCACCACCACGACGACGACAAACGTTATTCTGCCGTTACACTGTAGTATTTAGCGGTATTTTCTTTTCAAATTTTGTTTACGATCCGTTTTTCGTTTGCAACCGTTCTCGCCACAATGAGTTTGACAACTGAACTAAACACAACGGTTCCCAATCATATTTTGGCTTCCTCCTTCTCATCGTGTTGTTGTTGTTGCTGCTGTTAATTTATGTTTTTGAGTGAAATTACTGGGCACCGCATTTTGTGAAAGCCAGCAGGAAGAAATAATATTGGCAACATTGTCTTGTGAGAATTTCTCAAAATATTCGAAGAGAGCGGAAGAGAGATTGAGAATTGTTTATAGCGGTAAAATATGCGCATGTCAGCAGAATTGTTGTATTGCACACACACATACACACCCGTTCGCATGAGTTGGGCTAATGCTTCGCTGCATACCAAACAAAGGGTGTTTATAAGCACAAACATCCGTTATGAGAAATGACATTTGAATATCTCTTAAGGGTGGTTTAGTCTAAGCAATTTTGTTAAAAACATATAAGATACGCTTAAATGTCATGTAATGTTTGTTACGGGAATGGACTTTGCCTCATAATGGATAATAGCATCAAAATGCTAAATGATTAGGTGTTTCTTATTATTTTAATAGAAAACCAGTAAGGAAAGTAATAAAGTCGGACTGGACAGGCTATATGATACCCTTCACCACTGTGGGTATATTGTACATAAGTATCCTAACCATTTCATGACAATGTTCCCTCGAACGAACTTAAATATGTGATCTTTATATATAAGTGAACCGAATAACATCAATACATAAACATGCCTTTCTGCAACCTATGCTAAATTTAATTTCATTCGGGCAGATTTAATAGTACGTTTACATTGTACTGGATTTCGTTAACCCAGTGGGTTTTAATTGTCAACTCCTTTGAATATATACTAAATAAATTCTCATAAAGCAAGTTAAACCGGTAAAAAGTTCTAATGTAAATGCCGTTTAAAGTCGTTTATGGAAATCGATTTATAGCAAACATGATATACGCTATTCGGTATGTCGCACTGTTAAAACATCAATCAGACACCCATTCGAAATATTTATGGAAGCTATGTCTGCATCTGCGCAAATTTCAACAAAAGGCTATAACGTCATTCTAGTCTCAATTTTTTATATTGTGCAAAATTTCGTGTCAATCGGAAAAACATTAAGAGTTTGGTGCACCATTTACATCAAATTGGACGAAAATATATATGGGAGCTATATCTAAATATGAACCGAACAATTTTAATAAGGTTCATACCTGCACTTTGTGTACAATTTAACATGGACCGACGGACACGGACAAAACCCCCTAATGTAGACGACCCTCAATAAAGTATAAAGGACCACGACCTGCGAATCTTCACTTTGAATATTCGCACGTTGTACAGAACAGACGCAGTTTTCACTTTAACGGATATACTCAAGAAGTACAAAGCCGATATTATTGCCTTACAGGAAATGCGAGGGAAAGGGACTGGCGTAAGTAAATCAGATGATTACGCCCTGTATTAAGCTGGCATGAATTTGGCTGCTGATTTATGGTTAGCAGTAGAATAAAATACCTCGTCTACAGATTCACTACAGTAGATGAGGGAATTGCTATAATCCGCAAAAAAAAGCGAAGTTCTGCTACATCATCATTGCGCCCATGCTCCGACGGAAGACAAAGACGACATTGAAAGTCTGCTAAGAGATTTTATACAAAAATCGGAAGTAAAATATTTTTGGCCCCCGATAAAATTCAGCCTCCTTGAAGAAACATCCGACAACGGCATGAGGTTGATCGACTTCACTGCAGTAAAAAACATGGTAGTTAAAAGCACCAGATTCAAGCATCTCGAAAAGATGCAAACACAAAAGGTAGCAGAAGCCTACTCCGCTCAACTTACCCATAAGCTTGACGGAAGTACTCATTGTCCCGATAAAAATATAGAAATATAATGGCAAAGAATAACAGACAGTAGCAACACGTAATGCGAACGAGAATTATCTGGAGAAAAGGAGAAACGCCCTTTCAGAAGAAAGAACAATAAAAACGCTAATCGAGATGTACAGGAGTCAGAACGGAAAATCCGGAAATTTTACCCACGAGTAAAACACCAAATCGAAGTCTTTGGTGCAGGCACAACCTCCTGTTGAGATGAAGATAGCAACGTTGTGACAGAGACAGATAGCGTGTTGAGGATCTGGAAGGAGCATTTTGCAAAGCTTCTGGTATCAAATAGTGGCGGTGAAGAAGACAACCCTAGAATTAATAAGAGATGAGGGTATAGAGTGTATACCACCTAGCCAAGATGAGGTCAGAATAGCAATTAATCGGCTGAAGAATAATAAAGCAGCAGGTGGCGATGGATTACCAACCAAACTATTCAAGACCGGTGGTCAGATGATGGTCAGAAGCATGCACCAGATGATTAGCACAATTTGGCTAAATGCATGCCCAATGATTGAAACCTCAACATCCTGTGTCCCGTGCACAAAAAAGGAGACAAGGCGATATATGACAACTATAGAGTTATTAATCTCATTCCAATCGCATATAAAGTGTGAACGACTGGACCATACCAATGTAGCTTCCGACCTGGCAAATCCACCATTGACCAGATTTTTATTATGCGTTAAATCCTGGAAAAGACCCATGAAAAATACATCGATATATTCCACCTATTCGTCGACTAAAAAGCCGCATCCGATAGCAGCCATGTCTACGTTCGGCATTGCTGCAAAATTAATACGGCTATGCAGGATAACTTTAAGTGGTACAAGATCAGCAGTTAAAGTATGAAAGGACCTATCGAAGCCCTTCAATACCGAACGAGGATTCGAGGATTTGTTGTGTGATCTTTTTAATATCCTGGAGGAAAAGGTCATACGAGAGGCAAAGGTGAACAGAAATGACCGATGACATTGACATAATGAGTTAAACATTGCGAGCGGTAACAGCCACTTTTAAATAAATTGTGAAGGAGTCTGCCAAAGTATGACGAGAAGTCCAAACTGATGGTATCAACGCGCAAAAAGTCTAGTAGACTCCGATCAACTGTGGAATTTGAAATTTTTAGCATCAAGATAGTCAAAGATTTTATATAACTCGGTACCGCCATAAATAAAACTAATAACAACAGTTTTGAAAAAAAAAACGATATTCCATTTTCGGTATTTGAAGACTTTAGCCTAATTTTTCCACCTATTTGGCTGTAATTTGGTATAAAGGTTCCTTAAAGGCTGTCATATATACATTGCTTGTATTTTGAAGGGTTTTGCCTGATTTTCCCGTGGTTGTGACTGAAATTTTGTACAAGGATAGTTAATTATTTTTTTGTCACTCATTTTTGATGATTTCTCAGTTACGCTCTCACACACTTACTCTCAATTTAGTTCTGCTCAATAATGGTTTAAATCTTATTGATGTTCGGGTTATTAATGTGGCCTGTAGAACAGGCTCAGGAACAGATCAGCATCTTTCACTCTTTTTCATACAAATTACTTTCAAAGAGAGCAAGCGTGCAAGGATATGCCTGATGCGCCTCTAGAGCAGGTTCAGGCAGAGAGCAGCTATTTAGGCTCTAGATCTGCATCAAGCAAACACCCACACGCGTGCTCTCTTTGAGAGTAATTTGTGTGAAAATGAGGGTAAAATGCCAGAGTCTGGAAAATCAGACTTGAAAAACTGTCAAAAATAACTTTTTCGGTGCATTTAATCACTATAAAAAGCTATAGATGTCGCACTTGACCTTAACCGAAACTTTATGCAAAGTTGGACAGCTATCAGAACAAAATTTTCGCCCTCTAGTGTGGTAATGGTAATAGCGAACAATATAAGAACACCAGTAAATATTTTAGCCCAACTCCTACATCCGAGTACAGTATTAGTCAAATCGACCTACTAAATATTGACAGATCTTCACCAGAAGGCCTTCTTTCGAATGTTCAGAAGACCTGAAACCATATTACATAATCCTATAAAAGTATGTGAAGGTCTTTAGCAGAAGATCATGATTTCCACCTATAGAACACCGGAATAAATTACGGAGCAATGTTTTTCATGTTTCAAAAATAGTCTCTTGGACAAGATTTTGTTGAGCGGAACGTCTTTAAGGGATGAAAGTATATAAAGAACTCAGAAGATCAAATTTGCAAAAGGTCAAAATTTTGAGTTATGTCGTGACGATTTTTTTGCTGGTCATTCTAAAGTTCGTTTTATATGTCTGTTTGCGTATATTAAGGTTCTTTTTGAGATGACAAAAAATTGAAGGGTCTACATTTTTTAATATAATTTAATACCTTTACCATATTTACTGCTTCGCATAATGATTCTTCATGGATTAATTAAAGTTTTCTAGAAAAAATCGCAGGTCAACAACATTTCGATGTGGTGTTGTATGAACCACATTCATGTTCTAAAGCAAATTAAACGCATGCTAGATGCACTGTTACCAACTTCGATCTTAATCAACCATTAAAAATTCATAACATCTTATCTGAAGAGAAAATCGCCAGTGGCAATGTGCAGCTGAAATGGAAATGCACTTTTCTTCAGTCTCTCTTCGGTAGTCAACTGCAATAAAACAATACGAAAAAGGATGGTCCGCCAATTGGTTGTTTTATTAATGATATGCCACTCACTCACGGGTGTTAATTGTGAATTTCACTCCATTGTAATGGAAAATATGTTCGTTAGCCAAGAATTAATGGAATTCACCCGAGTGGCCTTAAACCTAACCAAATATTACATTAGCAGTCGCACCAATGCCTTGGTCATAATGGAAAAGTGTTCTGGGTGGTTTTGTCAGGAGCAGAATCACAGTTTCCTATTGGAATATTTTTTACGAAATCTCAGTTGTGACATCAGTGTACAATTGGAATTTGGTAAACCGAATGTTAGTCCATGGGATTTTAATCTGTTTGTCATCGATTCTGCCAAGGCATTTGAGTAAGGTTTTGCATGCGATAAACTTATATTACAATTTTAAAATCGCATTTCTTGCAGAGCCCTCCGTCTTCAGCTACCCGGTCCATCGAAAAATCGTCAATTTTATTTCTTAATTTTGTTGACCTGTTCCACGGCGGATCCCTTCTATGTCCATCAGCAAATGTATAAAATATTTAAAGTCTGCTTACAAATTGGGGTTAAGAATTCCGTCATTATGCATCGTTATTCCGGGGAACGTCATATCAGCTTCTACACGTATTATGCTTTTGGTCGTTACCATTGTTGGGGTGATATAACCATAAGGGAAGTGAATCGCTATGTCGAAGGAAGTTTACGTGAAGATTATTTATTCCCTAAACAATTGAGAAACTATCACGGATGTACGATTATGGTGAGCGCTCATTTGGTAGAACCCTTGTTAAGTTTTAATGGTGATTTCACGAATGAAGAGCATTTAAGTCAGAAATCACGAATCGGAGGCATCGAGGGAGATATATTGAAAGTAGTAGCCGATACATTGAATATGAATTTGAAATTTCGTTTCCCACGGAACTTGAATAAGAATTATATGTATTCGAATCGAACGGATTCACTAACTGATGTAAGTAAAAGAACAGAAGATATATCTCAACCGACCAATTACCCTATATAACAGAACAATTGGCTCACATGAAGACCTCTGGTATCTATAAAGACCTGTGGTCACTATACAGACCAATTGGTCTGCATAAAGACCTGTGGTCTCTATATAGACCAATTTGTCTATATACCAATTGACCAATTGGTCTATATAAAGACCAGTGGTCTCTATACAGACCAATTGGTCTATATAAAGACCAGTGGTCTCTATACAGACCAATTGGTCTATATAAAGACCAGTGGTCTCTATACAGACCAATTGGTCTATATAAATTGGTCTATATAAAGACCAGTGGTCTCTATACAGACCAATTGGTCTATATAAAGACCAGTGGTCTCTATACAGACCAATTGGTCTATATAAAGACCAGTGGTCTCTATACAGACCAATTGGTCTATATAAAGACCAGTGGTCTCTATACAGACCAATTGGTCTATATAAAGACCAGTGGTCTCTATACAGACCAATTGGTCTATATAAAGACCAGTGGTCTCTATACAGACCAATTGGTCTATATAAAGACCAGTGGTCTCTATACAGACCAATATAAAGACCAGTGGTCTCTATACAGACCAATTGGTCTATATAAAGACCAATTGGTCTATATATAGACCAGTACAGACCAATTGGTCTATATAAAGACCAGTGGTCTCTATACAGACCAATTGGTCTATATAAAGACCAGTGGTCTCTATATAAAGACCAGAGACCAATTGGTCTATATAAAGACCAGTGGTCTCTATACAGACCAATTGGTCTATATAAAGACCAGTGGTCTCTATACAGACCAATTGGTCTATATAAAGACCAGTGGTCTCTATACAGACCAATTGGTCTATATAAAGACCAGTGGTCTCTATACAGACCAATTGGTCTATATAAAGACCAGTGGTCTCTATACAGACCAATTGGTGATCTATATAAAGACCCGTGGTCCCTATATAGAGCTGTGTTCACTATACAACCAAATTGGCCCATATAAAGGCAGAATAGTTATACCTAATATCTCAATTTGTCCTTTCTCTTCCAGCTAGCTGAAAATCTTTCGGAAATAGCAATTGGAGGACTAAGTCCCATACTAAAAGAGACTATAAACTTCACATATTCTTCGGTGTATCACACAACACCTGGCGTATTCGTGGTGAAGAGAGGCCTCAGTTTTGGACCAATCAGGCAATTACTTAAACCCCTGGATAATAATATATGGATACTTATCATCATTCAATGGCTTGTAGCTATAGTACTGATCCAGCTTGTTCAACGTTGCGGTACTGTTGCATTATGGAATTTCATATTTGGACCACATAATCGACAGCCGTTACGAAATATGTTTATGGCAATTTTAGGTTATCCAATACCGTCGGCAGCTGTGCCGAAAAGAAATTTCGCCAGATTTCTACTGATGGCCTGGCTGTTGTTAACCTTTGAATTGCGCAATGCTTATCAGGGTAAAATGTACGATAGTCTGAGATTGGCCAAACACCTACCCGTACCGAGGACAATTGATGATCTTATTAGGCACAATTATATTTTTCTCTCACCCGAATATAATGATTTTTATCCGCGCAATAAGACCCGAGTTATGAGCAATGCCTTCAAGAGGCTGCACGAGATAAACTCAAGTCGCGAGAAATTAACCGCCATGGCCCTACTAGACTATTTAGTTGATTTTATTGCTAAAAATATACACAACACTTCGTTGACCTATGTCGAGGAGGATATCTATTCGTTTCAGTGTGTCATGATGTTTCGTAAATATTCTGTGCTGCCGCAGAGTATTAATCCAAAATTGAAATTGCTGACCGATGCTGGCATTACAGATCACATTGCCAAACGCTATGTTCGTTGGCAAAAACAGAGTGGTAACCAGCGTGGTGGAGGAGTACCACCAACTGGGATACAAGAAATCACCAATCATAAATTGCGAGGTGTCTACAATGGTTATGGGGTCTTGTGTGGATTTGCTGTATTTGTATTTTTTATGGAACTATTGTCGGAGAGAATTGGATTTTTAAAGAGGATAATGGATTATTTAAATTGAATAACTTGGATTTTGAATTTTGAATAATATTGAATAATAATGAATAATAAATGTGTTTTGAAGTATTTTTTATTGTATTGGAATATAAGATAAAATGAGAAATACTTAGAGGGACTTTTACGAAGAGGCCGAGTTCCCATTCTTAGACCATAATTAAAGCAGTGGGTTTATAAAATAAATATATGTATGTATATCGCATATAAATATTTCGAGGACGCTGATTACAATTCTGCAAGAAAAAAATTCAAGAAGTCGGATGGAAAATGGCGGTCTTTATACCCTTCACCACACAGTGGTACAGGGTATTATGTCTTTGTGCATATGTTTGTAACAGGCAAAAGTAATCGAGATAGACCCATGGTTCCTTTTGAGAACGTGCATAGAATCACTTTCTGAGTTGATTTATGCATGTCCGTCTGTCCGTCCGTCTGTTGATGTTAAATTGTAAACAAAGTACAGGTCGCATTTATAATCCGATTTGGCTGAAATTTGACACAGCTCACTTGTTTGGCCCAAGGACGAACCTTATTGAAATTGGGAAAAATCGGTTCAGATTTAGATATAGCTCCCATATATATTTTTGTCCGATTTACGGACTTTAGTCCCTGAAAATGATTCGATTTGCATGAATTCTGGCATAGCGTACTGAATTAAGTCTAAAATGATGTGTGCTAAGTTTTGCCCGATTTTAGGTAAATAGTGCACCAAAGTCCCCATATATATTTCGATTTTGGGAAATATGAATATACCCAAAGTGGTGAAGGGTATCATACTGTTTTTTTTTTTAAATATTGAATTAATCCAATAATTTTTGAACATGGCCTATATAAAGATCTGTGGTCTCTATACAGATCAATTGACCTATATGTTGAACTGTGGTCGCTATCCGGACCAATTGGTCTTTATAAAGATCTGTGATCTCTATACCGACCAATTGACCTATATAGGCCTTTGTGGTCTCTATACAGAACAAGGCCTATATAATGAACTGTGGTCCGGAACCACGGATTTGTGGAAACGGACAATGCTATTTACTGTGCAACATAAAAAATATTTATGTTTTTAAAAATCAGCCAACAGGAAAATTGAGAACGCATACAACTCTAAATTGTTTCCTTATTAAATGTCCTCCCGTATTCAATTTACTCAATCTGCCTGCTGAGAAAGTTTAAGGGAGCAAATCTTTTTTCATTGAATAACTCGAAATTCCCAGCATTTTCATATATGTTACACATATAAGTGGCAATGGCTCAATTATAGGAAAGATATGGAAGCGATAGGAATATAAATTTGATCGATTTTCATTCATGTTTTTCAATTTTATTTTGAGGTTTCGAAAATATTACATTTTTCAAATAAATCATTTTTTTTCGATAATTTGTTTGTTTGTTTACTTTTTTCTGTCAAATGGTGCTGACACTAGTGTAACTTAACTTGGTTGTTGTATCGTTTGTTGTACAACAACAACTCATGTTAGTCCTGATTTATATTAGGCGAGTTTACTTGCGGCAATTTTTATCGTTCTCTTTTGAACTTGCTCCATGCGTCTATACAAGGCAATTCGGTTTCCAAAATATTTTTTATTTGTTGTTTTTTCACATTTAAATATACATATATAAAATGTCAACAAATACGAAATACACTAAACGAATTGCCAGAAAATTGTCGGTACGAGCGATTTTTTTCATTTCTATACCCCTTGCTCCTCTCTCCTACAAACAAAGACTTGCCGCAAGTAAACTCGCCTAATCTAAATTGAGACTTACCTTCTGTTATACCATGTTTTACTAGCTTTACTATTAAAAAAGTACTGGAACAGACCAATTATTATTTTAAACATTATTTACACTAACTTACTTAGCTGGCTTGTGACAGAACGTTTGTTGCTGGCGCGTCAATCTAGTACGCAGTTTTTCCAATTTGAAAGACCATGTACCGAGATGTTGTCTTCCACTTAATTTTTCAATCGAATTCGTCGCCTTCCTCTTCAGCTTCAACCATCAGTTGGCTCGTTTTTATATGCCTTTTGGGGCACAACATGGCCTAGCCAGCGCTGTCGCTGCTCCTCGATACGTCTGACTATGTTGATGATGAGAATATATGGTACAATTCATGGTTCATTCGACGGCGATATTCACTGTCGACGCAGATCGGTCCGTAAATCTTTCGGATAATTTTTCTTTCTTAGATTCCAAGAGCTGTCTCATCTGCTTGCATAAGTACCCATACTTCCGATCCATATAACAGCACGAGTAGTATCAGCCTCTTGTAGAGTGTTACTTTGGATAGTAGCATCTGTTGGCCAACACTATCATTTTCCCAATTTCAATACTATTATTGAATGACTTCGAGAGGTCCTTTCCGACTTTAACTACTGGCCTTGGTAATAGAGTTGTACAGTTCACGAATGAACTAGTTCAAATGAACGATTCACTTAACAGACTGATTGAAGTAGGTCTTACAAATTCGTTCTTTTTAGTTCATTAAAAGAACGAACTGGAACAATCGTTCCTTTTAGTTCAGACGTGAGCGTTTTACTGACATAGTTCTATTTGGTCTAAATGGAAGCGACACCGATCGAGTTTTATTTTGCATGTGATATTACAACGCTCCCATTTAGTAAACACTAATAAAAATATTTATGTTGGCAAGTAATTTTTCAATTATTCTAAAACTTTTCTTTAAACAAACTAAGCCTTATAGGTCCACATATTCTTCGAACATTTTTTATTCCACCCTATAAGTGCATCAAATCTTTTGAAACATTTATTTAAAAATCCATAAACTGTTCTTATTTTTTTCATTTTAATATCCTCGCCATATAGGTCCAAAAGTATCTTACAAGAACTCAAACTATCAACTGAACAAATCGGAGAGTGATGAACTATTAAAAGAATGGCCGAAGTAAAACGACAGTTGAATAAAAGAGCTTAATTGCGAACGATTTAACTACTGAACTAGAAGACCGAACTAGTTCAGCCAAACGAGCTGAACTAAAAAGAGTGATCAGCCAACTGAACTATATAGAACAACTCTGCTTGGTAAGAATGTGTCGATATATTTTATGTTTTTCGTGGGTCTTTTCTATGATTTGGCGCAGCGCGAAAATCTGGTCTATAGTGGTATTGTCTGCTCTGAAGCCGCATTTATAAGATCCAATAATATCATTGACGATTGGCTTCAGTCGTTCACACACCCTTTATATGTGATGGGAAGGAGACTAATTCCTCTATAGTTGGCACATATCTTATCTTATCTCCTTTAGAGTGCACGGACACAGGATGCTAAGGTTCCAATCATTGGGAATGCATTTCTCTAGACAAATTGTACTAGTCAGTTGGTGCAAGCTCCTGATCAGCGTCTTACCTCCGGTCTTGAATAGTTCCGCTGGTAATCCATCGGCTCCTGCTGCTTCATTATTCTTCAGTCGATTAATTGCTTGGCTAGGTAGTATACAATATATAACGTCATCTCTTTACCGGCACTATTTGATACCCGAAGCTTTGCAAAATGCTCCTTCCAGATCCTCAACGCGCTATTTGTATCTGTCATCAGGTTTCCTTCTTCATCTCTACAGGAGGATGTGCCTACAGCAAAGCCTTCAGTTCGGTGCTTTACTCGTTGATAAAATTTCTTCTTCTACAAGATAATGGTCCGAATCGATATTCGCTCCACGAATCGATCGAACGTCTAAAACAATGGCCTTCCGTCTATCACAATATGATTTTTTGTTTTTTGGTCAGGAGAAATCCATGTGGCCTTGTGAATATTGAGATGCTTGAATCTGGTGCTGCTCACTACCATGTTTTTTGCTGCCGCGAAATTAATCAACCTCATTCTGTTGTCGGATGTTTCTTAATGGAGGCCAAAATATTTTCCCTTCCGATTTTTGGATTTAAATCTCTTAGTAGAATTTTAATATGCTGTTTCTAGATGCTTGTAGAATATGTCGTTGGTATGTTCATCTTTTCTTCCGTCGGAGCATGGGCACAAATAAGATTGATGTAGAAAAACTTCACTTTTATACGGATTATAGCAATTCGCTCATCTACTGGAGTAAATGTGGAGATGAGATATTTTATTCTCCTATTAACCATAAATCCGCAGCCATATTTATGTCTCGTTTCATTGCAGCTATAATACTTACTTACGCATGTCCCTTTCCATCGCATTCCTGTAAGGTAATAATATCGGCTTTGTACTTTTTGAGTACATCCGCCAGAGCGAAAACTGCGCCTGCTCTGTACAACGTGCACACATTCCAAGTGCAGATTCGCAGATCGTGGTCCTTTATACATTTGCGGGGCCGTCAACATTAAGGTTTAGGTTTTCGTGGCTTTTTCATCCTGGGAGGGGTTTTCCGATTGTGGGCTACTAAACCATTTTTTATACCCTCCACCATAGTATGGAGGGTATATTAGTTTTGTTTTTTCCGTTTATATATAGCAGTGCTGCCAGTTAAATTTTATGAAAAATCGTCAATTTTTCAGAAAAAAATCGGCATAATCGGCATTTGTATTTTTAAAAATCGGCAAAAAATCGGCAGCATATAATTTATAAATAAATTCATATTTTTTTGGTTAAACGTTTTTTTGTTTTTGAATGGGCCAGTAAGTCGCATTTTCCCGAACTAGCTTTCAACTGCACGTTGCACAATTTACAAAAGAAAAAATTGTTCCTCATTTCTGCCCAACACTCCGTATCAGAGTCAATCCATTGTGATTTCTGCTTACGTCTTGTGTGTTGTTCCTGCTGGACACTTGATGCACAACGATTTTCCTCGTCTGTGTTGTTTTCTATGAAAAATCAACAAATCAACACATGTATCTTAGACACTATTGGTCTGTTCCCGTACTGCAAAAATCTACTCGGAGTAAAAAATAGTAGATTCTTGCAGTACGGGAACTATGGTCTGTTCCCGTAAATACCTTTTCGTTTTGTCAGGTATTTATCCATATTTATAATTAAATAAATTAACTTTATAGAATACACCACCAATTTGATACGTGTGCGCACTTTTTATTCGTTTATTTTTAATTTTGCCTTATTCGATGCAATGCTGACAAAAAATGCAGATATCTAAGCCATTGAAAACGGCTGCGGCGAGTCGCCGATAGTTATAATGATGTAAAGCTGCCAATTTTATATGTTTGTATGGTAACGCCGTATTAAATTAAAAAAGTTAGACAATTTGTGTCGATTGTTGAAATATCGGCAATTCTGAAGCAAAAATCGGAAAATCGGCATTTTCCATTTTTAGAGCGAAAAATCGTCAAAATGCCGATAAATCGGCAAATATGGCAGCCCTGCTCTAGCGTCTAAACGAATTGAGATAAATCGCCAAAATTTTGCATAGAGTCGTCCTTTGTCTGCAGGCAGGTCAAGTTCGAAGATGGGCTTTATCGATCCACGTTTAGGCATAGCTCCCATATAAGGGTACCTCCCATTTTTCGGTATTTTGAAATTCTTAAGCGTGTTTTTCAACCGAATTCACTGAAATTTGGTACATTGGGTTCTTATTGGTTTAAATGCCTCCACAAAAAATTATTTTTGGTCCACTCTTTCTGGTAGCCCCCATATAACGGTACCTCCTACTTTTCAGTATTTTGAGGTTCTTGAGCGCGTTTTTCAACCGAATTCGCTGAAATTTGGTACATTGGGTTCTTATTGGGTACCAAATGTCCCAAAACAAAAATTATATATATAGGTCCACTTTTTCTGGTAGCCCCCATATAAGGGTACCTCCCAATTTCCAGTTTTTGTTTTTATCTGAGGATTTTTTTGCCTAATTGACTGTAATTTAGTAATTTGAGTTCTAATTGGGTAGCAAATCTCTTCACAAAAAATTATAAATATAGGTAAATTTTTTCGGGTAGCCCCCAGTATAAGGGTACCCCCAATTTTCGATATTTTGAGGTTCTTGAGCGCCTTTTTCAACCGAATTCGCTGAAATTTGGTATTTTGTAGCATTTCGTAGCTCTGGTAAAAACATCTGCTTTTAAAAATTTTTAATATTCACCGCTCTTTATAATCAATAAACCCCACAAATTTTCCATACCCTCCACCATATATGGAGGGTATATTAATTTTGTTTTTCCGTTTGTAACACATCGAAATAAATCATTTCCACAGAATTATATATATAAAAAGCTTATGTTAAGTGAATGCAATGTTGCCCAGACGAAAAACGGCATAAAGCTAGAAGCTTGAAATTTTGAGTGTGGGTTTTCATATGTGTACGTGAGATAAGGCTGGGTTTTACTAAATTCAAAGAATGCACTGCACATACAAAATGTACCGTAAATTTATTCCTTTGTATTAATATCTTTATAGATGTTATTATTTTTCTGAAATTTGGAATGATTTTCACAAATGTATAGTTAGGAAGATGTACAAAAGCGAGTTTTATATGGTTTTTCAAGTAACCAGTAATCAGTCGTATTGCAAAAAGTGACGAAATTGATACCATTTGTATTTCGAACCGGTAGAGCTACGCACATCAAATTTTCTTGGTGGTCATAAATTAAGTAATTTATACCAACGGGTTTTTGGAAATTCAAATCAAAATCAAAAGTACCTGTACTTAATTTTGTACAATTTAAAAAAATTGATAGAGCTAAAAACTTGAAATTTGGAATGCGACTTAGGGATAATTGATGTAGTCAGTCTATTTAAGGAGATGGTTTTGAAAGCGTGTACTCATGTGTACGAAAAGTACTATATGATACTATATTTGGTACAAATTTAATTTGGAGATACAAATTTTTTTACCCAGTTTCAGTAATTTATATTCATGGGTACTAAATGGTACTAAATTTGGTACAATTTGAATTTTATGCGAACCAATAGAGCTAGAATCATGAAATTTGGAGTCAGGATAACTGTTGGGGTGTAAGATCGAGATATGTAGGAAGTTTTAAAAATTTTTACTAATGTGTACTAAATTTGGTACAATTTGAATTGTGGGTGAACCGATAGAGTTGGAATCATAAATCTTGGATTTAGGATCAGTCTGGGGGTGAAAGTTTGGGTTAAGTGGGACGTTTTGGAAATTCGTACTACTGTGTACTAAATTTGGTACAATTCGAATTGTGAGTGAACCGAAAGAGATGTAATCCTGAAACTTGGATTTAGCATCTCTGTTTAGGGTAAGTAAGAAGTTTTCGAAATTCGTACTACTGTGTACTAAATATCGTACAATTTGAACTGTAGGTGAACCGATAGAGTTGGAATCCAGAAACTTGGATTTAAGATCACTGTGAGGGTGTAGGATTGGGGTCTGTAGGAAGTTTTGGAAATTCGTACTACAGTGTACTAAATTTGGTACAAATTGAATTGTGGATGAATCAATAGAGTTGGAATCTTGAAACTTTGATTTAGGATCACTGTGGGGGTGTAGAATTGGGGTATGTAGGAAGTTTTGGAAATTCGTACTACAGTGTACTAAATTTGGTACAAATTGAATTGTGGATGAACCGATAGAGTTGGAATCCTGAAACTTGGATTTAGGATCACTGTGGGGGTGTAGAATTGGGGTATGTAGGAAGTTTTGGAAATTGGTACTACTATGTACTAAATTTGGTACAATTTGAATTGAGGGTGAACCGATAGAGTTGGAATCCTGAAACTTGGATATAGGATCACTGTGGGGGTGTAGGATTGGGGTCTGTAGGAAGTTTTGGAAATTCATAGTACTGTGTACTAAATTTGGTACAATTTGAATTGGGGGTGAACCGATAGAGTTGGAATCCTGAAACTTGGATTTAGGATCACTGTGAGGGTGTAGGGTTGGGGTCTGTAGGAAGTTTTGGAAATTCGTACTGCAGTGTACTAAATTTGGTACAAATTGAATTGGGGATAAACCGATGGAGTTGGAATCCTGAAACTTGGATTTAGGATCACTGTGAGGGTGTAGGATTGGGGTATGTAGGAAGTTTTGGAAATTTGTACTACTATGTACTTAATTTGGTACAATTTGAATTGAGGGTGAACCGATAGAGTTGGAATCCTAAAACTTGGATTTAGGATCATTGTGGGGGTGTAGGATTGGGGTATGTAGGATGTTTTGAAAATTGGTACTACTGTGTACTAAATGTGGTACAATTTTAATTGTGGGCGAACAGATAGAGTTGGAATCCTGAAACTTGGTGTTAGGATCACTGTGGTGGTGTAGGATTGGGGTAAGTAGGAGGTTTTGGAAATTCGTACTACTGTGTACTAAATTTGGTACAATTTGAATTGTGAGTGAACCGATAGAGTTGTAATCCTGTAACTTGGATTTAGGGTCACTGTGGGGTTGTAGGGTTAGGGTAAGTTGGAGGTTTTGGAAATTCATACTACTGTGTGCTAAATTTGGTACAATTTGGATTGTGAGTGAACCGATAGCGTTGGAATTCTGAAACTTGGAATTAGGATCTCTGTGAAGTGTAGGTTTGGGTTAAGTAGGAAGTTTTGGAAATTCATGCTACAGTGTACAGTCATTATGGGGGTGTAGGATCGGGGTATGCAAGAAGTTTTGTTGGAAGTAGAAGGGTACGAAAAGTACTAAAATGTACCAAATATGGTACCCTTTTTATTAGCGAACGGGAAGAGCTAGAATTCTGAAATTTGGAATGTTGGTCACTGATGGAAAGTTAGAATGATGTGCAAAGGGTTTTTGGAAATTCGACCTATAAGTGTACTAAAGGTACTAAACTTTACTGAATTTACTTCCTGTTGTATATATATTGAACATATATAGCATGAATCTTGACATATGAAATGAAATACTGGTTGGGAAGTAGTGTTGATGTACGGAAATAAGTACATTCGTACTTATGTGTATAAAAAGTGTAAAATGGTACTTAATTTCGTACTATTTACATTCAGTTGAGTGTGTAGAGATGGAATCTTGATAATCGGAATTAGCTTTAAAAAATCGTACTTATTTGTACGAAAAGTACTAAATGGTACTAAATTTGGTGGAAGTTGGATTTAGGTGAACAGACAGAGCTGAAGTCTTCAAATTGGGAATTAAAATGACTGTTGGAATGTAGGACTGAGGTAGATTATGAAATTCGTACTTATTGGTACGAAAGGTACTATATGGTACTAAATTTAGTACAATTTGGATTTTGCTTGAAAGGATAGAACTGAAAACCTGAAATTTGGAATTAAGATTTCTGTTGAAGATTGAGCTATAGAGACATATTTGGAAACTCGTATTTATGTGTACGAAAAGTAATAAACGGCACTAGATGGATTTGGGTGAACGGAGAGAGCTGGAAACCCATAATTTGGACTAATGGTTGATGTTTGAATATAGAATTGAGATATGGAAGCATAGTACCTATGTGTACTAAATAGTACTATATTTCGTACAACTTGATTATGTATGAACGGATAGAGCTGGACTCCCGAATTTTTTAATTAAAATTACTGTTGGAGTGTAAGATTGACATAGTTTAGGAAATTGTTAATTATAGAAACAAAAAGTACTAAATGGGTCCGGAAATCTTACAAATGTGTGAACGGATAGGGCTGTATTCTAAAATTTTGAATTAATATTACAGTTTGAGTGCAGAATTGAGATATGTCGGTAATTTTTTTAAAATTCGTCATTATGTGTACTAAATGGTAAAAAAATTGGTACAATTTTGATTCGAGTTAACGGATAGAGATAGTAAACGTAAATTTGTAATTAAAATTGCAAGATTAAGGAAGTATAGGAATTTCGTACTTATGGATACGAGAAGACCTAATTGGTACTAAATATGGTACAATTCGTTTTGTGTGAGCGGGAATCTTAATATTTGGACTTAAAAATAATTTGGAACAATTTGGACTTTGGTGGAAGTAAGATTAGGATTGATGGATTGATGTAGTTTTAGAAATTCTTACCTATGAGTATGAGAATTACTAAATGGTACTAAATTTGAAACCATTTGGATTTGGTTGAATCTTGAGATTTGGAACTTGGATTACTGTTGAAGTGTAGTATTGAGCTATGGAGACAACTTTGGAAACTCGAATTTATGTGTACCAATAGTATAGAATAGAAAATTCACTAAACTTGGATAACGGAGAGAGCTGGAAACCTAAAATTTAGAATGTTGGTCATTGACAGAGAGTTAGAAAGAAGGACCAAAGGGTTTTTGGTACTAAATTTAGTGGTGTTCGAAAAGTTCTAAATGGAATTACATGTGGAACCTGCACGTTTTTGCTAAAGTGTGGATTTCGGAAAATAGCATGGACAGACAGACAGACAGGCGGACTGACATGCATGAATCTACTCACAATGTGATTCTATGCATATCCTCAAAAGGAACCATGTGTCTATATCGTTTTCTTTTGCCTGCTACAAACATATGCACAAAGACATAATTACATAGAACACCTTGTATTTTGATTGAAGGTCATAGGTCATCTTCCAAAATACCAGAAGGTATTCACGTCAGAAGGGCCAGAAGGTCTTTTATCGAAGATAACAATGTCTTCTTATTGAGGAACAGATGGTACTCTCATAGAAAAACAGAATGTCGAAGACCAGAAAATCTTCTTGAAGAAGGCCAAGTCTAGAAGGTCTTTCCATAGAAGACCAGAAAATCTTCTTGAAGGAGACCAGAAAGTCTTCTAGAAAAAGACGAAATGGACTTCTTTTCAAAGATCAGAAGGTTTTCTTATCAAAGACCAGAAGGTTTTTTAATCGGAGATCAGAGAACCTACCTTCAGAAGTCCAGAAGATATTATTTTAGGATAGCAGCAAGTCTTCATTTGGAAGGTCTAAAGGGACCAAAGGATTTTCCTATAGAAGACCAAAAAGTTGTAGGATACCAGATCTGCTTATTGAATTCTGGATGTTATGCCTGTTGAAATCCAGAATATTTTCTTTAGAGGACTAGAAGAAGAAGAAAAAATCTTCTGAGAAAAGTCCACAAGGAGAATAATAGTAGACATTCTAATTCAGATTTTCATGTGAGGTCCTCATACAAAAGACTAGGAAATCTTGTCATAGAAAGCGAAAAGGGTGTACTCTGTTTGTTTTCTTCTGTTATAACAGGCTATTACAAGGCCTTGTTATACAGACACCTTTGCTGTCAGCCGTCTATATAAACGCCCTGTAATTCGGCCTTTAGTTCATTTATGTAGGCTCGCTGGTTTTTAGATTGTCTGTATAGGCTCGCTTTTTTTCAATACTTCCTGACCTGTATAAACAGGTGGTCTTCAGTTCGTCCACTTTTCTTCCTGAAATTGAGATACTATATATTTTGCTAAAGTGTGGATTTCGGAAAATAGTGCTTATGTGTATGAAGAGTAATTAATGGTAATAAACTTGATATTAAATGTAGGAATGGAGGTGGAATTCAGAACTATAGTACAACTAATTATACGGTATTCACCATTTCCATATGAAATATTTTTTTATTCCCTTTCCGCATACGAAGTAGCGGGTACTTTGCTAGTAAAGTATATATATTCTTGATCAGCGTAAAATTCTTAGACGATCTAAGCATGTCCGTCCGTCTGTTGTAATCACTCTAGCGTCTAAACAAGTTGAGATAGATCGGCAAAAATTTGCACAGAGTCGTCTTTTGTCTGCAGGCAGGTCAAGTTCGAAGATGGGACATATCAGTCCACGTTTAGGCATAGCTCCCATATAAGTACCCCAAAATTTTCGGTATTTTGGGGTTTTTGAGCGCGTTTTTCAACCGAATTCGCTGAAATTTGGTATATTGAGTTGCTATTGGGTACCCAATTTCTCCACAAAAAATATACATATAGGTCCATTTTTTCTGGTAGCCCCCATATAACGGTACCCTCTAATTTTCAGTATTTTGGGGGGTTTTGATCGTAGTTTTCAACCGAATTGGCTGTAATTTAGTACTTTGAGTTCTTATTGGGTGCCAAATATCTCCATTAAAAATTATAGATATAGGTCAATTTTTTCTGAAAACCCCCATATAAGGGTACCCCCCAAATGTCGGTATTTTGGGGTTCTTGAGCGCGTTTTTCAACCGATTTCGCTGAAATTTTGTACATTTGGTTCTTATTGGGTGCCAAATATCTCTACCAAAAATTATAAATATAGGTCCAATTTTTCTGGTAGCCCCCATATAAGGGTACCCCCAAATTTCTCTATTTTGAGGTTCTTGAGCACGTGTTTCAACCGAATTCGCTGAAATTTGGTATTTTGTAGTCGAATATGGTAACAAATTTCCTTACAAAAAAATTTTAATATGCACCCCCTTTTTGGGGTAGTCACCATATAACCCCTTTTTATACCCTCCACCATAGTATGGAGGGTATATTAATTTTGTTTTTCCGTTTGTAACTCATCGAAATAATCATTTCCGACCCTATAAAGTATATATATTCTTGATCAGCGTAAAATGCTAAGACGATCTAAGCGTGTCCGTCTGTCCGTCTGTTGTAATCACTCTAGCGTCTAAACAAGTTGAGATAGATCGGCAAAATTTTGCACAGAGTCGTCTTTTGTCTGCAGGCAGGTCAAGTTCGAAGATGGGACATATCGGTCCACGTTTAGGCATAGCCCCCATATAACGGTACCCTCTAATTTTCAGTATTTTGGGGGGTTTTGATCGTAGTTTTCAACCGAATTGGCTGTAATTTAGTACTTTGAGTTCTTATTGGGTACCAAATCTCTCCACTAAAAATTATAAATATAAGTCCATTTTTTCTGGTAGTCCCCATATAAGGGTACCCCCCAAATGTCGGTATTTTGGGGTTCTTGAGCGCGTTTTTCAACCGATTTCGCTGAAATTTGGTGCATTTGGTTCTTATTGGGTGCCAAATATCTCCATTAAAAATTATAGATATAGGTCCATTTTTTCTGGTAGCCCCCATATAAGGGTACCCCCAAATGTCGGTATTTTGGGGTTCTTGAGCGCGTTTTTCAACCGATTTCGCTGAAATTTGGTACATTTGGTTCTTATTGGGTGCCAAATATCTCTACCAAAAATTATAAATATAGGACCAATTTTTCTGGTAGCCCCCATATAAGGGTACCCCCAAATTTCTCTATTTTGAGGTTCTTGAGCACGTGTTTCAACCGAATTCGCTGAAATTTGGTATTTTGTAGTCGAATATGGTAACAAATTTCCCTACAAAAAATTTTTAATATGCACCCCCTTTTTGGGGTAGTCACCATATAACCCCTTTTTTATATTAAAATAGTTATGCAATTTGTTCCGCGTTTTGGGTTGGGTTCTAAAACTCTGTTGTAATCATATTACCAGCGGAGGATATCGAGATAAAAAACTAGAACATAAGGATCGATAATGAACTATATATGAACTATAACCCGTATTTAGACCTAGCCCCTGTGTGGGAGGTAATAGAAGGAGTGGATCGATATTCCCCATCTTCGAATTAGATTAAGTTTGGAAGAAATAATAAGATGAGCAAAGTTTGGATGAAATCTAAATTTTTTGAAACAGATTTGGTCCAAAGAAACATGGGGTGTAGAACCAATATTTCGATGAGGCACATTTTCACGGTGTTAAAGCGTATACACCCAAATTAGCAGTAAGGCTGAGGCTATAATTATCCATTAAAAATTTCTGAAATTTGTATTATAGTTTACATAGAAATGTCGGTATAAGTCCACTTTTTGGTATGTTCCCTATATTTTCATTTCTAGTACCTGTAAGTATATCTATGGTGGAGGGTATCCAAAGTTCGGCCCGGCCGAACTTAACGCTTATTCACTTGTTTATATTAAAATAGTTATCTGATTTGTTCCGTGTGTTGCGGTTGGGTAGTCGTTACGGGGAATAGTCAATGTTTACCCTACAAAGACTATTTAGCCATAAGCATTCCGCCTTCTAAAGATATTGTGATAAAAAAACTCAAACATGATGATAATGAAATATATCGGCAGACATTTAGGCATATCCTCAATATAGTGATACCTCCTGAAGGAAAGAATTGAGATAAACAATTAAAATATTTGGTTCAAAATTGGCATATACCGGTCATTAATTAGGCATACCATCATATGATGATATCCCCAAATATTCACTATTTCCTACACTATGTAATCAATATTGGTCCCTCTTTAGGCATAGCCTCATATAACTTTGTAATCTAAATTACAGTAGTTTGAGGATTTTATACTCTACAATGCGTTATCAATATCAGTCCACTTTTTGGATCTTACAGATTTTAGGAAAAATCCCCATTAAAAATTGCCGAAGTTTGTATTTAATGTACATAATGGTTTACATAAATCGGTTTGTATTATCGGTATATGCCCACTTTTTGGTATGTTCCCTATATTTTCATTGCATGTATCTGTCAGTATAACTATGGTGGAGGGTATCCAAAGTTCGGCCCGGCCGAACTTAACGCTTTTTCACTTGTTAAATATTATGGGTGAACTCGCGGCACATATCAATTAACTATTTCAACGGATGATGAAAGTATCTACCACAGGTGACGCCATGGGGAGGTAAGTGTCCACAATTGAAATGAAAGAGCGACCAAAATAAGCCTGGGCTTTGCCATGTTAAAGCCGTTGCTTGGCATCTACCATTCCCTACGTCACCCACTATTTTACTACTCCACTATTTGCGCTCATTTTCCCTCCCTCCCTCTCTCGCTCTCTCTCTCTCTCTCTTACAAAAACAAATGTGTTTCTCCCAAGAATGAAAACACAACTACCACAACCACCATTCATTGATCAGTTGTGCTTTGTTTTGGTATTGTTCTCTGTCTCTCCCTTTACTTGGTGATTGTTATTTTTGCAACCGTTTATATGACCATTGTTTCTACCGACAAAATTCCCATATGTATATTTCAAATTATTTCGATATAAATGCTTACTGCAATGTACCAAAAAATTGTTGATGCGAACAACAAGCCCACCCAAATGTTCAACATTTCATATGGTAGTTCTAATTACGCAGAACGTGAACATGATGTAACTAAATAAGAATAACGAGACAATTCATAACAAAGAAGAAGAAAACATAAAATGAAAATGAAAAAATAGAAAAAAACAGAAAAACGAAAAGAAGTTTCGGTGCCATGATACCCACCACCAGACACTCCCACACTCCAAAGTTATTTTTCACTCTCTCTGACATGAAACCAGTATTTAAAGTTTTATGAATTGCATTCATAAAATGCAGAAATTCCGACATTGGCAATATTTTATGAACATTTTTTTCAGTGTATTGTAAGTTGGTTGAGCCGACTTTTATAATTTCTTTTATTTTTAAACCACTGTAAAATTCGGACTACTAAAATTAGGACTCATGCATTGCCTACCTGCCAGTTATCTACTGTCATATCTCAACTAGCTCTACTAACTAACAATCGATCGCTACGAATTGGATATAGGTTATGAAATTTTAATGAAACACATTAATAATAAATTATCGAAGAAAGAAAATCTACAAAAATTGTCACAGCAACAAATGTTGCAAACGACAGTTCCATACAGTTGCCGTTAATACATTCGTGTAGTAGTTTCACACTGAACGCTAATAAAAATCGAAGAACGAACTTAAAAATTGCAATATGCAAAAATTTTTGCTTTTATTTCATTTTGCAGTTTTGTACTGCTCTGACCCTGCCGATATACATGGAGTTAAACATAATTATAGCCGTTCATTAATATTGGGAAATATTGAAGATTCTCAGGCGTCATTAATGCATTATGGCCAGGTGGCCTTGTACATGGTCACCCAATATATAAGTCCACGTACCAATACGCTGATAATAATGGAGAATTGTCTATCCCATTGCGATAAACATCGTCTGTATCATTCTACGGTTTTGAAATTTTTCCTCAATAATCTCAACTATTCGATGGCAACACAATTGTTTCTTGGCCAACCCGATGAACGGCCATGGGATTATAATATGTTCGTGGTGCCGACATGGCGTGAATTTGAGTTGAGTGTATGAATAAAAAATAAAACAAAACTAAAAAATTTCAGGAAAAGGAATATAACTTTTGAAAATTTGAATACATTTATATTATATACTTTAAAATCCAGAAGTATGACACTGTCAGCCTTAAAATTTTTTTTAATAAAAGCTTACAGCTCTGCTGACTCTTGACAAAATTTAAACATTCTTATTAATGAAATGTCTTCACTTCTTCATCTTTCAGAACCCTGCAGCTGAACATCCCGAAAACGATTTATGATCGCCAATACTACTTCTTCATTGTTTTCACCTGGTTTATGCCATATCGTGATTTGTATTTTGAAAATATGAGAAAAATATTCGAAATCTGCCGTAGTATGAATGTAAAAAATGTCGTCATTATGATGCAACCGATTGCCGAACAATTTATCAGCTTCTATACCTATACCCTCTACACGGGAGAGTTTTGTAATACCGTATTGACCATCAAAGAAATTAATCGTTATGAAAATGGTAAATTTCAAAATACATTTCTATTTCCGGATCATATGAGAAATTTTCATGGCTGTAAGCTGACAGTGTGTGGTCATGTTGTTGAACCACTACTGCAGTTCAATGGTGATGTGAATAATCGGAAACATTTGAAGGATATGAGTCGTCTAAGTGGTATAGAGGGTGAAATTTTGAAATTGGTCGCCTCGACAATGAATATGAAATTGGAATATCGTTTTACATCGAACGACTATCGGGTGACATCGAATGATTATAGTGTGCGTTGGGATAGTAATTTTACGGGATGCCTGGCGGATGTAAGTATATTTTTATAAATAAGGATATTAGATGAAAGACATTTCATTGGCCTTCTTCAACTAGAACGCCTTTCTGACGATAGATATATAACTTTTCAGATGTAATCTCCTAGTTCATATACAGATTTTATATACGAAAGTCTATGTACAGCATAGCTTTTATGGAATTCTGATAAACAAGAGATCTTTCAGAAGCGCTCTGTTGATGAAATAACGTACAGAATCTTCTGTTGATGGAAGATCTTCCAGAGGTCGTACTTTTTTCGATCGGATCCACCCTGATCATATCCACCCCAACTGATCTTGCAGACTCAGACCGGACTATGGAGGGTTAGTATTTGATGGTGATGAATGAACGGCTACATATGATAGACACAATATTTTCCCTCTTGAAGGCAGGACTCAAAATACCACAAAAGGCTTTCTAGAGATAGAATAAATTTCAGAAAGAAAACCTTTCACTTGGAAAGGTCTTATATAGACAAAAGACCTTTCGGAGGCCTTCTTCAAACTGAAGCCATTTTAAGGAATTTCTATAGATGACCTTCTGTAGATGGGTCTTTCAGACTTCTGTCGACAGAAAACTTTTCGGAGGTTTTCTACAGACAAAAGCCATTTTCGAAGTGTTATATAGATAGAAGATTCTTTGAACACTTCTACTCTCCGATCTTGTTGAAAAAAATACAGAAGGCAGGAGATCTCACTTTATAGGTAAAGGACCTTCAGAAGCAGAAGAATCTCCTTCCACAGAAAGGAAAACCCTTTGAGGACCCATAAACAGTAGGTCATTTATTAGACAATTCTTTTTATAAAAAGAAGGACATTTAGAGGTCTTCAATATGGAGAGGGCCTTTTTGATTTCTTTTGAAGACAGGCAGAAGACGTGTCGGTTGGTCAGGAGAGGTCTTCTTTGGTCAAAACAGGTCACCTTTGGTCAGAAGAGGCCTTCTGTGGTCAAAAGATAAATTCTGTGGTCAGAGGAGATCTTCTGTATTCAGAAGAAGTATTCTTAGGTCAGAAGAGGTATTTTTGGTCAAAAAGTTCTTCTGTGTCTGAAGGGGTCTACTGTGGTAAAAAAAGATGTCTTCTGTAGTCAGAAGAGGCCTTCTGTAAACCAAAGAGGTCTTAAGTATGCAGAAGACGTCTTCAGTAGACAGCAGAGGTCTTCTGTAGACAGCAGAAATCTTCTGTAGACAGAAGAGATCTTCTGTAGACAGAAGAAGTCTTCTGTGGTTAAAAGAGGTCTTCTGTGGTCAAAAGAGGTCTCCTGTGGTCAGAAATGGTCTTCTGTGGTCAGAAGAGGTCTTCTGTGTTCAGAAATAATCTTCTGTGGTCAGAAGAGATCGAATGTGGCCAGAAGACGTCTTCTGTGGTCAGGAGAGGTATTCTGTGGTCTGAAGAGGTATTCTGTAGAGATCTTCTTTAGTTAGAAGAAGTCTTCTGTGTTCAGAAAATATCTTCTCTAGTCAGAAGATGTGATCTTCTGACCACGGAAGACCTCTTCTGTAGTAAGAGGTCTTTGTAGACAGAAGACTTTTCAGAAATCTTAAATAGACAGGCCACTATTCAAAGAACCTATCGGTTCTTTTGTAGACGGAATACCATTTAGAGGGCTTCTGTTAACGGAAGGCATTCCAGATACATTCTATCTACAAAAGAGTTAATTCAGAGACCTTTCGTAAAGGTCTCCTGAGTAAGTTTGTACACAGAACTTCTATTAGAGATCTTATAGGGGATGAAAATGTATTTGTTGAGGGAGATTTTCGGATGAAGTAGGTAGACCATGCAATGTTTTTCAATAGAGATAAATGCTTTTTGAGTTATTCTATGTACAGTAGTTCTTTTAATGGAATTCTGTGGTCAAAAGAAACCAGAATCCCTTCCAATGTATGTTATAAATTAATGAGTCGTTTTAGGTCTTCTATAAATCAGACTCTAAAATAGAGGTCTTCTATTATCCTAAGTATTGAACATTACCTAATTTTCCTGTACTTTTCTCCCTACAGTTACATGAACGTCGCGCCGATATGGCCATTGGCGGCCTGGGAGCCCTTATGCCGAACAGTACCAAATTCAGTATATCCTATACTCATCACACATCACCATATGTATTTGTGGTGCGCGGAGGACGTCCATTTGGACCGATAACACAATTACTAAATCCTTTGCAACACAATGTTTGGCAGGCTATCGTAGCACAACTGCTGATACTTATCGCCCTAATCAATTGGATAGAAAGACGTGGCAAACGTACCGTTCGCAATTTCATATTGGGAGCACATAATAAATATTCGATACATCATTTATTTGTAACACTACTGGGTAGTCCCCTGCCAAGTTATGCAGTGCCGAGGAGGAACTTTGCACGTTTTTTATTTATTGCCTGGCTTCTATGGACACTGGAACTGCGTAATTTTTATCAGGGTAAAATGTTTGATAGCCTGCGACTGGCAAAATATCAACCCACACCGAAAACCATAAGGGAACTTATTGAGAGGGACTACACCCTGCTATCGCCACATTATGCTGATTTTTATCCACGTAACAAAACCGTAATTATATCCCAAGATGAGGAACGTTTAACAAATTTGAATAATATGGAGGATATGCCATTCGCCACTCCGGCCATATTGGATTTTATGGCCTATTATAATATGATTAATTTCAAGTCATCGACTCTGACCTATGTCGATGAGATTATCTATTTATTTCATTCGGCTTTGTTCTTTCCCAAACATTCGATATTAGTGCCGAGTTTTAATCGAAGATTTAAGTTACTCTCGGATTCTGGTATTACTTCGTATGTGGCTCGCCAATATATTCATCCATATTTTCACAATACCCAAGATCATATCAATACTGGAGATGCCCAACAAATAACATATAAAAATTTAATTGGCTTGATTTATATCTATATTGCAATGAATGGATTGTCGCTGTTGATATTTCTCATGGAATTGGGTACGAAGAGATTTGCAGTATTGAAACGTATAATAGAAGGATTGAATTGAAGGTGAAGTTTTTATAAAAATATGCGTTGTAAAAATAAACATAAATAAAGACATTATTAATTACACAGTGAGACAAATCGAGGACACCAAGGGCTGGGGTGGGGGAGGCGAAAATTCGCATTATGTAGAACTGTCGAATTCTTTTATTATTTTCTGAAAACATATATAGTTATACCAAATAGTCAAAAATAAATAAATAAAAAAAATAAATTTCGAGTAAGGAAAATCCGATTTTATTTATATAATAAAACCGGTTTCAATACCTCGTATCATTAGAAATCTAATAAACAAACGTTTAATGAACCGTATTTTTATCGGATTTACTACTTAATATCCGGCTCAAAATATTGTTTTTTTTATTTTTATACCCTTCGCCACACTGTGGTACAGCGTATTATGTATTTGTGCATATGTTTGTAACAGGCAAAAGGAAACGAGATAGACACATGGTTACTTTTGAGAATATGCATAGAATCACTTTCTAAGTCGATATATGCATGTCCGTCCGTCCATCTGTCCGTCTGTCCATGTTAAATTGTAAACAAAGTACAGGTCGCATTTATGATCCGAATTGGATGAAATTTGCCATAGGTCATTTATTCGGCCCAAGGACGAACCCTATTGAAATTGGGAAAAATCGTTTCAGATTTATATATCGTTCGATTTGCACGAAATTTTGCATGGGGCAATGATTTAGGCCTAGAATGATGATATCTCTCAAATGCCCGCCTCTGGCGTTGATGACGTATTGTGCCCTTTTTGCTGCATTTTCCATCGTTGTTGCCAACATTTCGGCCGGAATAGCGGCTATTTCTTCAAGAATGTTGTCCTTGAGCTCTTCTATGGTTCTTGGCTTGTTAACGTAAACCTTTGACTTCAAATATCCCCACAAGAAGAAGTCAGGCGGCGTCAAATCGGGCGAACGCGGTAGCCAGTCCAAATCACCACTTTTCAACATCAAACGGCCCGTAAACAAATTCTTCAGAAAATCGATTGTTATGCGACTTGTGTGCGGTGGAGCGCCATCTTGTTGAAACCAGAACTGCCTCATACACTTTCGACGAATAATTGGCATCACAAAATTGGTCATCATGTCGCGATAACGCTTCTGATTGATGGTAACAGCATGGCCATTTTCTTTTTGGAAGAAAAACGGCCCAATGACCGTTTTCGCACTTTTTCGTCATGAAGAGGCACTTCTTGAATCTCCTGAGGATTTTCAATGGCGTAAAAACGGCAATTTTGCTTATTTACGGTCCCACTCAATGTGAAATGGGCTTCATCGGACATGATAATTTTGTTCCAAAATTGCTCGTCATCTTCGGCCATTTCGATGACTTTTTGGGCCCATTCCAATCGACGAGGCTTGTCCGCAGGCAACATTCTTTGCGTCATTCTTTGAATTTTGTACGGGAACAAATGCAAATCAATGCAAATAATCCGTTGTAAAGTGGACTGAGCCATGCCCATCTGCTGAGAAAGTCGTTTTTGGGATGTTCTTGGGGACCTCTCAACACTGGCTAGTACGGCAGCGATATTCTCGGCCGAACGCCTTGGTTGACTTTTATATGACCTCTTCGGATTAGAAAGAGCCTTACAAGTCGAAATTTTTTCGTATAAACGCTTAATGGTGTTCTTAGAAGGCGCACTTCTCACATTTTTTAATGGTAAAAATCTGCTTGGACTGACACTTCAAACGCGGTATGTCATTAAGCGATGTGACATCTCTGTCAAAAGTTATGGCGTTGCCAGATGGGTCCGTCGAATATGGGCAACTCTGTATATCTTTCTATTTGCACGAAATTTGGCATAGCGTACTGAATAAAGTCTAGAATGATGTTTGTTATGTTTTGTGAAATCAGTTCAGCTATAGATATAGCTCCCATATATTTTTTCTATGGATTTAATCTAGCTCCTATATATATTTTCTTCCGATTTTTGTAAATTGTGCACTAAAGTCCCAAAGTTTGTCCAATTGCCACACAATTGTGTACAATGAACTGTAGTCAATATAAATTAATCTCTGACAAGTCTCTTTGAAATCGGTTCAGATTTTAGTATAACCTAGAAGATAGATATAAATTCTACACCAGACACCCCCGGTGGGTACGATTGGCACAAAATTTTGCACAACGAACTGAAGAGATGTAATACATAACGTGTGGCATGTTTTGTTGAAATCGGTTCAGATTTAGATATAGCTCCTAGATATAGTTTCATCCCATTTTTAGTAAAAGGTGCACCAAAGGTTAGCTGTTTGCTACAAAATTTTGCACAACGTACTGAAATTTATATTGCCTTACGTTTGCAAAATTTTGCCCAACGTTAGGCCGATTGGCATAACATCTTGCACAACATACTGAAGTTAATATAACTCAGCATGTGTTAAGTTTGGTTGAAATCGATTCAAATTTGGATAGAGCTACCATATATATTTTCTCCCGATTTTATGTAAATGATGCACCAAGAACTCGAAATGTGGTCATATCCACAAAACATACTGAAATTTGTATAACCTAACCTGTGACAAGTTTATATTTCGATATAGCTTTTATATATATTTTCGTTAATCAAGCTTTCGTCGATATTTTTCGTTTTTAATAATAACCTTTGTGCGCAATTTCATCATCAGGAGATTGTGGTCTGATAGAACGTTAGCACCTAGGTATGTTGAAGATTTTGTATCGGATGATTCATAACTCGATTCAATAAAAATGCAATCTATTTGATTCTGTACAATATTTCCTTTTCTGCCTTGGGGAGATTTCAAAACATGGGGGGAGAGTCAAAACATGGTATAATGTTCATATTGTGTTATTGACAGAACTAGATTAACCTATTTCCTCTTACGTTTCTTTCCTGCTATTCCAGGAACTTTTTCGCTTCCAATTTTAGCGTAAAAATCGCCCTGAACTATTGTTATTTCCTGAGGCTTTGTTATTTTTAGCAGATCTTTAATTTCATTTCAGATTAAATTCGCTATTGCTTTTATCGGCAGTGGGTGCATATATTTGGATGATGTGGTTCTGATGAGTTTTGAGAATTAATTTCACCGCTTTCAGGCCACCATGTCTCACCGAGAATATATATTTTTAATCTATTCGTTACCGAAATAGTGTTAACCAATTTACCGGCTTCGTAGAGCCTTCGTAAATTCCATGTACCAATATCAGTGTTGCCAGTTTAGGGGATTTATGCCCAAATTGGGGATTTTTATTGGAAATGGGGATGAAATTTTTGGTTTGGGGATCTGAGGATTTTTCTGGGGATGCAATCATTGAACTTAGGATATAAGTTTGAGGATTAATTTGTATTGCTAAAAATACGAGGTTTTTCAAACAATGCTGCAATTCGGTTGATAATCCGGCAAACTAGTTTCATTTTAAAAATCTCAAAGAAAATAGAGGGAACTATTTGAAGATTATGTTTCAAGCAGTTTATGTTCTTTTTGAAAAAAAAAGATCTCAGGGTGCAGCAGAGTTAAAAGACATTGCAAGACTATCATCAAATATGCTTCTCGTCAATTGGTGAAACATTTCAATCAAAAACGTGAAAAAAATTACGTATGATTTGAATTCTTTTATTTTTAAAAATTTTGTTGTTCATTTTATTTTTTGTTTGTATTTTTTATTATAGGAATACTTCTAAAAATATAAATATTAATTAAAACATTACAATAAAAAAAAACTACTGAATACAATTGGCCTTTTTCCCTACTGCAAAAATCTTCTAATATTACTACACTTTTGATATCATAAAGGAAAAATTGAAATGTTATCGAAAATACAACAACCACAAGGAAACGATAACACAAACGCATATCGTTTCCCTGTGGTTGATGTATTTTCGATAAAATATAACGACGGGTGGCTCAACGCGAGCATTCTGCTTAGCCCTTAAGTGACTGACTGATCATCAAAGCTCAAACGAATCGGCTAAAGCTAGAAACTTGAAATTTGGCATGTAGGTCGGGTTTGGTGAGTAGGCGTGTGATGAGGCGGGGTTTTTGGAAATTCGTACTAAATGGTACTAAAAAGTACTAAAAACTGTATTGCGCTGAATCGGTTATATGTAGAAATCTGAAATTTGCTACGTAGTTTTGTCTATGACAAGCGAAGTGGAATGTGTAAAATTTTAAATTTCGTACTAAAAGGTACTAAAAAGTACTAAACATTATATTTCAATGGAACCGGTGGAGATAGATATCTGAAACATGGTATGCAGCTTAAGCTATTACAAATAGAATGCTGTGCAAAAATATTTTTTGGAAATTAGTACTAAAAGGTACTAAAAAGTACTAAAACTGTATTACTGCGGAACGGTTGAAAGTAGAACTCCGAAATTTGGCATGCAGCCTTGTCAATGATAAGCAAATCATAATTTGTGAAGAAGTTATGGAAATAAGTACTAAAGGTACTAAAATGTACTAAATATTATACTACGATGGAACAGGTAGGGATAGATATCTGAAATTTGGTATGTAGCTTAAGCTATTACAAGTAGAATGATGGGCAAAAATATTTTTTGGAAATTAGTACAAATATGGTACTAAATAGTACTTAAAACTGTATTACGCCGGAACGATTGGAACTACAACTCTGAAATTTTGTATGCAGCTTTGTCATTGATAAACAAATTTTCCATTTAGCACACATTATTTCCATAAGTACCCTGTTCAGCCATCCAACAAAACTTCATACATACCCCGATCCTACACCCCCGCAATGATTCCAAATTCAAATATCAGGATTCCCACTCTAGTGGTTCATCCACAATTTAAATTGTACAAAATTTAGTACACAGTAGTACGAATATCCAAAACTAAATACCCCAATCCTACACACCGACAATGATTCTAAACCCTAGTTTCTGGATTCCAAGACAATCGGTTCACCCACAATTCAAATTGTACAAAATGTAGTACACAGTAGTACCAATTTCCAAAACATCGTACATACCCCAATCCTACACCTCCACAGTGATCCTAAATCCAAGTTATAGGATTCTAACTCCAAAACCTCCTTCCTACCCCAAACCTACACTCCCACAGTCATTCTAAATCCAAGTTTCAGGATTCCAAATCTACTGGTGCACCCGCAATTCAAATTGTACCAAATGTAGTACATAGTTGTACCAATTTCCAAAACATCCTACATACCCCAATCCTACACCCCCACATTCATCCTAAATCCAAATTTCAGGATTCTAACTTTATCGGTTGACCCACAATTCCAATTGTACCAACTTTTGTACACTTTTGTAGTACGAATTTCCAAAACTTCCTACTTAACCAAACCAACACCCCCACAGTGATGCAAAATCCAAGTTTCAGGATTCCAACACTGTCAGTTCACACACAATTCAAATTGTACCAATTTCCAAAACTTCCTACATACCTCAATCCTACACCTCCACAGTGATCCTACTTCAAAATTTTAGGATTCCAACTCCATCGGTTCACGCACAATTCAAATTGTACCAAATTTAGTGCACAGTAGTACGAATTTCTAAAACTTTCTTCTTACCACAAACCAAAACCCCCACAGTGATCCTAAATCTAAGTTTCAGGATTCAAACTCTATCAGTTCGCCCACAATTCTAATTGTACCAAATTTAGTACGATGTAGTACCAATTTCCAAACCTTCCTACATACCCCAACCCTACACCCCCACAGTGATTCCAAATCCATGTTTCAGGATTCCAACTCTATCGGTTCACTCACAATTCAAATTGTACCAAATTTAGTACACATTACTACAAATTTCTAAAACTTTTACATATTTCAATCTTACACCTCAACAGTGATTCTAACTCCAAATTTCATGATTGTAGCTCTATTGGTTCACCTAAAATTCAAATTGTACTAAATTTAGTACCATTTACTACCCCTAAGCATTAAATTCTCAAACTGAATCCTGACCCCAATCCCACACCCCTACAGTGATCCTGACTCCAAGTTTCATTGTTCCTGCTCTATCGGTTCACCCAAATCCAAACTGTACCGATTATAGTACGATTTAGTACTTTTAGTACACATAAGAAACAAATTTCCAAAACTACGTTCATATCCCAATACCCCAGTCCTACACCTCCACAGTGTTCCTAAATCCAAGTATCAGGATTCTAAGTTCAGGATACAACTTGTACCATATTTAGTACACATTAGCACAAATTTCTAAAACTTCTATATATATCTCATTCTTATACCTCCACAGTGATCCTGACTCCAAATTTCATAATTCTAGCTCTATTGGTTCACCTAAAATTCAAATTGTACCAATTGTTAAACTGAATCCTGACCCCAATCCCAAACCCCTACAGTGATCCTGACTCTAAGTTTCATTGTTCCCGCTCTATCGGTTCACCCAAATCCAAACTGTACCCATTATAGTACGATTTAGTACTTTTAGTACACATAAGAAACAAATTTCCAAAACTACGTTCATATCCCAATCGTACACTCCGACGGTAATTTTAATTTCAAATTCCAGGATTCCAGCTCGATTTGTATCTCCAAATTAAATTTGTACCAAATATAGTACCATATAGTACTTTTCGTACACATGAGTACAAAACCATCTCCTTAAATGTACCCTACTTCTCAACTTTAATTCACACTCCAAATTTCATGTTTTTAGCGCTATCCGTTCACATGCTACATAATTGTACCAAATTTAGTACATTTTCGTATTTTTCGGATAGTAATAGTTCGAATTTCCAAAAACTCTTTGGTACATCTATCCTACACTCCATCAACGACCACCAAACCAAATTTCAGAGTTCTAGCTCCACCGGTTTGCCAAATACAAATAGTATCTCATTTAGTACTCTTTAGTACTTTTCGTACCGTTCTGGTACCAATTTCCAAAAACCCAGCCTTATCTGTCACATTTGGACCAAGAGTGACCCTCACCCAAAATTTCAAGATTCTAACTTCAGCCGTTAATATCTTTTTTGAAATTTGTACTAAAATGGTACAACATATTAACTTGTAATGGAAAAGTTATAGATTGAGATCTGAAATTTAATATGTCGCTTAACTATTACAAATAGATCGATAAGCACAAAATTGTACTAAATATTGTACCACAGCGAATGGTAAAAAATATAAATGTAAATTTAGAGTACAAAAATGTCCAACTATTAGTATAAATAAGAGGCATGGTTTATTGAAAATTCGTACTAAATGGCACTAAAAATACAAAATATTGCACAGTGTGGGAAAAAGTATAATTCTGAAATTCTTATATTTTTTGTATATTTTGTATATTATAAACAAATAGAATACGAATCGAATATAAGTACTAAATATTGTGTACGGTAGAATGGATGAAGATAGGAACTTGTTATTAAATAATTATCTGGAACTATGACAATAACAATTTATACATAAATATTTTGCATTAATATGTTATAAAATGTACTAAAAAGTACAACACTTTGTGCCGTATACAATGTGTTGTATTTTTAGTACATTTTTTTAGGTACGGTTGGTTATAGAATTTGGATATAAGGCTTTTTCTATAAAAAAACAATGCTTTTGGCAATTTTGTTTGACATTTGTACTTAAAGTAATAATTATTGTATACGACGGAACGAGTAGAGGTAGAGTCCTGAAATTTTATATGTATATTTTGTTTTAACAAATTAAAAAAGTTTTTTTTTTTAATTTGTAGTAAAAAGTACTAAATAGAAAAGGTTAGAGAAAGATATCCGAATTTTAGTATTACTCATTGACTATGGCAAATAAAATGTTTTATGGAAAAAACAAAACAACAAACTGGGATTCAATGGGGATTCAGCCTGACTATTTTGCAAAAACAAAATACAAATGGTATCCCAAACAAACCGCCAACACTACTGAAGTTGTAGACGCAGGCACGGTTAAACTGTTTGGTTTGTTGCTGTACACTAGCAACACCAACAAAGTCGTTGTGTGCATTTGTCGCGATGTGACAACACACAACAGTGGGAAAGGTGTGGTATTGTTTGTAAATGCCTTGTTAACCTCGAAGTGAGGCTCCAGCGAAATTCTCATGCAGTTTATGTCGTTGGTCAGCTAAGTACTTCGCTTTGTTACAAGAGACATTTGGGTATGAAAGGTTTTTTGTATAGAAGCAATAGCTTCTGGGGAGAATATCCCAACAAAAAACTAAGGGAACTGATGAGGATCAGTGGCGTGATCCGAAACTATAGTCTTCCCTGCCTTACCCCTCCGCAAACAATGCCATATATACCCCACTAATAAATAGTTGTTTTTTATAAAAACAACAAACTGGGATTCAGCCTGACTATTTTGCAAAAACAAAATTTTATGGAAATAATTTTCAAACATTTTTACTAAAAATTATTAACGGTTATATGAAATATAGTTTCTAATTCCACATGGATCAAAAATTTTCTAAAATAATAGTACTGATATTTCCAACCACACTGGAAATATATTATACTGCATTGACCTTTTGATGTAATGATAAATGGGCTGGATCATTATTATGAGGATATACTAAAAATACCGACAATTTCATTGATGGTGCAATTTTAATGGAAATCTTCACTATAAAGGCAGGTCTTTGCATAAAAAATGATGCGATGTGCAAAATTGTAATTCATACTATAAGGGTACTAAAACGTAATAGATATTTTACCATTATTTACCCGGACAGAGAATCTACATAATTTATAGGGTCGGAAATAATGACGGAAAATATAAGTCGTTATTACACAATGCATTACCAAATTTAGAGCATACTTTTAGGAGGTAATTAGAGAAAATGCAAAATCGATCAATATTGGACCGATATAATCAAAAATATATGGATTATAGACAGGATGGTATATCTATAGACAGACAATCGTGTGTCCGTGGCTAACTCGACTATATATTTCAATAGATATGATCCAAACCTATTTGAAACTATTTTGACATATTTATAATTAGAGACTTTCTGTGGCTTGCCCACGTCTTTTATGGTTAGTGAGGTTTACTAGAGAGCAGCAGAACTAACAACCTTCTATGGCTAGCATAGAAGACCATTGCTAATCACTATTCTCTATAGGTATATCCATAGACTAAATAACATGTGCTACCCGCTATATCTCTACTATCCACAGAAGATAGAGATTTCCAACAAAGAAAGATATCTGATGTATATATCAGAGTTCTTCTGCAGATGGCAGAGAACATCAGAGGTCTCTATGATTAGAAGTATTCTTCTAAGGTAATCAAAGGATGTCTATGGCCAGCAGAGGCCTTCTGTAGATAAAATCATAATTCTATTGGTTTTGAACAATGTCATTCTCTAAGTATTAGCCAATCATCTATAAAGACTACAGTTATCATCTTCGGATAAAATCAACACATTATCGATGTCAGAGCCAACGTATCTTCTTCTATATATAAAACAAAAACTGCTTTATAAGTTACTGACTGACCATCACGTCCAGACGAAATGTCTGTGATAAGACGGAAATTGGTACTAAAGGATACTAAAATGTACTAAAAATTACGTGTATTACTTGGCAACAGTACGAAGTAGAACTCCGGAAAAAAATTTAGAAATTTTTACTAAAAGGTACTAACAAGTACTAAATATTATATTACAAAGGAACCGGTAGAAATGGATATCTGAAACTTAATATGTAGCTTAAGCTATTACAAAATAAAACGAGATGCAAAAATATTTTTTGGAAATTATAATTAACAAGTTAAAATCAATGTTAAGTTCGGCAGAACATGAGGATAATAATCAAAATATCTAAAATTAATAGGGCCTCCTAGGAGAAAACTCATGATATGATAGGAACTTGAACATACAGAAAAAAAAATAAAAATATCCACAATACTGAATATTGGGGGTACCGTTATATGGGGGATACCCAGAAACTTGGGTCTATATTAATAATTTTTGGAACAGATATATATTATTCAATGGGAACCCAAAATACAGCCAATTCGGTGGAAAACCGTATCCAAGATCTCTAGAACGCCGAATATTGGGGGTACCGTTATATGAGGGATACCCTGAAACGTCGGTCAATATTAATAATTTTTGATACGGAGATGTGATTTATAATGAGAAACCAAAGTATCAAATTACAGCCAATTCAACTGGAGACCCTGTCTAAAATACCGAGAATTGGGGAATACCTTTATATGGGATTTTGAACACGTTTTCCATCCGCACTGTCTGTAATTTGGTATTTTGGGTTATCTTTGAATAACACATATCCGTATCAAAAATTATTAATATTGACCCAAGTTTCAGGGCAGCCCCGATATAACGGTAACTCAAATTTAGTAAATTACATAATGAATGATAAATCCAGAATGGATTAAAATTTGCACTTAAAGTAGAGACATATAACCGAAATTTAGTATTTATCAGACATCTCACAGAAATGATTTCCAATCGAAAGCGGAGTTAGTTCTGTATTAAGCTTCTTCAGAAAACGATTTTTTTCGGAATGAAACCAATTTTGATTTTGTAAGTTTCAGAACATTTCACTTAAAAACACTCTGAAATAACTTTCAGTTTTCGGAATTAAAAAAATCAATCGGAGTCTAGAAAATGTAAAACAAAAACGATCAAATGGAAATATGGAATTGAAAACATTACGATCGGAATCCGTGACATGCCTGTATGACCTATACAACAGCGAATGATTTAGTGAAGTGTTCTTAAACTTTCGATGTTGTGAAAAACGGGCGGTGATAATGAATATTCGTACAAATTCGTACTAGAAGGATACACAAATACTAAAATGTACTACATATTTATTAGCAGTATGCGGCCGAGAGGAACAAAAAAATTTAAAGAAAAACTCTGATAGCACTATTTGGATTGATCCATCGGGGAGATCGAGAAAGTAGTGCCCATTCATAAAATATAAAAATTATTATGTTGAAATCGATTTAGTAGGATTCGAGCACCAACGCTTCGTAATTCCCATTCAATGGGACCTAATTCGGATATTTGTTTATTTTTGGGACCCTGTGAATCCAAATTCTACAGCAACTGTTATTCCCTTCCCTGACCATAATCAGTTAACGTATTTGCATTATCTCATTGGAGTATTGATATGAATTGAATATTAATATTGAAATTGTAATGAAGGACAATTAATAACAAAATAATCTTTCGAATAAAATCTCTAACATTGTAACAAGCTACGAAATAATTATTTTATATGCGAGTAGTTCAATTTCAAATTTTGCCGTAATAAGTTGAAAACAGTTTTGAGAGCAAAAAAATTAACTAAAAACATGCAAAAGAAATTCGCCTTATTAATTTGCACCTCCCTATTCGGATGGGCACTGTCCTATAGTGATTATACATATCATCTTTTGGGAGATATTGGAAATCCACTGAACGAATTAATGGAATATGGTCGGGTCGCATTGTACATGGTCATGAGATATATTAGTCCACGGACCAACACTTTAATTATTATGGAAAATTGTCTCGACTTTTGTGATCAACATCGTCTCTATCATTCGACAGTTTTAAAATTCTTTCTCAATAATCTCAATAATAATTTGAATTTGATTTATCTGCTGCGAGAATTTAATAGCCAAGCACATTTCAGCACCTTAGAATAACAAGTAATTAATACCGCCCTCTCTACTTCTATTCCATATTTTTTGTTTGCAATTTCAGAGCCCTTCAAGTGAACATTCCCAAAACCCTTCACGATCGTCAGTATTACTTCTTCATTGTCTTTACCTGGTTTATGCTCTATCAAAGGCACTTCAACGAAGATATGATGAAAATATTTGAAATTTGTCGTAAAATGAATGTAAAGAATGTAGTGATCATGACCAGACCTGTGCAGGAGAATTTCATTAGTTTCCACACCTATTCGCTGTACACGGGTGACTATTGCAACACCGAAATGACAATGAAGGAAATCAATCGTTACGAAAATGGTCGATTTCGTTATGATTATCTATTTCCGGATAATATGAAGAATTTCCATGGCTGCAAGTTGACAGTGTGTGGTCGGATTATAGCTCCGATGTTAATATTTAATGGAGATAAGCGCAATGAAACTCAGTTGAAAGAAATGCATCGTTTAGGTGGTATCGAAGGAGAAATTTTGAAGTTGGTCGCCTCAACAATGAATATCAAATTGGAATATCGTTTTCCGCAGACCTTCCATAATCCGGGAAATGTACACAATTTCACGGGATGTCTAGCAGATGTAAGTAAGAAAGGAGATTTGGAGATTTTATGTCGATTGTGGAGGACCTCTATCAGTTAAAAAAACATTTAATGCATGGATGAGGCCACCTATGGATAAAGGAGGTCTTCTATCCAAATGTGCTGCAGAAGTCCGATGTTAGCCATAGTAAAACTCTTTATGGGCCGAAAAGGTATTTTAGGGACAGACAGACAGAAGAGGTCTTCTCTAGCCAGAAGAAATACTTCTGTAAACAGAAGAGGCCTTTTTTAGACCGAAGCGTCTTGTGAAGTCGGAAGACAGAAAGACTCTGTATATAGAAGAGGTCTTCTATAGCCAGACAATGATTTTTATACTCAGAAATGATCTTCTGCAGGTAGCAGAGATCTTCTGTAGACAAAAGAGGTCTTTTGTAGCCAGAAGAAGCTTTCTATAGGCAGAAAAGGATTTCTGTAGTCAGAGTAAGTACTCTGTATCAAGACGGGGTATTCCGTAGGAACAAGAGGTCTTTCGTGGACAGAAGAGGTATTCTGTAGACAGAAGAGGCCTTCTGTGGACAGAAGTGGTCTTCTGTAGACATAGGAGGTCTTCGGTGGGCAGCAGAGGTCTTATGTGGACAGAAGAGGTTTTTGATGCGCAGAACTCGTCGGTCTTCTGTAGACAAAAAAGAGAAGAGGTCTTCTATAGTCATAGGTCTTCTTTGGACAGGAGAGGTCTTCTTTAGGCAGAAGAGGCCTTCTGTAACCAGAAGAGGTCTTCTGTAGACAGGAGTGGTGTTCTGAAGACAGAAGTGGTCATCTGTGGACAGATGAGGTCTTTGGAGCGCAGAAGACGTCTTATGTGGACAGAAGAGGTATACTATGGGCTGAAGAGGTTTTCTGTGAACAGAAGAGGACTTCTGTGGGCAGAAGTGGTCTTCGGTGCGCAGAAGAGGTCTCCAGTAGGCAAAAAAGATGTTCTGCTATAGAAGACGTCTTCTCTAGCCAGAAGAGGTATTCTGTCTAGTCTGATGACTAGACAAATGTTTAATGTTAGGGACAGCAGAGGTTTTCTATGGATTAAACGGGTTCTAATAATTATTTCAAACATATTTGCAAAAATCTCCATGAATTTATTGTTTTACTTCGTCTTTTCTCACTCTCTCACTCTCTCTCTCCCTCTCTTTCCCAGCTCTATGAACAACGCGCTGATATGGCTATTGGCGGCCTGGGTGCCCTTATGCCGAATGGCCAGCAATTTAGCATTTCCTATACACATCATCCATCGCCGTATGTTTTCGTAGTACGCGGAGGACGTCCATTAGGGCCGATAACACAACTGTTGAATCCATTGCAAATAAATACATGGCAGGTACTTCTGGCTCAACTTTTAATCCTTATTGCCCTAATCAATTGGGTAGAACGGTGTGGCAAACGTAGGGTACGCAACTTCATATTGGGAGCTCACAACAAATATGCCATACATCATTTATTTGTAACGTTGCTGGGAAGTCCTCTCCCAAGCTATACGGTTCCACGGCGGAATTTCGCTCGTTTCCTTTTTGCCGCCTGGCTGCTGTGGACAATGCAGCTGCGTAATTTCTATCAGGGTAAAATGTTTGATACACTGCGACTGGCAAAACGGCAATCCACCCCAAAGACCATACATGAGCTAATCGATAAGGATTACACTTTGCTATCATCGATATATCGGGACTTCTATCCACCCAATAAAACCATAATAATATCGGATACAGTGGGGCGATTGGATGTCGTCAACGCTGTGGATATGCCATTTACAACCACAGAAGTGTTGGATTTTATGTCATATTACAATATGATCAATTGGAAGACATCGACCCTAACCTATGTGGATGAGGTCATCTATTTGTATCATTGTGTGGTGTATTTTCCCAAACATTCAATTCTATTGCCCAGTTTTAATCGGAAATTTAAGTTGCTCTCGGATGCCGGCATTACTTCGTTAGTAGCCCGTCAATGGGTCCATCCGTATTTTCGTAATCCTAAGGGTCACATAAATTCGGGTGAAATTCGTCAAATAACCCATAAACATTTGATTGGCCTTTACTACGTTTATGTTGCCATGAACGGGATTGCTGTGGTGATTTTTATCGCTGAATTGGGTTCGAAGCGTTTTAGTGTGCTAAAGCGGATTATTGAAAGGTGGAATTGAAATATTTTTTTGCGGAAATATAAAATGAATGTTTTGATCTTTAATTATAAATAAAGCTATTGCAAATTAATTAAAAACCATAATAAGCCATTTTTATATTTATTGTGTCCTGAAGAATCACTTTGTGGAGAGAATATATCATAGACGTTCCTAATGGCAACAAATGAGAGTGCTGCCACCTCTACTACCACCCTTGCCGGGCTGTAGCAGGAAGATAGAAGACCTCTTCAATCCATAGAATACCTGTTCTATCCATAGAAGACCACCTCTATCCACAGAAGACCTCCCCTGTCCATAGAATACCTCTTTTATGTACGAAAGACCTCTTCTACCACAGAAAACCTCTTCTATCCATAGAAAAAATTTCCTATTCACAAAAGACCTCCATCCTTAGAAGACCTCATCTTTCCACAGAAGACCTCATCTATCCTCTTCCATCCATAAAAAACCTTATCTATAGAAGACCTCTTCTATCCATAGAAGACCTCTTCTACCCATAGAAGATCTCTTCTATCCATAGAAGATCTCTTCTACCCATAGAAGACCTCCTCTATCCATAGAAGACCTCTTCAATCCATAGCAGACCTCTTCTATCCATAGAAGACATTTTCTATTCATAGAAGACCTCTTGTATCCATTGAAGATCTCCCATATCCATAGAAGACCTCCAATATCCATAGAACCCTCTTCAATCCGGGAGAACACCTTTCCTACAATAGAAGGTCTCTTCTATCCACAAAAGACCCCTTCTATCCACAAAAGACCTCCTCTGTCCATAGAAAAACCTCTTTTATCCACAGAGGATCTCTTCTATCCCTAGAAGACCTCTTCTATCCATAGAAGACTTCTTCTAGAAGACCTATTCTATCCAAAGAAGACTTCTTCTAGAAGACCTATTCTATCCAAAGAAGACCTCTTCAATCCATAGAAGACTCTTCAATCCATGGACGAACTCTTCAGTCCATAGAAGACCCTTCCAATCCACAGTAGGCCTCTTCTATCCATGGAAGACCTCCACTATCTATATAAGACCTTTTATATCCATAGAAAAATCTTCCATCCATAGAACACGTTTTCTATCCATATAAGGCTTCTGCTATCCATAGAAGACCTCTTCTATCCATAGAATACCTCTTCTGTCCATAGAAGGCCTCTTCTATCCATAGAAGACCTCTTCTATGCATAGAAGACCTCTTATATCCATAGAAGACCCTTCTATCAATAGAAATCATCTTCTATCCACAAAAGACCATTCATAAAAGACCTCTATTAGTAGACCCATATCCAAAAAAGTATAAAAAGTGTTATCTCTTATTTGTAATTTTATTTCCTTATTCTCGATTTCTTAACCTAATAATGCACCACCGCCACCAATGAGACCAGCTCCGCCGAATGCACCAGCACCACCACTCGAATAATGCACCTTAAAACGGCCACCACCAAATCCGCCACCTAGGCCGCCCAGACCATGACCACCGAAACCGCCGAATCCACGACCACGAACGGTATATGTTTCGTGATATTTTTTGAAACCACCACCAAAACCAGCTCCACCAAATGCACCCAGACCGCCAATAGCACTTGGAGCCGAGTATACAGGATATGCTTGAACAACGGGAATTGTTTGAATCTGGACGGGAACTTGTTGGACAAACGAGGGATAATAATATGATCCATAACCGCTGGGAGCAAAACCACTGGAAGCTGTCGAAGCTGATGCCGAGGCAGAGGCCGTTGCTACACCACCACCTGTAGCAGTTGCTGTGGCTACTGCACTGCTGCTGCTCGCTTCACTACCTCCACCCAATATTGGTGTGCCGCAAATCAAATTAATTTGCAATATTACCACAAAGAATACAGAATTCCTTAACCACTTCATGTTGCCAATCTTTTTCTTTGGATATGTAATCTCCGCCGTCTTCACTAAACTACTAATCGAATGGAATTTAACTGAATGTTGTTTTGGGCCATAGGCTTCTATATATTTCCATTTCATAGCACACTGTCAATATCACTATTTTCGATTATTTACACAATATTTAGCATAGAAGCTCCAACATAAACAGCGACCTCAACAACAACATAATGTAGAAGATGATGTGTAGAATGTTGGGGTTTTCATCATAATGGCATTGGGGGATTTTTGGACAGCAAATAAAATGGTAACTGTGATACTGGAGACACACACTTTGCTTGTTCGACAATCAAAATTTGTTGCTGAGTTCTCTCTGACGGTCGATCTCTCAGAGCCAATGTTCTGCGTTTCAATTGTGCGATGTGTGCCCTGAAAAATTTTAACAGTTTTCTATTTTTGAAATGATTCACAAGAAGCTACAGCCGTAGCAGCAGAAGCATTCATGGCTAGTCCATGAAACTAGCGGAACAAGTTGCCGGTGTTTGTTTTCGTCTTCCACTGATGAGGTGTTAATTTTTTAAATCGATGCAAAAGTGGAACAGTGGTTTCGTTAAAGGGTAAATGGTAATAATTGCTGATAGTTAGATAAGTTACAGGAATAAGAGGCTATGCAATAAGAGGTTTTCTGTGGATTGGAAAGGTCTTCGATGGACAGAAAAAGATTTCTATGGGCAGGACAGGTGCAACATGATTATCGGGATAGATGAGATTATGTATTACTAGAATGGGTTATCGATCACAAAATACTTTCTCTACGAATAGAGTAATATAGGAATATAAGATGTTTCGTAAGGTTTAAAGGTCCTCGACATAAACACATCGTAGATTTATAAGAAGAAGTGTTATCGAGATAGAAGAATTATTCTCTGGATATTGAGCGTATTCCATGAGACTGACCTCTTCCGTTATCTGGGTTTTGAAGACGTCTTCGAAAGATAAAATAAGAATGGAATAAGCGAAATAGGGTTAGAAGAAAAAAGTGATAATTTGTATAGTTTAAAGTTTTATTCTGACTTGTGACAGAACATTCCAGCCGCGTCGATCTTTTGCGCAGTTCTTCGAATTTGAAAGACCATGTTCGTCAATGTTGTCTTCCACTTGATCTTTCCATCGGATTCGTGGCCTTCCCCTTCTGTGTGAACTATCAGATGATTCGTTTGTATATGCTCTTTGAGCTGGGGCATCTTCATCCATAGTTGCTGCAGCTCGATACGTCTGTCAATGGCCGAGAACAGCTCATTGTTCATTCAACGGCGATATTCACTGTCGACGCATGGATCTTCCGGAGAATTTTTCTCAAATACTACAAGAGCTGCCTCTTGGAGTGCAAGAGGCAAGTAGCCATGCACAAGTACCCATGCTTCAGATCCATACAACAGCATGGGTAGTATCAGTGTCTAGTAGAATGTGCGCTTGGCGAGAGGTGGCCTTGTTTTTGAATTGCTTACTCAGACCATAGTAACATCTGTTGTTCAACACTATTCTTCTCCGAATTTCAAAACTGATATCATTCGTTTTATTTATTGCGGTACCAAGGTATATAAAATCGTTAACTACGTCGAAGCTATAGTTTTCAAGTTCCATAGTTGGTCGGAGTATACTAGAGGTCTTGCGCGTTGATAACATCAGCTTGAACTTCTCGTCAATTACTGTCAGGCCCACTTTGGCAGACTCCTTCTCAATTCGTTCAAAGATGGCTGTTACCGCTCGCAAGGTGAGTAACATGTGTTGCTTGGTGTACAGATTGTCATTTCAGTTGACATTTGCATCTCACATGACCTTTCCCAGCAGAATGTTAACAAGGTCACACGACAAACTATCACCTTGTCTGAATCCTCGTTCGGTATTAAAGGGTTCCGAGAGATCCTTTACGACTTTAACTGCTGATCTTGTGCCTGTTAAAGTTATCCTCCATAGCCGGTTTAATTTTGCAGAAATGCCAAACGCGGACATGGCTTTATACACCTCTGAACGGATAGGGCTGTAGAATGCGGCTTTATAGTCGACAAATATGTGGAATGTGTCGATGTGTTTTTCGTGGGTTTTTTTTCAGGATTTGGCGCAGAGTAAAAATCTGGTCAATGGTGGATTTGCCAGGTCTGAAGCCGCATTGGAACCTCAGGATGCTGAAGTTCCAATCATTGGGCATGCATTCTTCTAGCCAAATTGTATTAATCAGCTGGTGCATGCTCCTTACATCTGGCCACCAGTCTTGAATAGATCGGCTTGTAACCCATTGGCACTAGCTGCTTTATTATTCTTCAGCCGATTGATTGCTATTCTGACTTCATTTTGGCTAGGTGATATACACTCTATACAGTCATCTATTATTGGTTCTAGGGTATCCACTTTAGTGCCACTATTTGATACCAGAAGTTTTTCAAAATGCTCCTTCCAGATCCTCAACATGCTGTCTGTATCTGTCACCAGGTTTCCTTCTTTATCTCTACAGGAGGATGTGCCTTTACCCGTTGGTAGAATTTTTGGACTATCAGTAGCATTACAACACTCCTGATCTTACCACGGAATTCTTGATGGTGGTCTTTGATACCCAAGTGTTGCTTTTGCTGCAGTTTGTAGAGAGTGGGCAATTCTCTGCCATTGTGCTTCTATATTATTATCGGAACAAGAGGTGCTTTCGTCAAGCAGTTGGGTAAGTTGAGCGAAGTAGGCTTCTGCTATCAGTTGTGTTTGCATCTTTTCGACGTCGAGTTTCCGTGTTACATTAGATCGCACCTTTGCTGCTATATTAAGACGGATGCGTACCATGGCTGCCACAAGGTAATGGTCGAATTCGCTCCCCGGATTGATCGGACGTCTAGAACACTGGATAAATGCCTTCCGTCTATCACAACATGATCGAGATGCTTGAATCTGGTGCTGCTAACTACCATGTTTTTTGATGCCGCGAAGTCAATCAACGTCATGCCATCGTCTGATGTTTCTTCATGGAGGCTGAATTTTCCGATTTTGGCATTAAAATCTACTAAATCTAAATAGCTCACCAGGTGGCACCGCGGGGAGGTCAGTGTCCGCAATTGAGATAAAAGAGGGACCAAGATAAACCTGGACTTCGCCATGTTAAAGCCAATCAGAGCCGTTGCTTGGTATCTATCATCTACTCCACCCTATAGGTATAGATCGATGTATTTTTTTAGAGTGCACCGAAATCGGATGCGCGTTGAAGGCATATGGACTTTTCGGAAATTATTCGCGTTTTACGAGTTTTTGGGTACTTCAATGCAACATGTAGTACATCTTAGCCGTCAAATGAAACTTCGCAAAATATACATGGATTGGAAGATTGGATTTATTCCGATTCCCTTCACGGTGGGTTGTGTTGTGATGTTCGCCTATATTCGACGAGAAAACACACAAAAAATTAAGTTTTCGGTCCACTTCATCCCAAAATTTTAATCAGATCATTATTGAAAATTATAGGCGTTGTCGCTATATTTCCGCCCTCTAATGAGGTAATGGGTTACTAAATAATATCTGAATACGTAAGCACCTGTAAATATTTGTGTGTAACTCCCACATCCTGGTACTTACGACAACGTAATTGGAGTCATTTTGAAGGTCAACCATTCTTCTTGGATACACTATCAACTTCGCGGGTCTATATGCGTAACGAGTAAATATATACGCCATAGAATACAAATTTTGTCATTTTTCACAGAAAAGTCAGTTTCCATTTGACCCTAAAAAATGTCCAATTTTTTCAAAGCAGGCATTCATATTCTCTGGCCTAATCCTCTTCTGCATGTAAAATGTCGCGATGATCAGAACCGACAAAAATTAAATATTTGGTCCATATCATCCCCTAAATATTAACCGATCTTTACCAAAAACAATAGGGGTCTTCATTGGCCAAAACCCTTCCTACATGCAAAATTTCGTGAAGATTGGTCCATAACTGTGGTCTGTATCGTGTTTACAAATCATAATGGACAGACGGACGGACACACATGTCTAGATCGACTCAGCTAGTCGAGATAAGACGATCGGTATATTTCGCGGCGTTACAAAATTCTTACGGCGGAACAAAGCTATAATACCCTGACAACATAGTTGTGTAGGGTATAAAAAATTATTATGATAACATTTGGTCTGTTCCCGTACTGCAAGAATCTACTCGACCAATTATTGCTTCGAACCGAAAACAAATAATTTTCCTTAATATCTTGTTTTGTTGTCGCTGTAATTTACAAACCCTACACAGACATGTGTGATTTTGATATCATTTGATTTATCGTGGTGTTTAGAATATGTAGATATTTTAATATTAATTGTTCGATGCGTATGTCATGAATATCATGAAAATAATGACATCATCTCCTATTTTTCTATTATTTTTCTCATATTTCGCGAAAATGTGCAACTTTTTCGAGATTACTATAATATATTCATATTCTTATTTTATATCAACGTTTTTGATCAATATAATAAACGTTGTAATTTTAAGATTTTTTCTTATGCCAAAAATTAAAGCCTTGATAAATTTTGCGTGCATCAGCTGTAGTTTAGTATTTTGGGTTCTTACTGCGTAGACAATTTTCATACAAGAACTTATCCAAAGTTGTCTACTTTTTAAGGTGGTCCCCATAGATCGAGCTTTTGGACATTGGTTCTAATTAAATATTAGGGATTAACGCACGCTGGACGTTAATGAAGCAGGCCTCATGCTGGGCGTCGATAAAGAAGCTCGACCTTGGGTGTCAATGTGGCTTGCCCCACGTTGGACGTCAATAAAGCATGCCCCACGTTGGGCGCCAGTGAAGAAACTCGAAACAACAAGATTTACAATAATGTTGGCTACTCCTCCTTGTTTAGGAACTACTTCCAGCTTAGAGTCAAAACGCAACCAGAGAGTCACGAGTCAGCGTCATACTTTTTCGCCGGCGTGAAAACCAAACGAAAGAGTTAGCGTTAGCGGCACAAAATGTCAATTATTTGTTTTCATTTTCTGACAGAAAATTTTACGTTGTGCAAACCAAAATCAATTTATTATTTAATAAACAATAATGTCAAGGAACTTGGATAAAATTATTGAAAAAATTATTTTTCTTCCATTTTATTATTAATTCGTTAAAAAACATCCATAATCTTTGTAAATATTTGTTTTTTAACAGCACTGCCATATGTTTTGATATAAATTCTCATTGAAATTAGGCAGCACTGTTGATTTTTACCTAAAATATGGCAACTCAATTGAGAGCAAGAGAGAAATTTTGAGTATGACGCTGAGCAAAAATGAATAAAATCTATTCTAGCGTCATGCCGCTAGACGCGAACGTCAGCCGTCGCGATTTCCCGTTGGCAATAAGAAACACACGGCAAACGACTGTCGCTGACTCTAGACTCTATGGTTGCGTTTAGACTCTTATGATCTAGTCCATCAACTTGGGCAAGCGTGGGTAATGATCTTAAGCCTTCAGTGTTCACTAAACGAATTAGAGCCGGGTGGTCCATAAATAAAACGTATGTGTTTATACTATAGTAATTAAAATATGAATAAGACTAGAGTTGATCCGCTTCAGGATTATAATTGAGTAGCAAATCTCGGTACTAAAAATATCCATGTTGGAGGCAATTGGCCACGTTTTTCAGCCTAATCGGCTATATTTTGGTATTTTGGGTTCTTACTCTTCCGTGTAGATGGGAGCAACACGCTACATCCCAAGTTTCAGGTTTATGGGGAGTTTGGGCTAATATTTCGTCCACATTGCCTGTAAATTTATATTTAGAATTTTCATTGAGCAGAATATATCCATACCAAAAATGTCAGTATTCACCCAAATTTCCGGTAGCCCCTATAAAATGGTGTCATACATTATTCGATATTTTATTTACATTTTAAAAATAAAACAGACATTAAAAGAAATTTTGTATAAGTCAGTTCTTCAACATTTAATATTAGTCTAACCTTCAGTGAAAGTGTTAATGCAGAAACAAGTTATATACAGGGTATTTAAGATATAATAATTGAATTAAAATAAATTAATTAATTTTAGTTTAACTAATAATAATAATATTTTTACATAAACAAAATTCAGTAGCATTCATCATCATCAGCAACCACAACATTATCGTCCATAATCGTCAACCGTAAAATTTGCACATCTCTGAAACAAAACACAGAGGTGTTAATTTTCTAAATTGAAATTTCTGAATGCAATCTTTCTGTATTTTATTCTAAACATGTATTTTGGAAGTCCCAAATGTTATTTCCTGCAAAATTTATACTAAAAAATCAAATCTACGGATCACATATAAATAGTTCGAAGCTGAGTGCATTCTAATCATAACTAACTTTACTACGAAGTCTACAACAATTCGAAGGAAGAACTATATTTTCCCAACTTATAAAAAAATGCTATCAGTAAAATTTATTTTACTGATACTGATGGCACATTGTGCCTTCGCCAGGCCGAGTGAGGTGACAACTCAGGACGTCGATATTAAAAATCAGGAATTTTCGGCTGATGCAGATTCGGATACTACTGAGGTGAAAGAGGACTTTTCTGGAGTACGTCGTGCCCGACACTTTGGTGGACTGGGTGGTGTTGTTATTGGTGTCGTACAACCCATTGCCCCACCACCACCTCCTCCTCCACCACCGCCACCAGTAGTTACCACAATTCCCGTGGTGGTACGAACTATCCCGGTACATGTACATTATGTAAGTGGAGGATATGGAGGTGGCGGCGGAGGTTGGGGAGGTTATGGTGGTGGAGGATATGGCGGCGGTGGATATGGCGGCGGAGGCTGGAGTGGAAGTGGTTATGGTGGAGGCGGTTATGGCGGTGGCGGCTATGGAGGTGGCGGTCATGGCGGCGGAGGTTGGGGCGGTGGTAGTTATGGTGCAGCTGCTTCAGCTTCGGCTTCCAGCTATGGTGGTGCTGCATCTGCTTCTGCCAGTGCATTTGGAAAATAATAGTTCGCTTATATAATTACACACTAAAATTAATAAATAAAAATGACAGTACCACGAAAGTATAGCATAGCTTATATATGTGTTTTTATACCCTACACAACTACGTTTTCAGGGTATTACAGCTTTTTATATATGTGTCCTAGACCCACTTTTAGTATACCGATCGTCATATCTCGACTGGCTGAGTCGATCTAGACATGTCCGTTATAATTTGTAAACAAGATAAAGGCAAAACTTATGGACCAACTGTCACGAAATTTTGTATGTAGAATGGTTGTTGGCCTAAGAATTGATTTTGGTAATGATAGGGTGATATTAAGGGGATAAAATGGACCAAAACCTTTATTTTTGTCGAGTTTTCTAGTCGCTCAAGAGACCACAATTATAACCCAAACATCAGGAAATTGTAAAAAGAGAATGGGGTCTGGCCAAGGTATAAGCTAGCGATACGTAGTCAATTTTTAGAATTTTCGATTTTGGCCTTTGGCTAAAAATCGACGAAAAGACAACTTCGATGTTTAGACATTTCAATACAAAAAGCCAATTAATCGATTAGTCGAAAGTCGACTAACCGAAAGTCGATCGGTCAATATTTGGCGTGTCAAATGGGGTCATTTATATTGTTGTATGTAACCGGATGTGGTAGTTTTACGTAAATATTCTCTATCTAATTTGAATTCTATAGAGAAATTATGGAGTATTTTAGAGAAACATATTAGAATCCATAACATCTCAAATATACCAAGTCTAAAAAATGCTTTACAAGTAGAATAAGGAAAGATTCAGAAAATTGGTAAAATATATGCCGGCAAGATTGAGAGCTGTACGAGATAACAAGGGATATCATATTAAGTATTAACCATCCAAAAAATCAGTTTAAAAAAACTGTTATCATGGATACTTTTCACTGTAAGGTTGCAACTGCCTTTGTTTAACAATCATTTTTTATACCCTTCACCATACTTCAGGGTATTATGTCTTTGTGCATATGTTTGTAATAGGCAAAAGGAAACGTGATAGACACATGGTTTCTTTTGAGAATATGCCTAGAATCGCTTTCTGAGTCGATTTATGCAGGTCCGTCCGTCCATGTATTTACGATCCGAATTGGATGAAATTTAGCATAGTTCATTTATTTGGTCCAAGGACGAACCTTATTGAAAGTGGAGAAAATCGGTTCATATTTAGATATAGCTCCGATATATATTTTCATCCGATTTACGGTAAATGGTACACCAAAGGCCCTATATATTTTTCGATTTGCACGAAATTTAGAATAGCGTACTAAAATAATGATGTGTGTTTTTTAATTTATTTTATTTATTTATTTTCCTTAAAGACAATATAATACAAAGTGTAGTACTTAATATCATGAATTTAAATATATAACAATTTTACTTTTCAATGTTTCACGATTCATAGAAAAATCAATAAGATTATATAATTCATAAAAATCTTTAGACATTCTTGTTAAGGGTTCTGCATTTGAATAATTCATTCTAGAAAATTGATACATAATTGCGAGTAGCTCTTTGGGGAATATTGAAGCAAATATTGTTGATTAAAAATCCAGCATTAACGTCACCCATTATTACTTTAAAAAGAAATGATACATTCAACATTTTCCTTCAGCTTTTTAAAGTTGGCTGCTTGATGAGGGAAAGTCTATCTGTATATGATGGAAGATTATGAATCGAATAGTTTAAGTTCCGTAAACAGATGCGATCACTGTGTGTAATATATATAGGATCCCATATGATCGAAGAGTATTCCATTATAGGGCGAACGAGCGTTGACATATGACATAAGGATCCATGAACTCTTTACTCCACCGTTTAATAAATCCAAGCACTGACTTGGCTTTTTTTATTGTTATTGAAATGTGAGAATTAAAATTCAGTTTACGATCCAAAAGAACTCCTAGATCCACAAACTCATTAACTTTTTCCAGAGAGTAGTCGTTAAGTGTGTAATCAGTATCAATTAACCTCTTTCTTGTAAATCTCATGAGTTTGCATTTCGAGTAATTTATTTCCATAAGGTTAATATTACACCAATTCAATTCAATTCAAATCATGCTGTAACAAGTCATTACTTGAGATGTCTGAAAAAACTGAGAAATAATATCACATCATCGGCATACATCAGGATATATGAAAACTTTATTGTTTGAGGTAGGTCATTTATGAATAAAGAAAATAGAAGAGGGCCTAGATGGCTGCCTTGTGGCACTCCAGAGGAAACGGTATTATTAAATTTTACATTTTGTGTCCTATCTTTTAGGTATGAAGAAATCCAGTTGAGACTTCTGTTAGTAAATCCCAGGCACTCAAGTTGTAATCGTAATAGCTTGTGATTGACGTTATCAAATGCTTTGCTGTAGTCCGTGTAAACAGCATCGGTTTGCATACCTCGAAGAAATCCCCGAATAACTATGGTGGAAAAGTGTAGAAGGTTCATTGCTGTGAAACATTTTTTCTGAAATCCATGCTGATAGGGAGATATATAGGAGAACTAACATGATGGTAAATGTTATCAGTAATGATTTTTTCAAAGAGCTTTGGAATTACACTAAATTTTGCAATTCCATGATAATTAGCAACATCGAATTTATTTCCACTTTTAAATAGTGGAATGATATACGACATTTTCCATATGTGAGGAAACATAGCTTGATTAATCGAAGCGTTAATCAGCATAGTTAAGGGTAAAACAAAAGCTTCAGCACATTTTATTTGAATGCAACTTGGGGTCTTATCAGTTCCAAAATAATATCCATATATTAAGTGTTTCAATCCATTTAAAGACATTTTACTGTCCAACTGTGTAATTGATATTGATTGGTTAGAGTACAATTCAAAAGGGTATATATGGTTAGAATAGCTTTTAGTTGAATATGTTGTATTGAAGAAATCTGCTAATAAGTTGCTTATATTGCTTGTATTGTCGCATGATTCAGTGATTACATATCTTGGAGTTGCAGGAAAAGCTAACTTTACGTTTGGAATTGACAAATTTGTAATATGATTTCGCGTTTTGTCTAAAATTATTTTTGAGTCTTGAGGTATATTTTGTATAGCAAATATTATTCAAGTTGGTATATTCTGAACGTGCCACTGAATATTTTCCGTAGTCAATTTTTAAATCTTGCTAATGCTTTTGTGTTCCATGGTGGTCCAGACAACTTTTTATAAAAATCTTTCGGCACACAGACCTCAATGTACTCGATAAGAGGTCATGCCAATTAGTGTTCTGTAACAAGTCACTTAACAGTATATAGTTTGTTTTAGCAAAACAGAAGGATTTTTCGATACGAGGGTTTTTTCGACTTTATTGTCGTATGGTATTGATCTTCGGGGCATGTTAGTGGATCAGTTCGTTTAACGTAATACTCTTCTACTTGATTTCAAAGATAAGCTCTAGTAACTTATGGCTGCAGTTACGTATAGAATTTACCTGAAATAGACCAAAATCAAAGAGTGTGTCGAAAAATTCTTCATAGGATTTGTGTATATCTGCCGACATTAAGTATTTATCTTCGGGCAGAAAATTCCACGAAATACTTGGTACATTAAAATCACCCAAAACAAAAATCAAATCCTCAGGTTTAGCTTTTTGTAAAACAGCTTTAAAAGCTTAACTATGTTTTTCATAAGTTATTTGGGGAGACGAAGATTTAACATAGGAACATAATATTATCATTTTCATAGAATTATGTTTAACTTGAAGGCAACAAACTCAATGTTAAATGTAGAATCGGTATCCCACAATCGATATCCCACCAGCATTGCTGCCACGGTCACGTCTGAAAATATGGTAGTTGTTTGACAGAATTTCTAATTTTATAATTGTCTCATTTAACCAGGTCTCTGTATGTACTATGATATGATAGTCAAAGGAAAAATTTTCCAGATACAATTTTGATATTTTGGTTCGAATACCACGGCCATTTTGATAAATAATGGAAATAGTGTCATTATAGATAGAGCCTAGTTTTTTGAAACATGTTCAGTATTTTCAGGTATGAAACCAATATTAACAGGTCTTTGTCTTTCCCTGTATATAAATTCACGAACAATTGTATATTCTGACCAAAAATCGGAGACAGTAACTTTAAATGATGAAATTTAGCGTTGTTGAATTGAGTTAAATTTATGAATTGAAATATCAGTAGTTTGCCCAAGTTTCGACATTATGAAAAGGTCAACAGATTCAACCGTAGACTCAGCTGCAGGTCTCGTTATAAAAACATTTTTTCGGTGGAATGGCTCTAAGTATAATAATACCAGGGTGTTCATCATTCAAAAGAGGAGCAGGAGGATAGTTGACTATTCATGGGTAACTTATTGGTAGGTTTTAAACCACCATGTTAGATACAGTATTTGTAGGCTGACAGTTTAAAGGCAGATCATTATTTGAATTAGAGTTCTTTGATGACATGTTAGATGATGTAGAATTTCAGGATCGATTTGAAGTCGACGGAACATTGGATTCATTGTTCTCGTTTTCCAAACGTTTATCTTTGTTTAAATTTCTGGCTGATTTACGTCGTTTCGGAGTTGATTGAGGTGATTTCAAGTTATCCAGTCATCTATTCGATTCGTTAGTTTGGCCATTTCCAGTGCAGCACCAATGAACTCCCTTATGTTTCGTGAAAATCAGTTCAGATTTAAATAAAGCTCCCATATATATTTAGTCCGGTTTTTAGCAAATGGTGCACCAAAGTCTCTTTATATCTTGCGTTTTGCACGAAAATTGGTATATCGCACTGTATTATGTCTAGAATCATGTCTGTTCAGTTTCGTGAAAATGGGTTCAGATTTAGATGTAGCTCTCATCTATATTTTCTTCCCATTTAAATTATTGAGTCTAAACTTATATGTGTTAAGTTTCGTAAAAATCTGTTCAGAAACTTCATTTTTCGTGCATAGGGCTTGACCCTACGGAATATTCTACGTCAAATTTCACTACGAGTCTCAAAACAAACTGTATACTTAAATTCAATAGTTTTTTAGAAATAAACAGTATAAAATGAATAATATTTTGGCAACAAATTCTTTGTTGTCTTCAGTAAGTGCTAATTTTATAAATATGTAAAAATTTCAAAAATACTTCATATGGGAAATTACAAAATTCCATAAAAAAATTCCATAAAAATTTTTTACGAGCACATTCATGATTTTTGGTACATATGTTAAGAAAAATATGCTAATTCGAATTATGTTGTCGTTCACAAATTCATATGGCGCGCAAAAGTTATATCGATTTTAAATCTTGTATTTAAAATATAAATTAAATTAATTCCTATTTGTTGTAATTCGCGAATTTCTTCACAAATGGTTAAACACATTTGTTTTCTTTGCATACTTGTCAAATCACTTTGAATTACGGTTAAATTGTCGCGAAAAACAAATAGAAGCATGAAGATATCTGAAAATAAAACCAGTGAGCGCAGCAGTATAGTCGGACGGGGCCGACCATACGATACCCTACACAACTTCCATGAAAATCCAACTTTCTGTGGCTCTATATTCTGAGATTGAGCAATATTTCGCGATATTTGCACACTTTTGACTGGCTAGAGGTCAGTAAATGTTACTAATTATCAGCACAGTCCCTCTAATTACTTGTCCAGATTCCCTTCACCGTGGGTTGTGTTGTTATGTTCGGCTTTCGACTCGGCAAGTACAAATAATTATGTTTTCGGTCCACTTCATCCGAAAAATTATTATCTGATCATCACCTAACATTTTAGGCGTTGTCCTTGGCTATAACTGGAACCTCATGGAACATTTCAAAGCGATCAGCGCTATATTTCCGCCCTCCAGTGTGGTAATAGGTTACTAAAAAATATATGAATACGTAAGCACCTGTAAATATTTAAGTGTAACTCCCGCATCCAAGTACCTACGACAATACAATTGGTATCAATTTAAAGGTCAACCACTCCTCTTGGACATACTATAAACTTTTTGGGTCTAGGTCCCTCAGGGGCAACTATATACGCCATAGAATACAAATTTTGTAATTTTTCACACAAAAGTCAGGGTCCATTTGACCCGCTAAATATTGACCGATCTTTATCAAAACAGGCATGCTTATTCTTTGGTCCGATCCCCTTCTCCATGCAAAAATTCGCGGTGTTTGGGCCATAATTGCGGCCTCTGGAGCGACCAGAAAAACCGACAAAAATAAAGTTTTTGGTCCATTTCATCCCCTAAATATTAACCGATCCTTTCCAAAAACAATAGGGGTCTTCATTGGCCAGAACCCATCCTACATGCAAAATTTCGTGAAGATTGGTCCATAATTGTGGCCTGTATCGTGTTTACAAATTATAATGGACAGACGGACGGACACACATGTCTAGACCGACTCAGCTAGTCGAGATATGACGATCGGTATACTTAAAGGTGGGTCTAGGACCAATATTTCGCGGCGTTACAAACTTTTGGGGCTGCACAAAGCTATAATACCCTGACAACATAGTTGTGTAGGGTATAATAAGTTAATTTTTTAATTAAAACTAAACTTTTTTTAATTTTCGATTTTTTTAGTATGGATAAGGGAATGCGGATTTGCCTCAGTCTTCTAAAATATGCGACGCTTTTTTCTTCAAATTCTTTTAGATCATTGTTAAATATCGGTATATTCATCTGATAACAGTTTCGACTGTAAAAATGACTAAATATATTGCAGTTACAATACATACAAATTAACCCTAAAAATGGCTAAAAATCAGGCAAGTGGGCAAGTGCAAATACACAAAAGGACACCTATTTTAAAAAGATCCGTTAAGAACCGCGGATGTGCCTCCATAATCGATTTTGGATAAAATACGCATATTATTCGCGTATCGATATATTTTTGACCTATTTTCACACAGATTCGCGAATATGATAACACAAGAATGAATGTATGTGAAATCAATTCGAAGAAAAATGCGATTATATACGCAAATTTGTCAAAATAAGTTTTTGCAGTTTTTCCCACATTCAAGGTACCTATATCCGCCGTTTTATTGGGCGGAATTGAACATGGATGGGCTCATTAGATCCGGCACGTAAAAAACTAAAATCACATGGGGTATTCTGCAACTTAGTCACTGATCACATGTGCGTGCGTTGTGTAGTTTAGCCACAAATCAGGAACGAACACAAAAAACTCGTTGGCTTCACAGGTTCCACGCAACTTATTATTTATTACCAATATTTTAAGATTTTGACAAGAACACTTCATTTTATAGAAATGAATTTAAATTATATACAATATGTTCATATTTCGCGAGTTATAACCTTGCAAACCTCAGTTTCAAGGAATTTAAAAGATGTTTGTATATATGTATATATATACAGTGAGTGTAATAAGTATTTTGCCCCAATACAAATTTGACAAAATTCCAATTTATACGCCTAATGCCAGCATAATAAAGATGAAAAATTAATTATTTATGATGGGATATGTTTGTCGACATATTTAAATCTTTGAATCTGACTCCCTTATTGGTATTTCCATCGCATAGGGTAAACGCACCTAATTCCGGCATGTACCAATTGTCGGCATCTGTTTTATATAACTTCAAATAACTAAAAAATCCTATGACTAATAAAAATAAAAACTACCTTCAATAATCTTCAATAACACTGCAACCTATCTCTGCATAAAATTTATTCGAGCTAAGTACATTTATTTAGTCAAAATTTGGCATTTTGTCAATGAGGTTTGTCAACCCTAGCGATTATTCACTTTTTTTTTTTAAGAAAAAAAATAGTGGACATGTCAATTTCAAAAGACTTGTAATTATATTAAAATAATATATTTTTACAAGGATCGTCTTCGTAAATGTAAAGAACATACAGGAGAACACGTTAGAATTTAAAATTATAAAAAATATTTGTAATTATGATATTTTTAACGATGCCGACCTTAGGAACAAATTTTTTAAGGTGTTCCAATAGTCGGCATATGGGTGAATAATAAGCAAATTTTCTATCATTTTGGCTCAAAATTAAAAACAATTTTAAATAAATGCTCTAAATAACGATTAATTTATAAAAAAACGGGTTTGAGTGGTTTTTACATAATGGAAGACATTATTGAATCTTAATTTTTTTAACCTCTGAAATGCCTTATTTAGACATGCCGAGAATTGAATAACAGGTTCCCAAAGTCGGCACCATGTTTTATAATTGTAATATTTTAATAAATATTATTTTATATAATTTTTTCAATACAACACTGATGGAAACGTCCCATAGTAATAATTTATTATTGCAAATTGCAGAAAAATCAATTAAATATATAATTGTTGTTTAACTAAAATGCGACATGCCGACTATTGGAACATAACATGCCGACAATTGGAAACCAGTAAGGAAAGTTGTAAAGTCGGACGGGGCCGACTATATGATACCCTTCACCACTATGGGTATATTAAACAGGACTATTAGCATGAACTTGAATGAAATAAAAAATGTGATATTTATCTAAATGTGAATCTACGTAGATCTATCCATAAAGTATGTAAATCGACTTCAAACAAATATAAATAGGATACGTTATACTAATTTCAGAACGTTTTGTTTCTATTGGTTCCTTGGTGCGTCAAGTACTTAAAATCAATCTATAATAAAAGGGAGCTATACCTAAATGTGGACCGATTTTCACGAAACAACGCAGACATCAATCTAGGCTCAATTCAGTACGTTATGCCAAATTTCGTGCAAATCGAAAGATATATAGGGACTTTGGGGTACCATTTACATGAAATCGGACGAAACTATATATGGGAGCTATATCTAAATCTGGACCGATTTTCACGAAACTTTACATACATCATTCTAGACCTAAATGATTAGGCTGTACCAAATTTCGTGCAAATCTAAAGATATATAGGGACTTTGGGGCACCATTTACATGAAATCGGACGAAACTATAAGTGGGAGCTATATAGAAATCTGGACTGATTTTCATAAAACTTGGCAGACATCCTTCTAGGCTCACTTAAGTACGTTATGCCAAATTTCGTGCAAATCGAAAGATATATAGGGACTTTGGGGTACCATTTACATGAAATCGGACGAAACGATATATGGGAGTTATATCTAAATCTGGCCGATTTCCACGAAACTTTACATACATCATTCTAGACCTAAATGAATAGGCTGTTCCAAATTTCGTGCAAATCGAAAGATATATAGGGACTTTGGGGCACCATTTACATGAAATCGGACGAAACTATATGGGAGATATATCTAAATCAGGACCGATTTTCATGAAACTTGGCAGACATCATTCTAGACTCAATTCAATACGTTATGCCAAATTTCGTGCAAATCGAAAGATATATAGGGACTTTGGGGCACCATTTACATGAAATCGGACGAAACTATATATGGGAGCTATATCTAAATCTGGACCGATTTTCACGAAACTTTGCAGACATCATTCTAGACCTAAATGATAAGGCTGTACCAAATTTCGTGCAAATCGGAAGATATATGGGGACTTTGGGGCACCATTTACATGAAATCAGACGCAACTATATATTGGAGATATATCTAAATCAGGACCGATTTTCATGAAACTTGGCAGACATCATGCTAGGCTCAATTCAGTACGTTATGCCAAATTTCGTGGAAATCGAATGATATATAGGGACTTTGGGGCACCATTTACATGAAATCGGACGAAACTATATATGGGAGCTATATCTAAATCTGGACCGATTTTCTCTAAACTTGGCAGAAATCACTCTAGGCTTAATTCAGTACGTTATGCCAAATTTCGTGCAAATCAAAAGATATATAGGGACTTTGGGGCACCATTTACATGAAATCGGACGAAACTATATATGGGAGCTATATCTAAATCTGGACCGATTTTCTCGAAACTTTGCAGACATCACTCTAGGCTTAATTCAGTACGTTATGCCAAATTTCGTGCAAATCAAAAGATATATAGGGACTTTGGGGCACCATTTACCTGAAATCGGACGAAACTATATATGGGAGCTATATCTAAATCTGGACCGATTTTCACGAAACTTGGCAGACATCATTATAGGCCTAAATGATTAGCCTGTACCAAATTTCGTGCAAATCGAAAGATAAATAGGGACCGTTTACATTAAATCGGTTAAATATATATATGGGAGCTATATCTAAATCTGAACCGATTTTTCCCAATTTCAATAGGGTTCGTCCTTGGGCCGATTAAGAGACCTATGCCAAATTTCATCCAATTCGGATCATAAATGCGACCTGTACTTTGTTTACAATTTAACATGGACAGACAGACAGACAGACGGACGGCCATGCATAAATCGACTTAGAATGTGATTCTATGCATATTCTCAAAAGGAACCATGGGTCTATCTCGATTTTTTTTGCCTGTTACAAACATATGCACAAAGACATAATACCCTGTACCACAGTGTGGTGAAGGGTATAAAAAACCTTAGCTAATAATGCAAAACCCAGCTAGGGATTTTCTTCCACCATCACAAGCTTCAAGATTTTGGGGGTCTCGATTGGTTCAAGATTTTAAAGTTGAAAAATGTGTCACTGTGTTATTTTTCTAAAATAATAATAAAAAAGCAAAATACATTTTTGTGATAAACATTTTTTTGGTTGTTATTGATTTCGGCCGATATCTTCGAGATCAATAGGTCTTTCGCTGTCTTTCTTGCAGAAATACGATCTAAATATGTCCACAAACATATTCCATCATACATAATTCATTTTATATCTTAAGCGCATTGGAAATTTGTCAAATTTGTATTGAGGCAAAATACTTATTGCACTCACTGTAATTAACCATGTAATTAAGTTCTTGTTACCTATATGTGGCTATATGTAGCTATAATGTTCCTCCATTCAATGTTTATATATGAGGTATTTTTAACATGACCAAGCTTGTTTTAGAATATCAATCATATTGGCTAAAAAATTAAAATTTGAATTTAGGTGTTGAAATAAATATAGGTGTACATACATATGTATGTCTGTACATGTGATATTGAGAGGGGATTTCATTCAATCATGTTGTAATGACGTCTAAACTGGTTTCATCGAACACCATACTCAAGTTCAAGGTTTTCTATTTTTTTTTTCGAAAACTACAATTGTTTTGAGTAATTGATATGGTACAGAAATATAGTTAAAAAATAATTACACCGTTTTCAAAATTTATATTTATCGTTATCAAAAATAAAGACAGCATCAGATAAAATATCGATTCAAAATACCATTGGAATTTCCATAGACAAAATAAATTATTAAGGTAGCTGAAAGACCTTCTGCTAATGCAACTACATGAACCTCAACTTGCCTCCAATTCGAATAATAAATCTAATAATTTAAAAACAAATAATATAAAAAAATGAGTTCAAAATAAATAACAATATTTTTAGATATTTGTTTGAAATATATATGTATGTACATATGGGCAATATTGCCAATTTTTTAATATTCCATTTTCAAAAAATCAGCTTTTTTGTTTTTGTGGCACATCAATGATTTTTGGTACACATATAGAGAAAAATGTTCTGACTCCGAAACCGTTCGCGATCAAATTTTTGGTTGATGGGCGCAAAAGTTATCGAGGTTTTAATTTTGGGCATAAGAAAAAAATCTTAAAATTACGCCGTTTATTATATTGACCAAAAACGTTGATATATATCTTCCTCCGTAAAATAAGAATATGAATATATTATAAAAATCGCGAAAAAGTTGCACATCTTCGCGAAATATGAGAAAAATAATGAAAATATAGGAGATTACGTAAATATTTTCATTATATTAATGACATACACACACCAAAAAATTATTTAAAAATATCTACATAATCTAAACACCATGGTGAATTAAATGATATCAAAATCACACAAGTCCGTGTAGCTGTTTGTAAATCACAGCGACAACAAAACAAGATATTGAGGAAAAATATTTGTTTTTGGTTCGAAAAAATAATGTCATCATATTTATTTTTTTAATTTTATACAAGAAATTTCAGAAAAAAATGTTGGGGTTATTCTGGTATTTTACCCGAATTTCGCCGAAAAATTGACATATATAATAATAATCACTTTTTGTGTATAAGTATACGCCTTGCGGATTATATCAAGACCCTTCCGATAAATCTTAGGGTTCTATAAATAGGAATAAATCTTAAAATAAAATAATATTATGAAATATACATTTTAAATTGCGTAATTCTCAAAATCATTTGATGCGCATGCGGTTTCCAGGAAGTACTGAAGTTTATCTTCCAATCCATATATATTTTGCGAAATTTCATTTGACGGCTAAGATGTGCCACACGTTACATTGAAGTACCCAAAAAATCGTAAAACGCGAATAATTTCCGAAAACTCCATATGCCATTAACGCGCATTCGATTTCAGTGTGCGCCCAAAAAAAATCATCGATCTATACCGATTTCAATGTGGTCCATTAAGAACCATGGATGTGCCAGCTCACACTATTTTTGAGATAAATTGCGTCTACATCGCGTAATTCTCAAAATCATTTGATGCGCATGCGGTTTCCAGGAAGTACTGAAGTTTATCTTCCAATCCATATATATTTTGCGAAATTTCATTTGACGGCTAAGATGTGCCGCACGTTACATTGAAGTACCCAAAAAACCGTAAAACGCGAATAATTTCCGAAAACTCCATATGTCATTAACGCGCATCCGATTTCGGTGTGCACCCTAAAAAAATACATCGATCTATACCGATTTCAATGTGGTCCATTAAGAACCATGGATGTGCCATCACAATCTATTTTTGAGATAAATTGCGTACATCTCTCTTTCGGCTGAAGTTTTTAAAGTTCTCTTTTCGAAAAAGATCAAAATCTGTATGAGGTCATTTATTGAAGCGGAAATGATACACAGAAAACGCAAGTAAATCCGCGATATTTTCAAAAACATTTTTTGCCAAATTTCGTGTTTTTGGAAGGCCAGTTCCCGCCGTTCTAGTAGATGGATTTTCACGAAGAAGATTTTATATCATCCGAAACGTAAAAAACCTTATTGATCGCGGGTACCCATATCATTCAGTTGACAGATCTAAAAATTTGGCCCTAAAAATAGGTTCTTTAGAAATTTGATCGCACAAAATTCGCACCTTCGGATGAGTATTACTCTGAAGCTGTGCATACTACATACACAAAATACATATCAAATTACGCAGATTCGCGACTACAATAATCGTATAATCGATTTTTAGAAATTCCTGTTCGCGTATTAATGCTAGAACTAAAATTCAAAAAACACTCAAAATCGAGCTTCAAAATGTCAGCATCATTTAAAGGTAGATGCAGTTAAAATTTTGAAAAATGATACATGAGGGGCGTAGTCCCCATTTTGTTGGCTTCTAGTTTTATTTTGACACGAAGGCCGTGCAATGAGTGGCTTAGTCACAAATCGATAGAGAACATAAAAAAACTGGTTCGCCTCAACCTGTTTTTACACATTTTTTTACATTAAAGTAGACACAGCTTCCACTAAAATAAAGTTTGGAAGTCAATATCATGAGCAGTTTGCAACGACAGATCAATTAACCCAAAACTATTCACTTTTTTTCATATACTTAAGTAGTTCCCGAGTTATAAAGGTGTGAACCTCCGCTTCAGCTATGTTAAAAAATTGGCAATATTGCCCATATACATATTTCTACATGGAAACAGTGTAGCAAGTCATCATCATCATCACCTAGAAATAATTGTTTTTACTTTGTCTTTGTCAAACTTCCGCTCTAGGGTATTAGCAAAAAAATATACTAAACAACATTACCACAAGAAACTCCAAAATAATTCCCCATAAATAAACTCCACATCCAAAAAAAAAGAAATAATAAATACTCCCCTCCAATTCTAAAACAGTTTAGTTCAATTTTTATCTTTGTACGCAGAATATGTTTCACAACATTCTGAAATCGCGACTAATAGCGATATTAGCAGGATTGCTAATTATTTCCCGTAATTTAGCGACCATTAAAGCGGAAGAAGAAATTGCAGCCGTTGAAAATGTAGCGCCCCTTACACCGGAATTATTGTCGCTGGATATACAAGGACATGAAAATACTTCTGGACGTAAAGTAAGACAATTTGGTTATTATCCTCCTCCACCACCGCCACCACCATTCGGCTTCCCTCCCCCAGCCTTTGGGCGACCTCCTCCACCACCACCGCCATACTTTGGTTATGGTGGTGGTTTTGGAAGAACCCGCGTAATAACACGTACCCGTACACGTTACGTCAATCGTTATGGAGGATTTGGCGGTTTCTATGGTTAATGGATTTTTAAGTGTTGGAAATTATTAAACAATAAAAATAAATTGCTTGCAAAATAAAGAACAGCGTTTATTTAACTATTTGCTAAATGGTTGGTCATTTGTATACCCTATGCAACTAAGAGTGTATTATCAATTTGTGTGGGCCCAAGAGTTTGTAGCTTCGAGAAATATTTGATCCAACATATATCAAAGACATAGAAACCGTAAAGACTCGACAAAATGCATTTTGGCAAAATAGTTTATGAAAAAATATCCAGGGGGAATCACGGTTAACAGAGGCATGTTAAGAATAAAAACGTCAATACGCGAAAATGTGTGAATAAAATTTTAATAAAATTAGATGCCTGCACTCAAAATATGTATTTTAATTTTATAAGGCTAAGATATAGCATTAAAAACGTTTAATATTGTTTTCTCTGTTGTTATGATATCGTAACAACAGAGGAAAAGCCATCTGTTGGAAATTGCTTACGTATCAATTGTCCTATCTTTATACTTTTATGTCTTTGCATATATATCGACTAGATGAATCGATCTAGCAATGTGAGTTCGTCCGTCCATGATAATTTGTAATTTGCGTGTAGGTTTGGTTCTGACTAAAGGCGACACCAATATTTTTTGGTAACGATGGTCAATAATTAGGGAATACAATGGACCATAAACTATATTTATACCCTCACGGCTATGTTATGGCAAAAATGTGCCTCATCGAAATATTGTTTTATGCCCGTCCATCCATCTGCCTAACCGGCTGGTGGATAACACTCGAATGGAGTAACCAATTTCATCCAAACTTTCCACCCATTGGTCCACTTCTTCTGGTACCTCCCCCAACAAATGGTTAAAATTTCATATACCGACACATGCTTTAGCTTCACAGAAAGTTCATTGTTTGGGTCGTATATGATAACCAACACCATGTTATTAACGGACAGAAATTGAAATACAGATATTCGCATCTAGCGTTTGTTTCTTAAGCCTTTTGTTTCACTGAAGGATAACATACATATAAACAAGAGTGAAAAATGGTTTTCATATGACCATAACGTTCCGAACTGACAGTCGTTCCATTATTGTTTTCGAAGAATTGAAGTCTAATTACACCTTCAACCCAAAGGGGGCACCAAACAATGACATTTTCTAGATTCAGATTTCAGGATTCTCGGAACCCCAGATACGAAAATTTTGTTTCTTAAGATAATCATAGAGTCAGAAATATGCTTCATCGCTGAAGAACATTTTGTATGAGAAATTGCCTTCCGCCTCCTGTTGTATAGGCAAACATTATACGTATCTACGACGTTGTGAATGGTCAGTTGGTTTCAGTTTTTTCATGAGCTGGACTTTATATGGATGTAGGTGTAGATGTAGAACATGAAATTGATAACCATTTACTTTCCAATCGGCCAATAGATTATGCTATGATAGAAAATTCATATTTTTTTTTAGATTTTTCCCGCCATTTTTTATTTTACTATTCTGACCATATACCATTCAGAAATTCTTTTGGCACTTGAATTGAAAGATGTTTAATTGTGATACAAACATACAGGACATATATAGTACCTTTGGAGGACCATTAACATGAATTCGGACGACATTAATTATGTGATCTGTACAGATATATGAACCGATCAAGACATACATGTGTCATTTTGCTGTCTATCGGCATATTCTTGTCAACCGGCATAAATAGGGTCTTTGGTCTACCATTTGTATAAAATCGAACAAAGTTATTTATGAGAGCTATATATAAATCCGGACCGTTTTTAAAAAATGACATACGCCATTTAGTATGCTACAACACAGCGCACTATCCAAAATATCACCAAAGACATAAAAGTATAAAGATAGGACAATTGATACGTAAGCAATTTCCAACAGATGGCTTTTCCTCTGTTGTTACGATATCATAACAACAGAGAGAACAATATTAAACGTTTTTAATGCTATATCTTAAGTTTATTAAATAAAAAAATATATTTTGAGTGCACATCTCTGATTTTATTTACATTTTATAAACACATTATCGCGTATTGGCGTTTTTATTGTTAACATGCCTCTGTTATACCTGATTCCCCCTGGATATTTTTTTATAAACTATTTTGTCAAAATGCATTTTGTCGAGTCTTTACGGTTTCTATGTCTTTGACAAAGACATAGAAACCGTAAAGACTCGACAAAATGCATTTTGACAAAATAGTTTAAGAAAAAATATCCAGGGGGAATCAAGGTTAACAGAGGCATGTTAAGAATTAAAACGCCAATACGCGAAAATGTGTGAATAAAATGTAAATAAAATTAGAGGCCTGCACTCAAAATATGTATTTTCATTTTATAAGCTTAAGATATAGCATTTAAAACCTTTAATATTGTTTGCTCTGTTGTTATGATATCGTAACAACAGAGGAAAAGCCATCTATTGGAAATTGTCTACGTATCAATTGTCCTATCTTTATACTTTTATGTCTTTGATATAGATACGACAATCGAAACGTAAACAATTTCCAACAGATGGCTTTTCCTCTGTTGTTACGATATCATAACAACAGAGAGAACAATATTAATCGTTTTTAATGCTATATCTTAAGCTTATAAAATGAAAATATATATTTTGAGTGCAGACCTCTGATTTTATTTACATTTTATACGCACATTATCGCGTATTGGCGTTTTTATTGTTAACATGCCTCTGTTACACCTGATTCCCCCTGGATATTTTATTATAAACTATTTTGTCAAAATGCATTTTGTCGAGTCTTTACGGTTTCTATGTCTTTGACCTCAACAAAGACATAAAAGTAGAAAGATACGACAATTGATACGTAAACAATTTCCAACAGATGGCTTTTCCTCTGTTGTTACGATATCATAACAACAGAGCAAACAATATTAAACGTTTTAAACGCTATATTGCAAGCTTATAAAATAAAAACATATTTTTTGAGTACAGATCTCTAATTTTATTTACATTTTATACACACATTATCGCGTATTTGCGTTTTTATTGTTAACATGCCTCTGTTATGCCTGACTCCCCCTGGATATTTTTCATAAACTATTTTGTCAAAATGCATTTTGTCGAGTCTTTACGGTTTCTATGTCTTTGACCTCAATCGGACTAGGGATAAGTAAATCGACTTTCGACTAATCGATTAATCGACTTTTTGTATTGAAAAGTCTAAAAGTCGAAGTCGACTTTTGATTTTTGAGAAAATCGCAAAGTCGACTTTTCAAGATCGACTTTCGGTTTTCTACAGTAATACTTGGTTGATTATCACAAATCCGAAATTGCCCAAAAATTACACATTCCAGAACTTTATTTCATCCGTTGGCAACAATTCTTATAAAAAATTAAATTTTTAGTCAATTTTTCATTAGTTGGTAAAAGTCGAAAATCGATTTTGAACAGGTTTGAAAAAATCGAAAGATCGAAAAGTCGACTTTTTAGTCAATGGGAAAAATCGAAAAGTCTAAAAATCGACTTTTGCGATCGACTACGTATCCCTAAATCGGACAATCGTTGGTGCATTATTTGCATGAAATTTTTGGAGAATTTGGAGAACAGATTCAATAAAAAAATATTGCGTTTTTTGCGCTATTACGAAAAAAGATTTTTTCCCCTACTAGGTTTACATAAAATCGGACGAACATATATGTGGGTGTCAGGGACATACGAAGGGGGGCCAGGACAAACAATTTTCCAATATATTGATAGAACAAAAGTATTAGGTTGAAAATAAATCTATTATTTTTACATGAACTATAGGACTTTATTTAACATGCTTCGGAATGTTCGATTGCACCGTTTTGTTGTATGATTTGTTGCCATTTTAAAGGTAACTTCATAATGTATCTCTCATAGAAGTCCTGCTTTCAATTTGCAAAAAACTCTAGTAGACGATTTTCACAATCCTCCCTAGATACCAATTTTTATACCCTTCATCACACTGTGGTACAGGGTATTATGTCTTTGTGCATATGTTTGTAACAGGCAAAAGGAAACGAGATAGACAAATGGTTCCTTTTGAGAATATGCATAGAATCACTTTTTAAGTCGATTTATGCATGTCCGTCCGTCTGTCCGTCCGTCCGTCTGTAGATGTTAAATTGTAAACAAAGTACAGGTCGCATTTATGATCCGATTTGGATGAAATTTGGCACAAGTCACTTATTTGGCCCAAGGACGAACCCTATTGAAATTGGGAAAAATCGGTTCAGATTTAGATATAGCTCCCATATATATTTTCGACCGATTTAAGGTAAATGTGGCACCAAAGTCCTGTATATCTTTCGATTTGCACGAAATTTGGCACAGTGCACTATAGGTCAAATGACCACTTTTTCTGTGCAAAATTAATAGCGGCAACAAAATCATAGTAGTCGTCATGAAATTTGGCCCAACTGATTTTTTTGTTACTTGAATCGTTATTTTTGAATTTGGAAGAAATCGGTTCAGATTTGGATATAGCTCCCATATATATATTTTCGTCCGATTTTATGTAAATGGTGCACCATACTGCCAATATTGGTCCGATTTAGACAAAATTTTGCACAGAGTATTGAATTATGTCCAGATTGATGTATGCGAAGTTTTGTTGGAATCGGTTCTGATTTAGATATAGCTCCCATATATAGTTTCGTCCAATTTTATGTAACCAGAGCACCATACTGCCAATATGTATGCGAAGTTTTGTTGGAATCGGTTCTGATTTAGATATATCTCCCATATATAGTTTCGTCCGATTTTAGGTAAATAGTGCACCAAACTGAAAATGTTTGCCCGATTGGGACAAAATATAGCACAGCGTATGGAATTTAATCGAGTTTGACATCTGTGAAGTTTTGTTGAAATCGGTACAAGTTTATATATAGCACACATATATAGTTTCGTCCGATTTTATGTAAATGGTGCACCAAACTCCCAATAATGGTCCGATTTAAACGAAATTTTGCACAGCGTACTGAATTCAGTCCAGTTTGGCATCTATAAAGTTTTCCTGGAAATCGGTCCATATTGAGATTTTTGGTAAATGATGCACCAAACTTTCAATATTTATGCGATTGGCATGCAATTTTCTTATAGATTTCAGAATGTAATGTGTATGGTTTTTATTGGCTCAAATATCTATGTAGATCACATTTGTTTTTTACCAGATTCCATGCTAATGGTCATGGTATGGTATGTCTCTTCTATCAACAGGTAAAGGGTATCATATAGTCGGCAAAGTCTGACTTTTGATCTTTCCTTACTGGTTGTCTTTGAAAACATTCATATTTCTGTGACATTTTTCCAAATTTTGCGCTAATGTTAAGCAAAATAAATGTACTATTTGCTTTAAAAATTTCTCTCTTTCATCCGAAATGTTGTAGACAGAAATTTTGCTCACTACATGTTTGAAAACAGCACCAGGTTTTTTCTTTTTGTTACCTTCTTTTCGCCATATATCAAAAAGTTCGATTTTTTTATACGGAGGTTGCCTAGATAAAAGAGGCATTACTCGTAAAACGCAAAAAATCGCAACATGAAATAAACTTAAATTAACTCATTACTTATCACTTAATTTGTGTGCAAAATTTCAAAGAGGTCATATTGGGTCATTTTTTTAATAGCCTACTGAAAGTCAATCTATCAAATTACATTAACTTTTTAAAGTCTTCATAGACTAAAGGGTTATTTTCAAGTATAGTGTCGCAAACATAAAAATGTTTTGATTTAAAATAAAAAGGCTCACTTGTATCTATATTTTCCATTTCACACTAATTAATTATTGTAAACACAATCGAAATAATACGCACTCAAAGTTGACTAAGTCCCACAGAAATATAAGCATATTTATAGAATAAATTGTATTGAGCGACTTGCACGGCCAGCTATGTGACGGTACTTTATATTTAGCACTAATAAATATCACGTGTCTCTATTTTAGAGTGTTCTAAATACAAAAACAACAACAACTCGTGAATAACGACACTTTGATTTTCTCCAATTTTGCACAGAAAAACCGGTCATTTGACCTATAGTGCAGTGTGCTGAATTAGGTCCAGAATGATGTGTGGCAAGTTTCGAGAAAATCGGTTCAGATTTAGATAAAGCTCCCATATATAGTTTCGTCCAATTTAAGGTAAATGGTGCACCAAAGTCTCTAAATATCATTCGATTTGCACGAAATTTGGCATAAATTACTGAATTAGGTCCAGAATGATGTGTGCCAAGTTTCGAATAAATCGGTTCAGATTTAGATATAGCTCCCATATATAGTTTCGTCCGATTTAAGGTAAATGGTGCATCAAAGTCCCTATATGTCATTAGATTTACTCGAAATTTTACATAGAGTACTGAATTAGGTCCAGAATGATGTGTGCCAAGTTTCGAGAAAATCGGTTCAGAGTTAGGTATAACTCCCATATATAGTTTTGCCCGATTTTATGTAAATGGTGCACCAAAGTCCCTCTATACCTTTCGATTTGCATGAAATTTGACATAGAGTACTAAATTAGGTCCAGAATGATGTGTGCCAAGTTTCGAGAAAAATCGGTTCAGATTTAGATATAACTCCCATATATAGTTTTGTTCGATTTTATGTAAATGGTGCACCAAAGTCTCTATATATCCTTCTATTTGCACGAAATGTGGATTTATAAGTAAATGAAGAACTCAAGATGTGGCCGAATGCAAAAAACATACTGAAATAAGTGTAACCTAACATGTGAAAAGTTTCGATGAAATCGGTTTAGATGTCGATATTTTGATTTAAATTTATTTACATAATTTTGTCCCATTGTAAGAAGCAACCCTATATCTGACCAAAATTTAGTATATGTTGCAGAATGACATGTTTAATTTCATGTTAATGGTCCTTCAAAAATGCGACGTCTTTTAGGATTCCATCTGATGAATATACCCAAAGTGGTGAAGGGTATCATATAGTCGGCCCCGACCGACTTTACTATTTTCCTTACTGGTTTATCAGTAAAGAAATTTGTCAATGCAAGAAAAATATAAGAATCGCTTGTGCCAGGTCCGGACTGTATGGCGGATGGTTTAAAACTTTCCAACCAAGCTGCCGAAGTTTCTGGCCAGTCACTATAGTTGTGTGTATCCTGGTGGAATACGACACCTCTCCTCTAAGCAAATTCTGGTCGTTTCAGGTAAATTGCTATCTTCAAACGATCCAGTTAGGTTAAAAGAACTGATCCACTAAAATGCCCCGAATATCAATACCATCCGACAATAGAAATGAACGTCGCCATTCCAACAATCAATAAAGTCGAAAAAACCCTCGTATCGAAAAATCCTTATGTTTTGCTAAAACAAACTATATACAGTTAAGTGACTTGTTGCAGAACACTAATTGGCATGACCTCTTATCCTGCACTTATGATCTGAATTGTGCCATAAACCAATTTTACACAAAGTTATACGAGTACATTGAGGTCTGTGTACCGAAAGATTTTTATAAAAAGTTGTCTGGACCACCATGGAACACAAAAGCATTTGCAAGATCTAAAAATAAAAAAATAAACAGTTAAAAAAATATCAGCGTACCGGTTCAGCTATTGACTACGGAAAATTTTCAGTGGCACGTTCAGAATATACCAACTTGAAAAATATTTGCTATTCAAAATATATCTCAAGACTCAAACATAACTTTAGACAAAACCCGAAATCATTTCACAAATTTTTCAATTCCAAAAGTAAAGTTAACGCTTTTCCTGCAACTCTAAAATATGGAAACACTGAATCGCAGATTTTTTTCACTACAACATACTCAACTAAAAACTATTCTAACAACATATACCCTTTTCAATTGAACTCTAACCAATCAATATCAATTACACAGTTGGACAGGAAAATGGTTTTAAATGAATTGATTTTGGACCTGATAAGATCCCAAGTTGCATTCTAATAAAATGTGCTGAAGCTTTTGTTTTACCCTTAACTATGCTGCTTAACGCTTCGATTACGTCGTATATCATTCCACTATTTAAAAGTGGAAATAAATCCGATGTTGCTAATTATCATGGTATTGCAAAATTTAGTGTAATTCCAAAGCTCTTTGAAAAAATACCATTTACCATCATGTTAGTTCTCTTATATCTTCCTATCAGCATGGATTTCAGAAAAAATGTTTCACAGCAACGAACCTTCTAAACTTTTCCACCATAGTTAATCGGGGATTTCTTCGAAGAATGCAAACCGATGCCGTTTACACGGACTTCAGCAAAGCATTTGATAAAGTCAATCACAAGCTGTTACGATTAAAGCTTGAGTGCCTGGGATTTACTAACAGAAGTCTCAACTGGATTTCTTCATACCTAAAAGATAGGACAAAAAATGTAAAATTTAATAATACCATATCGAGAAGTATTGCAGTTTCCTCTGGAGTGCCACAAAGCAGCCATATAGGTCCTCTTCTATTTTCTTTATTCATAAATGACCTACCTCAAACAACAAAAGTTTTCATATATCCTGATGTATTCCGATGATGTGAAATTAGTTCTCAGTATTTCAGACATCTCAAGTAATGACTTGTTACAGCATGATTTGAATTGAATTGAATTGGTGTAATATTAACCTTATGGAGATAAATTACTCGAAATGCAAACTCATGAGATTTACAAGAAAGAGGTTAATTGATACTGATTACACACTTAACGACTACCCTCTGGAAAAAGTTAATGAGTTTGTTCAATAACAATAAACAAAGCCAAGTCAGTGCTTGGATTTATTAAACGGTGGAGTAAAGAGTTCATGGATTCTTATGTCACAAAAAATTTATACACAACGCTCGTTCGCCCTATACTGGAATACTCCTCGATCATATGGGATCCTATATATATTACACACAGTGATCGCATCGAGTCCGTTCAAAAGCAATTTCTTCTTCATTCATTCTTCTTCGATTCATAATCTTCCATCATATAAAGATAGACTTTCCCTCATCAAGCTGCCAACTTTAAAAAGCCGAAGGACAATGTTGAATGTATCATTTTTATTTTAATGTAATAATGGGTGACGTTAATGCTGGATTTTTAATCAACAATATTTGCTTCAATATTCCCCAAAGAGCTACTCGCAATTATGTACCACTAGCTATTCAATTTTCTAGAATGAATTATTCAAATGCAGATCCCTTAACAATAATGTCTAAAGATTTTAATGGATTATATAATCTTATTGATTTTTCTATGAATCGTGAAACATTGAAAAGTAAAATTGTAATATATTTAAATTCATGATATTAATTACAACACTTTGTATTATATAGTCTGTAAGGAAAATGTCCATAGACTAATAAATAAAACCAGTAAGCGGAGTAGTATAGTCGGACGGGGCCGACCATGTGATACCCTACACAACTACCACGGAAAGCAAACTTTCTGCGGTTCTATATTCTGATAATGGGCAATATTTCGTGATATTTGTACCCTTTTTACCGATTATAGATCAAAAACTACAATTTCTAAGCCTAGCATATTTTCCAAAATTTTTTTCTTGAAGTGATTTTTTACGCCATAAAATAAAAAATTCGTCACTTTAGGTTTTGGTTGATTTGACCCTCGGAATATTGACCGATCATCACCTAAACAGCCGCTCTAAGTATTTGGTCAGATAACCTTCACCTTGTAAAATATGCGATGTTCTGCATATAATAATTGCCTCAGGAGCGACTACAAAAATTTGAAGAAATTAAAGTTTTCGGTTCAATGCACACCCTGTATGAAATCTCAACTTCACCGAAAAGTATAGGCGTCGTCCTTGACCATAATCGGCACTTCGTGTACAATTTCAAAGCGATCAACGCGACATTTCCGTCCTCTAATGGAGTAATAGTAATACTATACACATAGTCACCTTTACCTAATTACGTATAACTGCCACATCAGAGTACATACAGCCATATAATTGGTATCAATTTGAAGGTCAACAACTCCTATTGGGTATACTATCAACTCCCAGGGTATATGTCCTTCAGGAGCAAGTACATACGCCCCAGAATAAAAATTTTGTAATTTTTCACACAAAAGTCAGTGTCCATTTGACCCGCTAAATATTGTCCGATCTTTATCAAAACAGACATACTTATTCTTTGGCCCAATCCCCTTCTCCATATAAAAATTCACGATGTTCGGATCACAACTGTGGCCTCTGCAGCGACCAGAAAAACCGACAAAAATTAAGTATTTGGTCCATTTCATCCGCTAAATATTAACCGATCTTTAGGGGTCTTCATTGACCAGAACCCATCCTACATGCAAAATTTCGTGAAGATTGGTCCATAACTGTGGCCTGTATCGTGTTTACAAATTATAATGGACAGACGGACGAACGGACACACATGTCTAGATCGACTCAGCTAGTCGAGATATGACGATCGGTATACTAGGACCAATATTTCGCGGCGTTACAAACTTTTGGGGCTGCACAAAGCTATAATACCCTGACAACATAGTTGTGTAGGGTATAAAAAATAAAATAATAAACATATTCCAAAGCGAATTTATTTAAAACCTCGCACGGCACTAATTTTCTTTCTAGTGGCTCCATCTGTATGTCAACCTTCGTACTTTTAAATTGAACTGTTAAGGGCTCCACACAATGGTCGCGTTACGTGTTTTTTTTTTCATTGCGCGACAAGTTAAAATATATTTAACTCCGAACATCAACTTCAACATGTTTACCGATGACCTATCAAAAACTTGCCGCTTTCCTTTGAAAATAATATACATATCAATAGTTATAGTTTCATAAAAAAATAAATATTTCTATTTTAATGAATAACTTAAATATAAAAGAGGATATAGTATAAAATTAAAAATGCGTCACTTAATTTTCAATAATTTCCGGTGGCTGTATGGTATTCTCAATGAAACGTCTGTTCAGTGCTCCATAATATTGGAGCCTGGGCCGCTTTAATGGTTTCGTTTTAAGTTCGACGGTAATATTCGTTGTTGTTTCATTGGCTAATGGTTTTAGTGTTGCTGATGTTGTTGTTGTTGCAGTGGTTGTTGTGATTTCATCATTAATTTTCGTTGGCTTTTTCGGTCTTGACCATTTTTTAAATGTTGACTGAGTTTTCACACGTAAATTATTGACAATTTTCTTCACTTGATTTACCACTCGATTGACCGGTGTCTGATTCGTTACAGTCGAATTGTCTGCTGTTTGAAAAGAAGCAAGTGGTACTATTTACAATACTAGTATATTTACTTGTATAAATGTTTTCACAGCACTCTCAAAAAAAAAAACTTACATAAAGGTGTTACATTTTTGTCAATTTCCAAATTATTTGTAGTCGTCGATGATCGAGCGGCATTGCAGCAATCTGTATTTATAAGCCATGTATAGAAGAGAAGCAGAACGACTGTTGCACGTAGCATTTCGATTCATAGTTTTATAGGAAATGATTTGAATAGATTTGTTGTCGCTTGTATTTATAGAAAATTCAGATGGAATGAAATTATGAAATGTTGGGAGATGTGTAAACCGTTATTGTTGATGAAAAAATAGAAAACTTTCTATTATCACAGCCCCTAATAATGGAAGTCATTCATAAAATATAGTTAGATTTTTATAGTTATTTTGTAAATAAAAAAATTTACACTAGCTTACAAAGAAACACCATGTAAATATGATGTCAAGTTTTGCCGAAATGTCAATTGATTTTGAGTATGCTAAATTGCTACGTGAAGGGATTTAGTAAAATCAAAATTTCATCGCGATCGCACATGAATAAATATACAACACAAACATGAATATCCGCAAGGAATTCGATTCTCAAGGAAATAATTTTCTAAAAAATAAAATTTGAATATTGTTTTTCTTATTAATCAACCGTGTGCATTAGTTCCCAATTTGTGTGCCCTTATTTAAATTTTGATCGCTAAGGAAATTTATTAAAGGCAATTAAAATAAGTAAAAAAGTGTCAGTCGTGTTACCGACAGATATTTACCCTCAGTCTATGGTTGCGGAGGGGGTATTCGGAGTTATACACAGGTTTATATAAGGTATATGTTTAAGTAAAGATGTTTCGGATTTAATGTTGATCAAATATATAATATTGCCCTTTTTGTAGGATTTACCCGAGGAGAGGACAGATGGGTCCGATGGACCGATATTCCCCAACTTCGAACTTAAACTAAGTTTGGAAGAAATATTAAGATGTGCAAAGTTTGGATGAAATCGAATATTCCCTTCGATAGTTATCGTGTGCACCAGTCAGACAGACGGACAACCAGCGTACTGACGGGCATGTGTAAATCGACTCCAAATGTTCTGAAACGGACTTGGTCCAAAGAAACATGGGGTCTAAGACCAATATTTCGACGAATCATATTTTCACCGTATCAAAGTGTATGTACCCTCATAAGCCATAAGGCTGAGGGTATAATGAATGGGAAAATAATGGACAGTTTAGCACACTGTAATTATTTAGAGGAGAGATTTCTTCTTCTTCCTCTAGGGAAGAGGAAATGCAATTTAGAAGAACATCAAGGTGATATTTGAACCTCTAGAACAACGTCAATCACCACCTTTAAGAATAGAAAAAATGCTATTATAGATATACATTTGATCTGTTCCCGTACTGCAAGAATCTACTCGATTTTACTATTTTCTTCGATATCATAAAGGAAAAAAGTGTTATCGGAGTAAAAAATAGTAGATTCTTGCAGTACGTAACAGACCAATTAATTCTACTACAGATTTAAGAAATACTACATGGTAAGCAAAAGGGATACGAAGTCGAGCGCAAAAGTCGACTATTAGATTTTATTAATGTTTGCCAATGATTAAAACGTTAATTTTTAAACTATTCGATTTTGGATTTTGAATAAACAGTCGACTTTCGATATTTTGATTTTGTCAAACCTGTTCAAAATCGATTAAAAATTGGATAGAAAGTATAATTTTTGGGTTATTTGGGCTATCTGATAATAAAACAAGTATTTATGTAGAAAATCGAAAGTCGGTCTTGAAAATCTTAAAAGTCAATCTCGACTTTTAACATTTTCAATACAAAAATTCGATTAGTTGAAAGACTAATGCCAAGCCGGCATTCTATTACTAGTGATGGCATTTACAGGGTAAATATCCATTTGCAGTATTTATTTGGGTATTTAATGGCTAATACAATATCTTACACTCTATTTCCGGGATTCTGTTGTCAACCGATGGATAGTTTTACAATACTTCAAGCACGTGGGTAAATTAAGTAAATATCCGAGAATTTACCGAAATATTGGGTACAAACTCTTTAACTGACGAACTACACAGCCAATATCTGGGTGTGGCTCTATGTAGAAGAATAAATATAGGGCGATATTTATGTAATTTATAAGAAATATAGTTAAAAATCATTTAATTCAACTTTATTTCAAAAACAAATATTAAGTATATGTATCACAAAAAATAAACATTTGTACCCTTTCTTAAGGTTAAGGTTAAAAATAAATAGAATAGATGTTCTAGGAACTTATCGAGAGGCTTAATATTCATATTATATGCCTTTGTTTTTAATACTAACAAAGGCATATAATATGAATATTAAGCCTCTCTATAAGTTTTGTTTTAGGTAATTTATATGCGACCTCAAATCTACGAAGTGTCTTCATTAGGTTCTTGTGGCGTATTATTTCTTCTAGTTCCTTTGTCTTTAAATTCTCCATCTCTTATTAGTGTTTTTTATAAAGTTCTCCTAATTTGTCTAAATATCTGTAGATTCGCTTGTGAATCTCGCATTGCTTGCTTTTATCTGTGGTATTGATTGCAAAACTTGTTTTTAGACCTCTAGATCACTCCCAAATATTTTTGTAAAATATTGTACTCAACTGTTTTTTTTTTCGAAAGCAGTTCATGATTGTAAGACCGCTCTGAGTGATATACGACGGATAGTTTGGCTATGCTGGGTTCCAGGACATAACGACATTGAGGGGAATGAGATAGCCGACGAGTTTGCTCGAGGGGGTCGGTAACAGATGGCTTGCAGAATCTCTAAATATATGTGGCCAGAATTCTCTCGTAAAAGAACGTCTTCGCTGCTGGAACACAGCAAGAGAATTATGAAAATCGTTGTGGGGATTATTACTGGTCACTGCAAAGTTAGATCTCTCAATTCTAAGTGGGACTCCAGTGGAGAGGATTACTGTCGTCTATGTGAGGACTAAGAAGAACTGGAAACAATTGAGCACATCCTCTGCAAATGTCCATCGCTGATCAGCAGAAGACATAAACAGTTTGGATGTCATGAAATTGATAATATAGTCTTCTTCTCCAAAATAGACCCTAACCAAATTCTAGGCTTTGTCAAAAAATTGACTTGGTTAAAATAATCTCTCCTCCCCCCCCCCCTTTTTTTCACTATTTTTTCTCTCTACCCTTTCACTATCTTTTTTCTTTTCCTTATAGGTACACATATACATAATGGATGATCACAATGGACATAGTTTCCGAGTGGACGGTTGTTACAACCAACCGTACATCCCTAACCCAAAAATATCACAAAATTTTCGAAGTAAAGCATTATCTTATGATAAATCATACTCATGGGCTTCAGGGCATACTTGCTATGTATAAGTAAATCGACTTTTTGTATTGAAAAATCTAAACGCGGAAGTCGGCTTTTCATTTTGGAGGAATCTATTTTGAAGAAGTAAATTGCCTTCCTATCCGATGCTTTCCTATCCGATGCTTTCTTGCGACATGCGTGAACTTACGCTTTAAGATTTAATCGAAGAGTCGGAGACCGAGTTCATACATTGGATTCTAGCACTTGTGAAGTTGGAGACTGAGTCGAAGAGTTTGTATTAGTTTCTGGAGGTTTATAAAAGATTCTGAATCCATAAGCGTTGGTAGAGTGAAAGACATGAGGTCGCCCATGACATTATCTCCTTACCATGACAAGGGCATAATAACTAAACCTATATATAAATGAGGCTACGAATACAGTCAAAGCAAACCGTATAGGCACTGATAGGAACCAGAGTTTCTGGCGGTTGTGCTAATATTTGGCCCTAGAGTGTAAATTCCATAGCAAACCTAAGATTTCTTTGTCTCGCTCTATGACTTATTTGCCCTTCATTCATAATTTGCTACAACATGTGATATTCTTCTTTTCTTCCTTCCATCTTTCTCACAATACAATTTTACTACGTATGCAGTGATATGAAATAATTCAATAAATCATTATTATTCTCTCATTTTCGAACATGCAATAGACTTTCTCTCTGATCAAATCAGTGTTCTCCATGCTTTTAAATGCTTCTTAGTAGGAACAATGGAACTGGGCCATATACTTTGTTGCTATTACATGATGTTTGATTCAAATTGTCGGAATAGCGAGAACTGCTCAAGAAAGAAATGGGTATTATTGGAGAAGACATCTAAGAGTACAGTTGGCACGCGGTACTAGCAATTTTTGAATTTTCAACTAAAAAAGCCCGCGATTATAAAGAGGAGTTTATTTCTAGTGTCGGACCAATTTCCAAAGACATAAAATATATATTTATATAAAAACAGTCCCCTGAAATTTGATACCAGAAGCTGCAGTATAATATTTTTTGAAAACTGCCGAATTTTGTAATGCTGGCGCTGTAAGCTGATTAATTAAAAGCGAGATCAAGATCACGTGGATTGAAGCCAATAGAATTGTGTTCGATAACGCCAAGAGAAATAAAGGCTTTAATTTTTTTAAATATTAGCCTGGAATACTTTATAAAAATAATGTTTTTTTGGAAGCTTTTGAAGGAAACCCAAATAAATTTCGATAACTATGGGTATTTACATAGTGCCATCTAATTCCTGCTCCTATAAATTAAATCTAAAATACGTTCCAGAATGTTATTAATTTCTACAAGACATAGTTCTACCACCTATATTATAACTTTTATATATATATTTCCATAAAATTGAATTATTTAAAAATGAATTGTAAATAAACCGTAAAGTAACCTGAGGTAAACAAAGTTTATGCATTTTGGGGGTTATGATAATATTAGAATTTGAATTTTCATAACCAAGGATGGGAAGGGTTCGGGAAACTAACACCTATTCCCGTTATATCACTTTGAGCTTATATGTTTTAAGAAGTATTAATCTGTTTAAACAGCACGTGAAACTTTTGTAATGCTTGACCACAGGATTCAGCAAGTTTCTCCCCAATCCGACGAGCTAGACCTTAATTGCAAGCACGTGCTGGTCGCTGAAGATTCTGTGGCGTTAATTTGCTAAACCACATTTGCCAAAACAACAAGGCATACCATTACAAGTTAGAGAGTCATTCTTTATGGTAGAAGACTATGACTATGGTGTTTATTTAATTATAGTCTAGAAGTTGATTTGCATTGCCACCTAGAAAATAATATATTTTAGTACAATTTAATAACCGGACAGTTGCATTATCTACATTAAAGTATATTTTTATACAATCCGTTTGTACCAAAAAGGATGAGCCCCGTTTTCCGTTAGCTACAAGACCACAAACCGCGAATTAATAATCACACACGTGGCAACTACTTACTTTTGCCGTTGCTAAAATTGGGTAATCAACAAATTCAAATTTTTGGCCCTTTAGGAGCACAAAAAAGTCTACCGAACAACTTCAACAAGAAATAATTGTTTTTTCCAAAAAGTGATACGGGTAAGAAAAAAATTAGAGAATTGATAATAAAAGATCATCAAAATGGGTTATATGTGCATAATATCGGTGCTGCTGTTCAAAGAAGCCATTCTACGGTCCATGACATAACAAAACTCTTTAAAGGTAGCAATTCTGTGGAAAATAAGCGCAAGCCAGGACAACCAAAAAAGTTTATTCCTTCTGATGAGCGATGGATAATACATCAAATAAAAAAAATCCGAAACTAAGTGCACCAAAATTAACTAGTGTTTGAAAGGCTAAAGCATCAGTATAAGTACATATAGATTCTGAAGGACAACTTGGAAGCTAGCAGAATTTCCACTAAATAAAAACATTAATTTTTTTATTTATTTATTGAATACAAAAAATCAACATACTTAACTATTTAAAAAAATAAACTAGAAAAACAACAAAATCTTAATTCGTTAATAGGAAACAATTCGATTTTCAAATAAATATCTAAAAACTTAGGAACTTAACCGAACCATTTGCCAAAGAAGGGTTTGAAACCGTGCAGGCCTAAACCATGGAGACCCAAGCCGTGGAGACCAAATCCGCCAAGGCCACCTTTGAAACCGAAATGGAGGCCACCAAATTTACCAAAACCTAGACCACGGGTATTGCGCACCACAGAATCATCCTCACTGGCGGCGGATTGTTCGGTAACAGGTTCAACATCCAACAACGATACGGGAACAACAGAAACCATTTGAGCCTGGTCAGTTGTATCATCACGAACTATGGCTGGCAATGGAACGGCAATTTGGAAAGCATTTTCAAGATTTTGATGCTGCTCCGAATGTTGTCCATTTTCTTGGCTTTCAATTACAGCGGGCAAGGGTACAGCAACTTGAAATTTCGGATCAGGATTCTCTTGTTGTTGTTCTTGTGGCAGCTGTTGTCCCTGTGTTCCACTTTCCACTGGGAAGCCGTGAATATTCGCCACAAGACAGCCCATAACTACCAAACTCACAATTATCGAATTCATCTTGTGTGTGTATGTCTTACTTTTCCGATTCACCGAAGCTATACTGATTCGACACTATCAGGGTAATGACATTTTATACGCAAGATTTAACCGCCATCCGGCGAAAATATACTTCAAATATTTAATGCAAACATTGAAAAGGGCTTCATTGCCATATACCGCTTCACGACTAATCACAATTGATGGTCATCGTGTGAGGGGAATTTTTTTTTCTCTCTAACCATTCCCGAAAATTTGCCTACTACTCTATTGGTAATCATAACCAAATGATGTCTACTAATCACCTCTGTTTACATTATCATTGAGGGAGGGGTGTTAATGAGGATGGTAAATAGCCGCCAACATATTTTTTCCTCGTGTAAACCTTTGCCATTGATGAAATGAAGAGGTAAAGTGTGCGTAAATAGGATGAGAGAGGACGAGGTTTTAATAAATCATATTCCTGAGAGTTTGCCAAGTCGTGTGAGGTTTATTTAGCTACAAAAAAAAATGGTTACTTATTGGGGATGTCATGGGAATCATTTAATTTGATTATAGATTATAGCTCATTGGTGTTATTAGCCACACATCAAATGTCAAAATTTTTAGCAGACATATTAGAGGATTTTTTTGTCCATAGAAAACTTCTAAAAATGTGTATATCTATGGAATATTTTGTGACTTCCCTTACGCTGCGGTGGTAGGCGACCCCATGTCCAACTGTATTTGAACGGAGCCTTGTTGATACCTAGGCGCCACAACAAATTTTTCAGGTTTAGTTGCCGAATCCTTGCCATGGTAAGAGGCTATACCATGTCTGACCAAATTTCTATGGAGCCAAATTTTAAAAACAAAAACCCACCCTTCACCGCCTCTTTTCTCCTAAAAATAACAATCCGACTGTATGTGAATTTTCGACTGATGATGTTGTGGCTGCTTTGGCAACCTCATTCTCAAACTCTACAAGGCCAGAACACGAAGTGTATACTGGGGCTGATGACCCTTTCATCGTGAAGATGAATGAATCATCAGAACCGGGAACCAGGAACCACGTGTCAACGCCAAAGAGATCTCTGACAAGAAGATTTACCGGAGAGCGGCAACCAGTATATCGGACGGGACAGAGGCTCAATTACGAATAAGGAATACCTTTTAATTAAGAGGAAACTCAAATTCATTCGGATAGTTTCTGGAGAACTTTCTGTCATTTTATGACGGATACGCCACGGAGGGCTTACTGTGAGTGGCCCGAACACAACTAGGACGATGGCGGCTAGGACTTCTGAGCCCTCAGCACTCCCTAAGGGATCCCTGAGCGCTGATAAATCCCTGACACAAATCCGCAACTGAGGGTAAGGCACAACCTCCCTCCGAAGCCTTAATCCAAGATTATGACAATTGGGCAGGTGTTGGTGGATAAGCCAAAGGTGACGCATGTGCTCGCGACAGCAGAGTAAACCACTGCGGTAGATACAACTGCGGGAACCAAATCTCGAACACAGCCCACGGTTGTTGTGAAGAGAATGAGGTCCTCGGATGAGCTACAACCTGCCCCAAAGAGACCCACGCAGTCGTTAAATGCAAGAAAGACTGTTTCGTACGCGTCGGTAATGTCGATGGAGAATTGGTAAGATTGAGGTGACAATGATATCTCCCCCACAAAATGTGTTAATATTCAGAAAAGTCAACATCTAATTTAAACATTGCATTTATCGGTTTACTCAAACTTGTACCATTTTCGCCTAAAAGTGTACTATTTGTTGATATCAGCTTTCATCAATATCTATTCCATAGGGATTTCAGCGGAACAATATCCTTTTTATCATTCACACCGAAATTTTCCAGAACCACAAACCGCAAACAATTACCGGAGACCTCATAAACAACATTTATTCTTGGTCAAAGTGAAATTCTATGCCGATTAATCCATGGCCGGCTATTGATATTACAATGGAGATCGCAATAATTAAATTGGAACTTTGTTATATCGGTCTATTTTTGTATAGAGCCGAAGTTCTTGTTGGGCGAAAAACCTTTTACAGACATTTTTCATATTCCTCTAGAGTTACAAACATTATGATAAACCTAATCTACCATTCAATCGAAGATAGGGTTCGAAAGCATATTGGCGCCATTATAAATATTTTAATGACACCATTATCAATATATGTTATGTATACATGTTCCGCCGAAATTTCGCACCTTGTCCAAGTATGTAACCTTAGTGATCAATGAACCCATCTGTTTATGATTGCTTGCAGTTTTGAGTACTCAAATGTTAACTATCACGTTGTGTTGTTATCGGTTTATTACATCATGGATTTCAGGAATGAGCACAGTCCAATTATCAAAATTTTTGGGGTGGGCTAAGTAAATAGAAGAACTAACTTATGAATGAATTAGACCTTTCTCACTAACATCAGCAATTTGAACTTGAAACTAAATTAATTGTTAAGCTAAATATTTAACACGATTTGTAAATAAAAAATAATCGTATATTAATTAATTCAAGCAAAATCCAGGGGAAAACATATAACATGATTATTTGCATGGACCCATATTCACATTTACATACACAATAAAAATAACAACTGCTATATTTTCATACAGTCAGTAAATCAGATGATTACGCACTGAATTAGAGGTGCCATCAAATGAGACACGAATTTCGTTGCGGATTTATGATTAATAGGAGAATAAAAGAACTCATCTCCAGATTCACTTCAGTAGATGATCGAATAGCTATAATCCGTATAAAAGCGAATTTCTTCCACATCAGTCTGATTTGCACCCATGCTCCGATGGAAGACAAAGATGAACAGACAAAAGACATATTTTGCGAGCGCCTAGAAACTGCATATGACCGCTGCCCTGGCCATGACATTAAAATTCTGCTAGGAGATTCCAATGCAAAAATCGGAAAGGTCGCACTGTCGGAAAATTCATCCTCCATGAAGAAATATCCGACAACGGGATGAGGTGGATTGACTTCACGGCAGCAAAAAACATTGTAGTTAGCAGCACCAGGGGGGTTACTCTGTATTGCGATGCGTAAGAAAAATTGTATCGAATCGAGTAATTGGTATTCTTTAATTCGTTCCCGTATCTACTATAATACGAAAACGCATGTCATACTCGTTCGTTAAATGCAAATAATTCGTTCCCGTATCTCCTTTCGCATTTACTTTACGCAAATGTGGCATTACCGCAATCTGTGATACGAAAACGCATGTCAAACTCGTTCGTTAAACGCAAATATCTTGCGTTAACAAAATAGCAAACGCAAATGAAGCGAAAAATGTAAGTAAGCACAATTACAGGATTCATTTATATCTAAATTGTTAATTATTTTAGGTGAAAGCCAAAAATGTTACAGTTGCAGACTCAGCAACGTCATTTCCGAACTCTAGTAGATTTTATGGTGCAATACAGCGATTTGGCAAAGGGACAGTTGCAGAGTTTAAATGCGATCTATTTGGAATGACAAGGTCATTTTTAATAGCGTTTACTAAATCTTTGTTGAGACGAACATTTTGTATAAATTTATAAAAATTAAATACAGTATTTTTTGGTTAATTGCACATCACAATTTGCACAAATTTTTGTTCAATTAACCGAGGAACCAATGATCCGAACTCGCTTAATTGAATAGTTTGTTCAATTACAATAATCACGTATAATTGGAACTACTAATGATTTAAAAAAATCCAATGTCAAATACAAATTACGCTTTCTCGCAGTTTTTCCTTATGCCATGTTCTGACGGGCATTCGAACAACGTAGTTCGCTCTCAGAATTACGTAATTATTTCAAACTTTTTGTTTCTTGTTTTACACCAAAATTGTAACATATTTGCATGAATCACATATGGATCTAAATAGAAACCAGTGAGCGGAGCAGTATAGTCGGACGGGGCCGACCATACGATACCCTACACAACTACCACGAACTCTAACTTTCTGAGGATGTTTATTCCGAGTCTGAGTAATATTTCGTGATATTTGCCCCCTCTTGTCCGATTAGAGGTCAACAACACCTCTTCCTTACTCTTTTCGAATATTCAGTACAGTCCTTCTAATTACTTGCCCAGATTACCTTCACGGTGGGTTGTGTTGTGATTTTCGGATTATACTCTACTCGAAAACACACAAAAAATTATGTTTTCGGTCCATTTCATCCCAAAATTTTAATCTGATCATCACCGAAAATTGTAGGCGTTGTTCTTGACCATAACTGGAACTTCATGAAAAATTTCAAAGCCATCAGCGCTATATTTCTCCCTCTAATGTGGTAATGGGTTACTAAATAATATCTGAATACGTAAGCACCTGTAAATATTTGACTGTAACTCCCACATCTGAGTAGATACATCACTATATTTGGTATCAATTTAAAGGCCAACCACTCCTCTAGGATATGCTATCAACTCCTGGGGTCTACATCCTCCTGGAGTAAATATATATGCCATAGAATACAAATTTTGTCATTTTTCACACAAAAGTCAGGGTCCATTTGACCCGCTAAATATTGACCGATCTTTATCAAAACATCTTATCTCTGGCCCGATCCCCTTCTCCATGCAAAAATTCGCGGTGTTTGGGCCATAATTGAGGCCTCTGGAGCGACCAGAAAAACCGACAAAAATTTAGTATTTGGTCCATTTCATCCCCTAAATATTAACCGATCTTTTCCAAAAACAATAGGGGTCTTCATTGGCCAGAACCCATCCTACATGCAAAATTTCGTGAAGATTGGTCCATAACTGTGGCCTGCATCGTGTTTACAAATTATAATGGACAGACGGTCGGACGGACACACATGTCTAGATCGACTCAGCTAGTCGAGATATGACGATCGGTATACTTAAAGGTGGGTCTAGGACCAATATTTCGCGGTGTTACAAACATTTGGGGCTGCACAAAGCTATAATACCCTGACAACATAGTTGTGTAGGGTATAAAAATAATTCTCTTTCTCCTGACTATAATATCAACCCCTATCTCTTTACTTTTAATTCATGTTTTCCATTTTTCCTGAAAATATTGTTGTTATCAATACATTTTTTATATTTTCTCACCTCAAATGTCACATTTAAAAAATTGGAAAATTTTTGTTTGGGTTTTCCCCACTTTTGTCTCTCGTTTTGTACGCTAATTAGAACAAAGGGGAAAGAAATGGATATTGCATCATGTAGACAACAAAATTTACATCCTTCTGCATATATAAAAACTAGCATTTTGTTTACTTTCCATTCATCATTTTCAATTTTACTGAAAAAGTTTGAAAATTTTAAACATTTTTTCATGCTGTCAAAATTAATTTATCTTTGATAAATTCTCTCAATTGTTAGAGATGGGACAAAATTCTTGGTGATTCAGAGAGTGATTCGAATTGAACAACGGTGTTCGCTCGGACAATTTTGTATGGGGAACTAAGTAATTACTTCATAATTAAGGGTCGAACAACAAATGAGAGAGCGAACAACGCTCGTCTGTACATGGCATTAGCAATAAACCAGGGCTGTCCACACTAATACATGCAAATGTTTGTTATTGTATTCGTTTCAAATACACAATTTTCAAATTTACGTTTCTCTCTTATTAAACTGTGAGAAAAATTGTAAAAACTTGTATTTCAAATTTTAAGACCGAAGAACATTTTGTATTCAATGCAAATATGCTTGTTAATGATATATTTTCCTATATAAAGATAGATTTGCTTCTGCTTCGTCAATCCCCATTGTATTGGTCACATATTTCGACTTTTTCTGAACTAATTTTTACCAAAAATGTCCTACTTTTTCGTTCAGTGTATGAAAACAAAAAGGAATGAATGACAATTTTGAAGATATTTTTTATTTTCAAATGTTTCTATTTTTATCATTGTGTATGTGAGAGTTTTGACACACACCGACAGCCCATGGGACCTATTTTGGACACTGCTGCAATAAACATAAGTTTTGAATTAAATTATTGGTCTGTTCCCGTACTGCAAGAATATACTAGTATTTACTACGATAACGAATTTTCGTTTATGATAAACTCCTTGTACATTAGAACTTTTTACCGGGTTAACCTACTTTATGAGGATTTATTTGACGTATATGTAAAGGAATTGACAATTGAAACCCACTGGGTTAACGAAATCCGGTTAAATGTAATGTAATAATATCGAAGAAAATAGTAGAATCTTTCAGTACGGGAACAGACCATATGTCAAATATGTATGTAAAAAATGACAGATTATTTGTCATTATTATTATGCAATTAACCGGTGAAAAGTAAAAGGAAATTTATTTTTGATGACATGAATTTAGAACCAATTAAGCGGGAAAATCAATTAACAGCGTTTAATTATCCGAGAAAATTTACATGTATTTTCCTATGAAATATTTTTTGCCCCATCATGTGGGGCATGAAAACGTTTGTCACATAATTCGTACTTCTATTTTCATACCCGTGTTCCCTTAGGGAGAGTATATTTAATCGATCTCTTAAAATTCTTTTTTTAAATCGTTCATCATTTTTGTTTTTTTTTTTTTTTTTTTTTTTGAAAAAAACACTCGTACCACATAAAAATGTGTTTTATTTACAATTTTTTGACGTTTCCTTTTGTCATTCTTCGTTATTGTTTACTTTGTGGTGCCGGTGTTGCTTATTTTCGATTTATTTTACGAATGCGTTTGCGTGAGCGATACAGAGTACTCTTAACGCATTTAGCTTTCGCATCGCACTTGCTTTCGCAACGGAATACAGATTCAAGCATCTCGATATAGGCAAGGCCCCCTGGATTTATCCTTATCAAGCAACGGGAAAACAAATTGATCATGTTGTGATAGACGGAAGGCATTCATCCAGTGATTTAGATGTTCGATCGACACGAGGACCGAATATCTAATGTATCGCGATCTAATATAATACTGCAAACACAACAGATGACCGAAGCTTCTCCGCTCAACTTACCCACTTGCTTGCCCAAAGCACTCCTTGTCCCGATAATAATATAGAAGCACAATGGCAAAGAAACGCCCACTCCCTACAAACTGCATCAAGAAACCCATGGTACAATCAGGAGTGTCGTAATGCTATTCATATGAAAAACGCAGCGTACGGGGCAACCCTGCAGACAGTAGCAAAACACAATGCAAGATAGTATTATCGGGAGAAAAGTAGAAACGCATGTTCAGAAGTAGAAGAACAAGAAAAACGAGAGCGGGAGCAAATAGAGAGTTACAAAAGTCGGAACGAAGTCCGGAAATTTTAACAACGAGTAAAACACAAAACCGAAGGTTTTGGTGCAGGCACATCCTCCTGTAAAAATGAATATGGAAACCTGGTGATAGATAGGGATAGCGTGTTGAGGATCTGAAAGGATCATTTTGCAAAACTTCTGGTATCAAATAGTAACGGCGAAGAAGATATCACAAAACAAAAGGAGATGACGGTGTACATTGTATACCACCTAGCTAAGATGAGGTCAGAGTAACAATTAATCGGCTGAAGAACAATAAAGCAGGATTACCAGTCGAAATATTCAAGATCGGTGGTCAACAGCTTGCACCAACTGATTAGTACAATTTGGCTAGAGGAATGCATACCCAACGATTGAAATGTGCGTGAAAATAAATTCAAATTTGAAAAGCGAAGACACTCACCAGTATGTGGGGTTGTGTCCAGTATGACAGTTTCGTTATACAATACTAGCAAAGTACCCGCTACTTCGTATGCGGAACAGGAATAAAAAAATATTTCATATGGAAATCGTTGTACTATAGTTCTGAATTCCACCTCTATTCGTACATTTAATATCAAGTTTATTACCATTAAGTACTCTTCATACACATAAGCACTATTTTCCGAAATACACACAATAGCACAAACGTACAGGTTCCACATGTAATTCCATTTAGAACTTTTCGAACACATAGTTATACATTTTCAAGACTACCTCTATACCGTCACCTCCACTAAATTTAGTACCAAAAACCCGTTGGTCCTTCTTTCTAACTCTCTGTCAATGACCAACATTCTAAATTTTAAGTTTCAAGCTCTCTCCGTTACCCAAATTCAAATTATTCCAAATTTAGTGAATTTTCTATTCTATTTACTATTGGTACACATAAATTCGAGTTTCCAAAGTTGTCTCCATAGCTCAATACTACACTCCAACAGTAATTTTAATTAAAAAATTCGGGAGTCCAGCTCTATCCGTTCACACGTAATCAAGTTGTACCAAATATAGTACTATTTAATACACATAGGTAATATGCTTCCATATCTCAATTCTATATTCAAACATCAACCATTAGTCCAAATTATGGGTTTCCAGCTCTCTCCGTTCACCCAAATCCATCTAGTGCCGTTTAGTACTTTTCGTACACATAAATACGAGTTTCCAAAGATGTCTCTATAGCTCAATCTTCAACAGAAATCTTAATTCCAAATTTCAGGTTTTCAGTTCTATCCTTTCAAGCAACATCCAAATTGTACTAAATTTAGTACCACATATACCTTTCGTACCAATAAGTACGAATTTCATAATCTACCTCAGTCCTACACTCCAACAGTCATTTTAATTCCCAATTTGAAGACTTCAGCTCTATCTGTTCACCTAAATCCAACTTCCACCAAATTTAGTACCATTTAGTACTTTTCGTACAAATAAGTACGATTTTTTAAAGCTAATTCCGATTATCACGATTCCATCTCTACACACTCAACTGAGAGTAATTAGTACGGAATTTAGTACCATTTTACACTTTTATACACATAAGTACGAATGTCTTAAACCATTTCCGTACATCAACACCACTTCCCAACCTGTATTCCATTTAAAATGTCAAGATTCCAGCTATATATGTTCAATATATATACAATAGGAACTAAATTCAGTAAAGTTTAGTACCTTTAGTACACTTATAGGTCGAATTTCCAAAAACCCTTTTGCACATCTTTCTAACTTTCCATTAGTGACCAACATTCCAAATTTCAGAATTCTAGGTCTTCACGTTCGCTAATAAAAAAGGGTACCATATTTGGTACATTTTAGTACTTTTCGTACCCTTCTACTTCCAACAAAACTTCCTGCATACCCCGATCCTACACTCTCATAATGATTCCAAATTCAAATTTAAATGTACCAAATTTAGTACAGAGTAGTACGAATTTACAATATTTTTTACTAAACTCACACCCCCACAGTTATCTTAAATCCAAGTTTCAGAATTCCAACTCTATCGGTTCATCCACAATTCAATTTGTACCAAATTTAGTACACTGTAGTACGAATTTCCAAAACTTCCTACTTAACCTAAACCTACACTCCAAGTGATCCTAATTCCAAGTTTCAGAATTCCAACGCTATCGGTCATTCACAATCCAAATTGTACCAAATTTAGTACACAGTAGTATGCATTTGCAAAACCTCCAACTTACCCTAACCCTACAACCCTACAGTGACCCTAAATCCAAGTTTCAGGATTACAACTCTATCGGTTCACTCACAATTCAATTTGTACCAAATTTAGAACACTGTAGTACGAATTTCCAAAACTTCCTACAGACCCCAATCCTACACCCTCACAGTGATCCTAAATCCAAGTTTCAGGATTCCAACTCTATCGGTTCACCTTCAATTCAAATTGTACCAAATTTAGTACACAGTAGTATGAATTTCCAAAACTTCCTACAGACGCCAATCCTACACCCCCACAGTGATCCTATATCCAAGTTTCAGGATTCCAACTCCATCGGTTCACCCTCAATTCAAATTGTACAAAATTTAGTGCATAGTAGTGCCAATTACCAAAACTTCCTACATAGCCCAATCCTACACCACCACAGTGATCCTAACACAAATTTTCAGGATTCCAGCTCTATCGGTTCACCCACAATTCAAATTGTACCAAATTTAATACATAGTAGTACCAATTTCCAAAACTTCCTAAATACCCCAATCCTACACCCCCACAGTGATCCTAAATCCAAGTTTTAGGATTCCAACTCTTTCGTTTAACCTACAGTTCAAATTGTACGATATTTAGTACACAGTAGTACGAATTTCGAAAACTTCTTACTTACCAAAAACAGAGATGCTAAATCCAAGTTTCAGAATTACAACTCTTTCGGTTCACTCACAATTCAAATTGTACCAAATTTAGTACACAGTAGTACGAATTTCCAAAACGTCCCACTTAACCCAAACTTTCACCCCCAGAGTGATCCTAAATCCAAGATTTAGGATTCCAACTCTGTCGGTTCACTCACAATTCAAATTGTACCAAATTTAGTACACATTAGTAAAAATTTTTAAAACTTCCTACATATCTCGATCTTACACCCCAAAAGTGATCCTGACTCCAAATTTCATGATTCTAGCTCTATTGGTTCGCATAAAATTCAAATTGTACCAAATTTAGTACCATTTAGTACCCATGAATATAAATTACTGAAACTGGTAAAAAATTCCAAAACTACGTACATTACCAGTCCTACACTCCGACGGTAATGTTAATTTCAAATTTCAGGATTCCAGCTCGATTTGTATCTCCAAATTAAACTTGTACCAAATATAGTACCATATGGTACTTTTCGTACGCATGAGTACACGCTTCCAAAACCATCTCCTTAAATGGACTCTACATCTCATCCCTAATTCGCATTCCAAATTTCAAGTTTTTAGCTCTATCAATTCACATGCTACGAAATTGTACAAAATTAAGTACATTTTAGTACTTTTCGGATATTTATAGTTCGAATATCCAAAAACCTGTTGGTACATCTATCCTACACTCAGCGACCACCAATCCAAATTTCAGAGTTCTGCTCTAACGGTTCGCCAAATACAAATGGTATCACATTTAGTACTTTTTAGTACTTTTCGTACCGTTCTAGTACGAATTTCCAAAAACGCTTTTGTACATCTTCCTAACTTTACATCAGTGACTCACATTCCAAATTTCAGAATTCTAGCTCTTCCCGTTCGCCTAATACAAAGGGTACCATATTTGGTACATTTTAGTACTTTTCGTGCCCTTCTAGTTCGAATTTCCAAAAACCCAGCCTTTCAAGCTTCTAGCTTTAGCCGTTTCCTCTGGGCGATGATCTGTCAGTCACTCACTCAATCACTTAACACTAAGCTCTTTTATATATATTATACAATATAACATATTTTTTTGACTGTATATTTGAATTTAGAACAAATAAATTCAATACCCAATATAAAATTACGTTTACATTGCACCGGATTTGGTTAATCCAGTGTGTTTAAAATGTCAATTACTTTGAAAATATTTCAAATAAATCCTCATAAAGTAGGTTACCCCGGTAAAATTTTCTAATGTAAATGCCGTATAAAGAGAAAAAATTTATTTGGCAAAGTTTTAACTAATTTAAACATTTACTTCACAGGTAAATTCATTGGTGGTGGATTTGTTGTGGCAAGAACACTACTTTTAATCCGTGTGCACGCATCATCATTGGGCTCCTTCATAATATATTCATTTTTAATTGTATATAATGTATGCTATACTTTTATGTAATTTTGTATAATTTTATTTAATTTTTTTTTAAATATTACTGCAATGTAAATATGTCATGTGTATTTTTGTAACATTCACTTTCATTGCATATGCTTCATGGTTTATGTTTTATAATAAATAAAATTTATGATTTCACTAACCTAATTTTTAGTTATTTGTAATGGTGATATTTAGCCACACTTTGGATTCGCTTTGTATTTAAAAGGTAAAAAATACAAAAATATTTAAAAAAAGGATATATATAGTATAAGCACTATTTGAAGTTCGTAATTTTAAATGTACGGATACCTATATGAAATTTATTTCGGTCCACTGTACAAAAATTCTCCATGATACACCCCTAGACTATGCACCATTGGATAGGCTATGGAAAGAGCTTCTAGACCCAGTTTTTATTTTGGTTCGAAATATGTTAGAACTTTAATTATTTTGAATATTCAAAAATCATATGAAATTCGTTTAAGCCCACTGTGCGAAAATTCTACCCGATACACCCCTAGACTATGCACCATTTAAGTATGTATATATATATATGATCTGTTCCCGTAATCAGAAAGTGATAAAGCTGAAATCTGTAAATGTAAAATCGAAAACATTTTCAATTGGTTTAGGTTTCCTTCAGGTTCGTGAAAGGAGCAATACATATAAAAAATATAATTATTTTATTTATTTAAACGAATCATTAATCTAAGTAAATAGTTTATTTTTTCTTGATGTCATCAGTTTTGAAATAAATTCTTAAATTTTTTCTTGATATCATCTATTTTCATTTATAAAATCTTGTCGCCTTATTAAATTATAATATAATTTTTTTAACATTTAATAATTGAACCAGAAAAATGTTTCTAGATACTTATGATTTATTCATGCCTGTGAAGTAATAAAATACTTCGCGCGTCTTTTCGTGTAAACAGACTCTAACGCACACCATTTTCGCACAGTGGCAACATACGGTGCCACTGCCGACGCTCATTGCAGATGTTTCTCTTTACATGTGTTTTGAGCTCAACTTAGAAAATTTTGCCATTTGTGTTTGTTCTTTCAGCGTGTGCGGTTGTGTTCTTCCGGAAAACAAAAATGGTAAGTGTATTCTCTATTTTAATCATAGACAAAAGAAGTGCAAGTAAATTGTGAAGTGATTTTGAAAATGAAACGCTTTAAATCTTAGAAATCAATGTGGTGAACAATATTCATTTTGAAGTAAACAATTTTGTGTATAAAAATAATAGAATTGTGACGGAATAAAAAAAAACAACTGAATTTACAAAATTATGTTTGTGTGGCAAACTTTTCAATCATTACTCCAAAAAAATGATTTTGGTACAAAAAAATCACATTTTAGTGGTAAATTCATTTATTTTTTATTTCGTCACAATTCAAATATATGTATACTCAAAATTATTTAGTCAACTTTGAAAATAAATAAAATTCACCAGATTGAAAGGGTTTCATTTTTAAAATAAAAACTATTTTGATATTTTTAATGTATTAATTTTGAAAGTTGTCAGTAAAAAATTTTGTGTACAAAAATAATAAAATCGTAAATTCTGTTGTTTTTTTATTCCGTCACAATTCTATTATTTTTGTACACAAAATTATTTACTGACAACTTTCAAAATTAATATTATTCGCCAGATTGATAGGGTTTCATTTTCAAAATCAAACCTATTTTGATTTACTTCATGCATTGTGTGTGTCACACATACATAAACATTCAAAAAATAACAAATACTATGATAAATGCTGTACGGTATAGTGTATGGGGCCCTTTTGATGTCTATGCCTTCATTTGTCTATGCTTTAATAATTCTTCTCTAATATTTCAGGAAAAAGCTTCTTTCTCCAAAAATCATGAAGGCAATGGCAAGACCATAATAATATATCAATTTTATGGCAGTCAAATGCCCGTTGATGCGAATAATCCATATGTTTTAAAAAAAACGATGAAAACAAAAAGAAAAACAACAATGAAAACAGAAAAAACACAAAAGATGGAAACTTAAAAAAAGGAAAACAAACTTCTTACATATGGAAGTTAAAAAATGAAAATAAACTTTTAAGAGAGGAGCTCCAACGGAGACAGCCTCTACAACCGGAGGAACCAAACCGCCCACAGCAAGTTGTTCTTCCAATGAACCAGCAAGCCTATGATCCTGAAGAAGTGCTTCTGGAATAAAAAGCTGCATGCCAAAACAAAATATTTTATAAAACATTTTACATTTATGAAAACAGAAAAAACACAAAAGATGGAAACTTAAAAAAAAAGGAAAACAAACTTCTTACATATGGAAGTTAAAAAATGAAAATAAACTTTTAAGAGAGGAGCTCCAACGGAGACAGCCTCTACAACCGGAGGAACCAAACCTCCCACAGCAAGTTGTTCTTCCAATGAACCAGCAAGCCTATGATCCTGAAGAAGTGCTTCTGGAATAAAAAGCTGCATGCCAAAACAAAAAGAAAAACAACAATGAAAACAGAAAAAACACAAAAGATGGAAACTTAAAAAAAAGAAAACAAACTTCTTACATATGGAAGTTAAAAAATGAAAATAAACTTTTAAGAGAGGAGCTCCAACGGAGACAGCCTCTACAACCGGAGGAACCAAACCGCCCACAGCAAGTTGTTCTTCCAATGAACCAGCAAGCCTATGATCCTGAAGAAGTGCTTCTGGAATAAAAAGCTGCATGCCATACATTTATTCTTTATTTAATTTTATATTTTATATCTAATCTAATCTTATATTTTATATTATATTTATGCCATAATCATTTCATTGTAATATAAAAAAGCCAATATGGCCAAAACTTTCATTTAATCATAAAATTTCAATTCAATTTAAAACTATCTTTGTAAATAATATTAAATACTTAATCTTAAATCTAGATTTTTAAGCAAACTATATAAAATACTCTTTAAATTTTGAATTCAAATAATTTAATAAACATAATATTTATTATCTGTAAACTTCAAAACAAATTATTTAAAAAATCCAATTCTTATATAGGCCTCGAGAAAAATATTAAAAAATCCAAGGCTTCGAAAAAATATTTTAAAAATCCATACCTTATATTGGCTGCGAAAAAAAATTATTTAAAAAATCCACGGCCTATACATTAAAACGAAAAATATTATTTTAAAAAGCCACGCCTTGAATAGGCTTTGAAAAAATATTTAAAAAAACCACGCCTTGAATAGGCCTTGGAAATTTTTTTTAAAAATCCACGCCTTATATAGGCTTCGAAAAAAATATTAACAAAATCCACGCCTTATATAGGCTTCGAAAAAAATGTTTTTTAAAAAAAATCCATCCCTTATATAGGCTTCGAAAAAAATATTTTAAAAATCCACGCCTTATATAGGCTTCGAAAAAAAAATTATTTAAAAAATCGACGCCTTATATAGGCTTCGGTCCACTTCATCACACAAATAATTATCTGATCGTCGCCGAAGATTGTAGGCGTTATCCTTAACCATAACTGGAAATTCATGGAGCATTTTAAAGCGATCAGCGCTATATTTCCGCCCTCTAGTATGGTAATAGGTTACTAAATAATATCTGAGTACATAACACCTGTAAATATTTAAGTGTAACTTCCACATCCGAGTACATACGACAATATAAATGGTATCAATTAAAAGGTCAACCACTGCCCTTGGATATACCAACAACTTTTCGGGTCTATGTCCTTCAGGGGTAAATCTATACGCTATGGAATACAAATTTTGTAATTTTTTTTGTTACAGAATACCAAATCAATGTCGAAGGGATGTCGATGCGAAGTGATGTCGACAAAGAAACGTCGTCGACAACGACGACGACTTACGGACTAGGGGTGATTAATTTTGAAAGTTGTCAGTAAAAAATTTTATGTACAAAAATAATAAAATTGTGACGGAATAAAAAAACAACAGAATTTACGACTCAAAATGCAATTTTTGGGACAAAAATCGATTGTTTTGAATATTGATTAAAGAGTTTGCCATATACTCTATTCCAAAAAATCGATTTTTGTCCCAAAAATTGCATTTTGAATCGTAAATTCTGATTTCACAATTCTATTATTTTTGTACACAAAATTATTTACTGACAACTTTCAAAATTAATCACCCCTATTCAAAAAATAACAAATACTATGATAAATGCTGTACGGTATAGTGTATGGGGCCCTTTTGGTGTCTATGCATTCATTTGTCTATGCTTTAATAATTCTTCTCTAATATTTCAGGAAAAACCTTCTTCCTCCAAAAATCATGAAGGCAATGGCAAGACCATAATAATATATCAATTTTATGGCAGTCAAATGCCCGTTGACGCGAATAATCCATATGTTTTTAAAAAAACGATGAAAACAACAATGAAAACAGAAAAAACACAAAAGATGGAAACTTAAAAAAAGGAAAACAAACTTCTTACATATGGAAGTTAAAAAATGAAAATAAACTTTTAAGAGAGGAGCTCCAACGGAGACAGCCTCTACAACCGGAGGAACCAAACCGCCCACAGCAAGTTGTTCTTCCAATGAACCAGCAAGCCTATGATCCTGAAGAAGTGCTTCTGGAATAAAAAGCTGCATGCCATACATTTATTCTTTATTTAATTTTATATGTAATCTTATATTTTATATTATATTTATGCCATAATCATTTCATTGTAATATAAAAAAACCAATATGGCCAAAACTTTCATTTAATTATAAAATTTCAATTCAATTTAAAACTATCTTTGTAAATAATATTAAATACTTAATCTTAAATCTAGATTTTTAAGCAAACTATATAAAATACTCTTTAAGTTTTGAATTCAAATAATTTAATAAACATAATATTTATTATCTGTAAACTTCAAAACAAATTATTTAAAAAATTCACGTCTTATATAGGCCTCGAGAAAAATATTAAAAAAAATCCAAGGCTTCGAAAAAATATTTTAAAAATCCATACCCTATATTGGCTGCGAAAAAAAATTATTTAAAAAATCCACGGCCTATACATTACAGCGAAACATATTATTTTAAAAAGCCACGCCTTGAACAGGCTTTGAAAAAAATATTAAAAAATCCACGCCTTATATAGGCTTCGAAAAAAAAAGTTTTTTAAAAATATCAATCCCTTATATAGGCTTCGAAAAAAATATTTTAAAAATCCAAGCCTTATATAGGCTTCGAAAAAAATATTTTAAAAATCCAAGCCTTATATAGGCTTCGAAAAAAATATTTTAAAAATCCACGCCTTATATAGGCTTCGAAAAAAATTTTATTTAAAAAATCGACGCCTTATATAGGCTTCATCACACAAATAATTATCTGATCGTCGCCGAAGATTGTAGGCGTTATCCTTAACCATAACTGGAACTTCATGGAACATTTTAAAGCGATCAGCGCAATATTTCCGCCCTCTAGTATGGTAATGGGTTACTAAATAATATCTGAGTACATAACACCTGTAAATATTTAAGTGTAACTCCCACATCCGAGTACATACGACAATATAAATGGTATATCAACCACTGCCCTTGGATATACCACCAAAGGGCCCATACACTATACCATACAGCATTTATCATAGTATTTGTTATTTTTTGAATAGGGGTGATTAATTTTGAAAGTTGTCAGTAAAAAATTTTATGTACAAAAATAATAAAATTGTGACGGAATAAAAAACAACAGAATTTACGACTCAAAATGCAATTTTTGGGACAAAAATCGATTGTTTGGAATATTGATTAAAGAGTTTGCCATATACTCTATTCCAAAAAACCGATTTGTCTATGCTTTAATAATTCTTCTCTAATATTTCAGGAAAAACCTTCTTCCTCCAAAAATCATAAAGATAATGGCAAGACCATAATAATATATCAATTTTATGGCAGTCAAATGCCCGTTGACGCGAATAATCCATATGTTTTTAAAAAAACGATGAAAACAACAATGAAAACAGAAAAAACACAAAAGATGGAAACTTAAAAAAAAGGAAAACAAACTTCTTACATATGGAAGTTAAAAAATGAAAATAAACTTTTAAGAAAGGAGCTCCAACGGAGACAGCCTCTACAACCGGAGGAACCAAACCGCTTACAGCAAGTTATTCTTCCAATGAACCAGCAAGCCTATGATCCTGAAGAAGTGCTTCTGGAATAAAAAGCTGCATGCCATACATTTATTCTTTATTTAATTTTATATTTTATATCTAATCTTATATTTTATATTATATTTATGCCATAATCATTTCATTGTAATATAAAAAAGCCAATATGGGCAAAACTTTCATTTAATCATAAAATTTCAATTCAATTTAAAACTAACTTTGTAAATAATATTAAATACTTAATCTTAAATCTAGATTTTTAAGCAAACTATATAAAATACTCTTTAAGTTTTGAATTCAAATAATTTAATAAACATATTATTTATTATCTGTAAACTTCAAAACAAATTATTTAAAAAATCCACGTCTTATATAAGCCTCGAGAAAAATATTTAAAAAATCCACTCCTTATATAGGCTTTGAAACTTTTTTTTAAAAATCCATATGAGTTTAAAAAATTGTTAAAAAATCCACGCCTTATATAGGCTTTGAAAAAATTTTTTAAAAATCCATATGAGTTTAAAAAATTGTTAAAAAATCCACGCCTTATATAGGCTTTGAAAAAATTTTTTAAAAATCCATATGAGTTTAAAAAATTGATAAAAAATCCACGCCTTAAATAGGCTTCGAAAAAAAAATTATTTAAAAAATCCACGCCTTATATAGGCTTCGAAAAAAAATTATTTAAAAAATCCACGCCTTATATAGGCTTCGAAAAATTTATTTTAAAAAATCCACGCCTTATATAGGCTTCGGTCCACTCCATCACACAAATAATTATCTGATCGTCGCCGAAGATTGTAGGCGTTATCCTTAACCATAACTGGAACTTTATGGAACATTTTAAAGCGATCAGCGCTATATTTCCGCCCTCTAGTACGGTAATGGGTTACTAAATAATATCTGAGTACATAACACCTGTAAATATTTAAGTGTAACTCCCACATCCGAGTACATACGACAATATAAATGGTATCAATTAAAAGGTCAACTACTGCCCTTGGATATATCAACAACTTTTCGGGTCTATGTCCTTCAGGGGTAAATCTATACGCTATGGAATACAAATTTTGTAATTTTTCACACAAAATCAGGGTCCATTTGACCCGCTAAATATTGACCAATCCTTATCAAAACAGGCATGCTTATTCTTCTCGCGAAGTTTGGGTCATAATTGAGTCCTCTAGAGCGACCAGAAAAACCGATAAAAATTAAGTTTTTGGTCCATTTCATTCCCTAGATATTAACCGATCTTTACCAAACACAATACGGGTCTTCATTGGCCAGAACCCATCCTGCATGCAAAATTTCGTGATGATTGATCCTTAACTGTGGCCTGTATCGTGTTTACAAAATATAATGGACAAACGGACGGACAGACAGACACATATGTCTAGATCGACTCAGCTAGTCGAGATAAGACGACCGGTATATTTAAAGGTGGATCTAGGACCAATATTTCGCGGTGTTACAAACTCTTGGGACTGCACAAAGCTGTAACAACCTAACAACATATTTGTGTAGGGTATAAAAACCCAAGCCTTATTTAGGCTTCAACAAAAAAATATATATTTAAAAAAATCTACGCCTTATAATACCTTTTTATATACATTATACCATCAGAGTTATAGGCGTGATATCTTCCCAACTGCATGTTTGAATTTTAAAATGACACATCACCTAGGAACTACTTGAGTGGAATTTTTAATGTGTAGTGTGTAGAAAGTCTTCCTAACAAATATCCAAATGTCAATTTTTTATAGAGATTAGGCACTTTTTTAAATTGGTGTAATTTAATATTTTGTATTCTCATGGGAAAAATCTCCATACCAAATATATATAAGCCCAAATTTTAAAGAAAGAACACCGATATTTTGGGGATTTTGACCATGTTTTATGACAGAATTTTATATTCGGTTGCGGAAAAAGAAAACCAACATTTTTTATATGATCTATAGAACTTTATTAACATGCTTCGGAATGTCCAATTTGCACCGTAACTTCATAATGTCTCTCTTATAGAAGTCCTGATCTCTATTTGAAAAAAAACTCTACTAGCTGATTTCCACAATCATCCCTAAATATCATTAAAGAAATTTTACAATGCAAGAAAATATGATAATCGCTTGGTGCCAAGTCCGGACTGTATAGCGGATGCATTAAATCTTCCCGACCAAGCTCCTGAAGTTTCTGGCAAGTCGAAGTAGATGTATATGACCTAGCGTTGTTCTGGTGGAACACGACACCTCTCCTGTTGACCAATTCTAGCCGTTTTTGGTCAATTGTAATCTTCAAACGGTTTAGCGTTTCCCCTTCCAGTCCAACAAAATGCATTGTTCGGACCAAATTTGCGGCCTCTAGAGCGACCTGAAAACCCGAAAAAAATTAAGAATTTGATACATTTCATCCCCTAAATATTAACCGACTTTTTCGAAAAACTATGAGGGCCAGAACCCATCCTACATACAAAATTCCGTGAAGATTGGTCCATTACAGTGTCGTGTATCCAGTCCCACCAAATGCATTACAGAACCTTCCTGGCCGTTAGTCCTGTTTCGGCCACAGTCTGAGGTGCTTCACCGTTCTTTGACTACGATCGTTTTCGCACAGGTTTATCGTATCTGATCCATTTCTCATCTCCAGTCACCATCCGTTTAGGAAATGGGTCTATTTCATTCCATGGCTTCGCAGATGGAAATTCGATCCATCCTATTTTTTTCAGTTATTTTTTTTTCTTTTTGAATCCAGCTTTGTGTAAATGGTTTAAAACAGTTTTTTGGTTGATTATTAGCTCCTGAACGATGTTGCGAAAATTGAATGTAGAATGAAAAAAATGGCATTCAACACATCAAAACAAATAGAGAACATACAAAAAATATGTTCTCTATTTGCTTTGATGGGCTGCTTTATGAAAAAATAACGGTACCTGCTGTTGCATTTTGTTGTGGTTGTGTTTTTTGATTGTGCAAATGTGTGTACATAATTCTCATTTAAATATAGACTCTATATTGTAGAGTGAAAAGAAACATTACGCTTTGGTATATCTGTTTCACTCGTCAAAGAGAGTCTATACTTATGAGAACAATGGCAAAAACACAGCAACAAGAGATTGCTTTCTTCCGAAGCAGTTTTTGTTCCATATTGCCAGATCAGTACCATATTGCCAGATAATACCATGTTCTGACGGGCATTTGAACAGCCTTGTTCGCTTTCACAATTACGTACATGCATTAACCCACAGCGTACAGCTGATTTGAGTTGAAGGCTCGTACCTAAATTAAATGCGTACTAACAGCCCTACTAAAATTCAACTACACAACTTTCACGAAAAACTAACTTTCTGTGGATCTATATTCTGAGCTTGGGCAATATTTCGCGATTTTTGAACCATCTCTACCAACTAGAGGCCGACAATTGTTAATAATGTTCAGTATAGCCCTTCTAATTACTTGTCCAGATTATCTTCCCTTGTGTTATGATCTTCTTATTCCCATTGGAGCATATAGATCGACTCGAAAAAACACAAAAAATTAAGTTTTCGGTCCACTTCATCATTCAAAAAATTATGTGATCGTCGCCGAAAATTGTAGCCGTTACCCTTGACCATAACTGGAACTTCATGGAACATTTTAACGCGATCAGTGCTATATTTCCGCCTTCTAGTGTGGTAAAGGGTTACTAAATAATATCTGAATACATAAGCACCTGTAAATATTTAAGTGTAACTCCCACATCTAAGTACATACGACAATGTAATTTGTATCAATTAAAAGGTCAGCCACCGTCCTTGGATATATCAACAACTTTTCGGGTCTATGTCCTTCAGGGGTAAACCTATACGCTATAGAATACAAATTTTGTAATTTTTCACACAAAATTCAGGGTCCATTTGATCCGCTAAATATTGACCGATCCTTATCAAAACAGGCATGATTATTCTTTGGCCCGATCCCATTTTCTATGTAAAAATTCGCGATGTTTAAATCATAATTGAGGCCTCTAGAGCGACCAGAAAAACCGATAAAAATTAAGAATTTGGTCAATTTCATCCCCTAGATACAACCGATCTTTTCCAAAAACAATAGGGGTTTTCATTGGCCAGAACCCATCCTACATGCCAAATTTCTTAGTTCGTATACTATGGGATTTTATGTAATAGAAAAAAAGAATAAACTAAGAAATACAGTTGAAGTATTGGAAGAATTTAATGATTTTTGGGGTTCACAAATGTGGGGTTATGTGGCTTGTCTTTGTGCGACACAAAACCCCTTCAGATTTAAATTTTGTAAATTTTTCTTTTACTACACAGCATTAGGAATATATTGGAGACCTATTGGAAATATAAAGTATATCCATGATTTTTGTTTTGTTAGGGAAGATGGAGATTCTATTTGCAAATAACTATTGGTGCCTTGGTGTGGGTCTAGATGCTCTTTCCATGGCCTATCTAATGGTGCATAGTCTAGGGGTGTATCGGGTATAATTTTCGCACAGTGGGCTTAAACGAATTTCATATAGGTTTTTGAATATTCAAAATAATTAAAGTTCTAACATATTTCGAACCAAAATAAAAACTGGGTCTAGAAGCTCTTTCCATAACCTATCCAATGGTGCACAGTGCACTGAAATAAATTTCATATAGGTATCCGTACATTTAAAATTACGAACTTCAAATAGTGCTTATACTATATATATATATATATCCTCTTTTAAATATTTTTTTACCTTTTAAATACAAAGCGAATCCAAAGTGTGGTTAAATATCACCATTACAAATAATTAAAAATTAGGTTAGTGAAATCATAAATTTTATTTATTATAAAATATAAACCATGAAGCATATACAATGAAAGTGGAAGTTACAAAAATACACACACATACAAGCCATATAAAAATATATACAGTTTTATTTTATAATGTTTGTATTTATAATAAAACATAAACAATTTTCACATATTTGAAATAGAAAATACATGCAAGTGACAAAAATCATTAGCAAAGACATATTTACACATTGCAGTAATATTTAAAAAAAAATTAAATAAAATTACATAAAAGTATAGCATACATTATATACAATTAAAAATGAATATATTATGAAGGAGCCCAATGATGATGCGTGCACACGGATTAAAAGTAGTGTTCTTGCCACAACAAATCCACCACCAATGAATTTACCTGTGAAGTAAATGTTTAAATTAGTCAAAACTTTGCCAAATTGAATTTATGTGTTCTAAATTCAAATTTTCAGTCAATAAAATCTGTTATATTGTATAACAAAACTGTCATACTGGACACAACCACACATAATGGTGAGTGTCTTCGCTTTTCAAATTTGAATTTATTTTCACGCACATACGATTGAAATCCCAGCATCCTGTTTCCCGTTCAAAAAAATGAGACAAGATGATATGTACCAACTATACAGGAATTAGTCTCCTTCCCATCGCATATAAAGCGCTATCCAGCGTGATGCTTTAACAACTGAAGCCAATGGTCAATGACATTATTAGACCATACCAATGCGATTTCAGGGAGGTGTTTAAAGTCATGTCTGCGTTCGGCATTCGTGCGAAATTAATGCAGCTATGCAGGATAATTTTAAGTGACATAAGGTCAGCAGTTAAATTTGGAAAGGACCTCTTGGAGCCCTTCAATTCAGACAAGGTGACAGTTTGTCATGCGACCTGTATAACACCCTGCTGGGAGTGGAACTCTATAGACCAAACAACACATATATTACTAGCCTACGACTATGACATCGATATAATGGGGTCGAACATTGCGAGTGGTAACAGTCATCTTTGAACATATTGAGGAGTCCGCCAAAGTAAGTCCGGCAGTAAAGGGCGAGAAGATCAAGCTGATGGTATCAACGCGCAAGTCGTCCAACTTCAGCCTCGAGTTAGTCAAAGATTTTATATACCTCGGTATCGCCATAAATAAAACTAATGGCATCAGTTTTGAAATTCCGAGAAGGATATTGTTGGCCAACAGATGCTGAGGGAAAAATGATCCGAAAGATCTACGGGCCAGCTCAAAAGGCATATAAAAGCGAGCCGACTGATGGTTCACGCAGAAGGGGAAGGCTACGAATTAGATGGAAAGACCAAGTAGAAGACAACATTTCGGAGCATGGTCTTTAAAATTGGAGGAGATGCGCACAAGACCGAAGCGCTTGGAAATCTTTTTTAAGCTCGACTTATGGAACAACCGTTTTGTAACAAGTAAGGAAGAACATATAACAGCTAAGTAAGGAAGAACAAATATAACATGATTATTTGTAGGGACCCATGATCACATTTACATATGTGTAATATCCACTGATGAAGAATATTTATAAATATAACAACTTCTAATTTTAAATATAGATAGATACCCTTGGATAAAGGCAGCAGGAGGTTCGTTTAAAGGACGTAAAAAATTAGTTTTTGTGATCTTATTCAGCTCCAATTTCGATATAGGTTTCATTCTCATTTTGAATTTCTTAAAAATACATGTGTTAAAAGCATCCATTGTTGTCAAATAAAACATTATATTTGTTCATAACTGCGTTTTCCTAAGCAATTAAATGTTAAATCTCATCTAATAATACACAACACATATGTTATTGTCTCAAAATCAAAATTTTATTAGCATTTTTCAATAATCGAATACAAAAAAAATAATAATTGTACAACCAGCAGAATAAACTTCTTTTTTTGAAATTTCAGAAGTTCGTAATCATAAAAAAATAATATTAAAACAAATATTAATTACAAAAATTTTATAAATTGTCTCTTAATTCCAAATTTGTACAACTATAACTAAACATAGAAAATTATTCAATTTATAAAAAAGAAATTTATAAGAAAGTAATAGTAGTTTAAATACCTGTTTTACTACAGGTAAAATAAAGTAGAGGGATGGGGGAAGGCAAACATTTTGAAAATTTTACAAAATAATTTCATTTCATTGCAATAGTGTTTATATGTATATCGAGTTTATGTTGTTTCAACTTAATTGAAAAGTAAATTTTGTCGTTTAGGGTTATAAGGAACATATTTTTGTTGTTTTTTTTTTCACTGTGGTTATAAAAATTGAGACCAATTGATTGGCCCTGTAAAAAATTATTGTTCATTATAACCTTAAAGGACTGTGTTTGTGTTTTATAATTAATTCAAATGTCCTATATATCTATAATAAATTGTAAAGTATGTATAATGCTATGATTTTGTTTTAGTCCAACATGATGCAGCTGGAATTTTTGTTTTTTTTTTCTTTTTCTTCCTAAATTAAACATCACCATTAGCGGTTGTTAATTTTTGTTCTTCTTCTCTTGTCGTTACGCTGGGCAGTTCTTCTTCTTCTGCTGCAGAAATTGTTGCCGAGATTTGTTCTTTTGTTATTAAATCATCACTCGAGATTCCAGCTTCAAGAGTTGTTGATTTTTTATTAATATCTACTAAATTGGAATCAGTTTCAGTTTCCATGGTTTCATCTACAAGTGGAGTGGGTGGATTTTCCTCAACTTCATCTAGGGTTTGAGTCTCGTTATTTGAGTCTTTTTCTATTTCTCCTGGAGGTGAATTATTATGATTTTCAGGTTTCTCTGCCTCGGTGATAATGTCATCATACATAGCCTCCTCTGCTATTTTATTTTCTGTTGTCGATTGTGATTCTTCTCCACTGCTTTTCCTTTGCAAAACCTTTTCTATTTCTTGATAGACCTCAACATCGTCTATATCTGCTACATTCTTTGTTGTAGTCTCTTCTGTAGTACTTTTGGCGGATTGTTCGCTCGTATCTACTTCCGTTTTAGATACATCCTCACTTGTGTCCTCCGCCTCCTTAGATTCTTTAGGTTTTACCAATTTCTCTGTTGTTTCCCTTACAGAAATTTCATCATTCATATCCTTGGGATCTGTAAATGAAATGCCATTATCGACAACTTGCTTCTCTGTCTCTTTTGTTGTTTCTTTTTCCGAGATTTTATCAGTTTCTATTATTTCTAAACTCTGGTCTTTCACCTCTTCCATTACATCGTCGGATATTTCAAAAACATCCATTGAAGTATCCTTTTTATTTTCCTTATTACTTCCATCTTGATTTATTTCATTGGACTCTTTGCCTTCAGTGGAGACTTTTCGTTTTTCTTGCATTTCATTTTGTGATTTCTCTTTCTCCTTTTTCGAATTGGATTTTTCTTCATTGGAGCTGTTCAATGCATCATCTTCAATGACCAAATGAACTTCTATAGTCTCCTGGCCAGTGTTTACCATCATGGTTGTGCCATCTGATGAATTCCGTTTCTCTTTCCCATTCTCTGTTTCTTCTTCTTCATGAGTTTTCTTTTTAGCCTCCAGCAGCGACTTGACAAACGGATACTCATCCTCAGCCCTACTCAACTCGACCTTACATTTCATTTTTAATTTCTGATCATTTCGTTTCATTTCCTCCAGACGTTCCAATTCCATGAGGGCTTTCTGTTTCAACAGCGTCGGATTGGGTTTATTGGTCATTTTCTTGCGTGGCTGTTTTTTCGTGTGTGGCGTTGTTGTTGGTGTATCACAACTACTACGCGATGAACCATCATTGGCATCAACTTCTAACATACTGGCCAGAAAACTTTGTGCCATACTCATTAGATCCATATTGTCATCATCATCGGCAGCCAAGGAGGAGCCGCCAGATGTTGTGTTATTAACTGGAACCAAGGGAGGTACCGGTGCTGGAGAATTGCCTATTTTAATAGGTGTAATCTTGGCAGCCGTAGTTGGAGGAACATAGGTACCTCTTGCAGTCATAACATTATTGGAGGCAGAGGAGGAGGTGGACGATACGGCGGTTGGAGTTTTTTGTTGATTCAATAGCAGTGGTGTGATAACCACACGACTTTGAGCTATGGTTGTGTTAGTGGGTGGTGTGGCTGGAATCGATTTTTGTATTTTTATAAGGGGCTGTTGTGGTTGTTCTGGCGGCGTCTTTGATGTTGCTGCCGGTGGTGTTGGCTCATCATCATCGGAATCCAAGGTTATAAGATCGGTCTTGGGTTCAACAATTTCAATTTCATTATCCTCATCATCGCTGGCTTGCTTGTCTGAAAAAAATAAAATAAAATTCGAAAGGGATTAAAATGAGAAATATTTATAATAGCTAACCAGTAACTTTTCTGTGGGAAGATTGCCTTTTAGGAGCATTTCAATATTAAAAGATACCCTCCAGGAACATTTCCGAGGAATGTTGTCCTCAAAAATTATTTCTATGAGAAAAGTGGTCCTCCTGGAAATTTCCCTCCAGGAAATTTTCTATGGAAAAATTGCCTTATTGGAACATTTCAATAAGAAACTGGATCTTCCAGCAATATTTCTGAGGAAAGTTGTTTCCATGAAAAAAGTTGTCCTTTTGGAACTTTCCCAAGGAAAAAGTTGTTCACCGTAAAATTTTCTACGGAAAAACTTCCCTTTACTATGGAAAATATGCCCATCAGGAACTCTTCCCGTAGAAAAAATTGGTCTACAGAAAAATTTCTCTTGCGGACAATGCAACTCTTATTCAACCGAATTAAATAAGATTGTGAAGGTGCAAAGTGCACCTCCCTCTTCTCGAGAAAAAATGTTTTAAATTTAGTTTTTAATTTTTAAATAAATAAATGTTTTTTTTTTTTCTTCAATTAAAATGACTTGTTTTATTCGATTAGGATTTATATGGTATAATTATTTATATTTGCGCAGAATATTTATTTTGAGAATTTTATAATAAGAATTTTATAGTTTCCATAATAAAAAAAATATTTATGGCTACCTTTTATATTGAGAAAAAAATATGTATATCATATAGAGGGTATAAAAAATCATAAATAATTAAAAATAGCAAGATAAATTAAAACAAAATGAAAAAATCACGAAGGAGGCGAGATGAGTAGAAAACTAAAGGATAATATAAAATAAACAGACACAATATATTAATTATAAATACAATTTTAAAGTAATTTTGAGTAAAGTTAGATAGATGTAAAATGGTTATGGATGGGGGTGGGTGGAAGGGAAAGACTTAACCTAAAATGAGATACTCGCATCTAAAAATTATTTAAAAATTCCATATCATCAATGGGTAGATTTTTGCAATACTGTTCCATTTTGGAATTTTCCAAAATTTGGCCATTTTCACGTTTGTAGCGATAATAGCTAAATTTGGCCAATTGCCAGCGTAATTTAATTGTTTTCACTTCACCTGTAATAATAAAAACAAGTAATAATTATTATTTTATTTTGAAATTCAGTTATTGAAAACCTACGTTTAAATTCCTCCAATTTTGTGGCAATTTCTTGCCAATAATTATCACGAACCATAATATCATTGTAATCAATATGATTTGTATCCCACAGGGCGGGATATTGTTTAACACACAACACCAATTGCTTGAGGAATTCCTTATCATCGGGCATATCTTGTAGTTTTGTGGGTGCTGCTGCTTTCAGAGTTTTATCTTTCTCGTTGCTATTATCGCCCGCTGCATTATTTTCTTCCTGACCACTATCATGTTCAGTTGTATCCTCCTCGCCGGCTTCATCTTCGGTATTGGCATTTTCCGTCTTTTTACGTTCGGCAGCTTCTCTCTCCTCTTCTTCGGCTTCTTCATCATCTTCCAACTCAAAGCAGTCTTCAAAGAGACCATTATTTTCATTACGCAATTCATTTTCATCCAGCTTATGTAGGAAATATAATCGGGCAATATATTTTGAATATTTCAATTCAAGATTTTCACGATCTTCGGGAGATTTGATAGTTTTCAAACGGAATGTTTTATACATTTCATATAAATGTTGCCAACGATCTTTGATATATTCACTGGATACAGCTGAATGAGGAGAGGGGGAAAACAAAGTAATTAGTGAGGGGAAATAGGGAGGACGGACAATGAAGCATCAATTAAATTAAGAAGTGGAACAAGTCGAAACACTCTATCTTTCTAATAGGAAAAAGTCATTATCTGACACCGCCTCTTGCATAGAACATTTTTTTCTTCTGCAGGAAAAATTGTTATTTAATTTTGTAAGAATTATATGGATGTGATAATTTTCCAAGTACTATATAGATGTGGATCTTTTTAAATATTTTTATTTATATTTTTTATTTTCAAGGACTCTATAGGCTTCGGTTTTTTAACAAATAAATTCTTCAAGGACTCCATAGGCTTTGGTTTTTAACAAATAATTTGTCCAAGGACTTTATAGGGTTTGGTTTTTAACAAATAATTTCTCCAAGGACTCTATATTTTTTATGGATGGTGTAGGCGTGAATTAAAAAAAATGTTTTATAAATTTTGTGTAGGCTTGAATTTTAAAAAATATTTTTTCCAAGGACTACATAAACCTTGACGTTTTCAGAACATATATATATATATATATTGGCTTGAATTTTTTAAATATTTTTTTCCGAAGATGTGGAATTTTTCTCAAATTAAAAAATAAAAGTGTAATTAAAATTTTTTTTCGGGGACTATATAGGTTTCAATTTTTAAAAAATGATTATTATTTCAAGGAATAGTGACGAATGGATTAAAATTAAAATGATATTAAATGTTGATTTTTTTTAAATATTTTTCAGCGTCTGTGGACTGTTTCCTAATTGTTTCCTATTGGGGAAAAGGTTTCCTCTACAAAAATTGTTTAACCAATAACTTTTCTTTACGAAAAAAAAGCTTACTGTTCAAAATTTTCCGACCTTTCCACTTCTTAATCATTGTTGACAACAAACTTTCTACTTACTCGTTAATGATTTAGCCAGTTGTGACCAAACAGTTGCCCGGGTTTGTTCATCAATTTTATCCGCTTCGGGATCCATTGATTTTCTCCACAGCACCGGATTTGTTTTGACAAATGTTATAATTTTCGAATCCAAAGGATCTACTTCGATGGGTTTTATGGCTGGTTGATAATTATACGCAAGACGATGATCTCTTGCAGAAGAACCACCACCACCTCCATCTCCTCCTCTTCCTCCACCACCTTCCCTTCTTTTACCAAATTCATCTCTATCATGCCGATTTATTGACTTTTCCATTGCATCCAATTGTCTGCGATCATAGGTATCACCGTCATCTTCGCCACAATCGACGGGCAACCATTGATTTGGTGGTAAATCACGATTAGCCAAAAATGCCATTGCCTTATCAAAGTGCCCATTGAAACGTTTACCATCGGCAATACGTTTTTCAATGCGTACAAAACGTTTGCGTATATTCTTCCAACGTAGTTTGATGTTTTCATTGCGATCGAAATGTGCAGCAATGATACGCCATTGTTTGCGGGTGACCTCAAAATTACCATAGTCCGGATGACGGGTACACCATATCGAAGGATATTGTGATACCAATCGTGTCAGTTTACGATCATAGGCATGAGATTCTTCATTGCGTCGCATTGACTCTTCGGTGCCCTGCGTAAAGCCACCACCGCCGCCATAACCACCCATAGAACGACCATAACCATCATCGTCATCATCATTGTCCATATAGGATTCATCGGGTTCTTCGTTTTCTTCATTCTCTTGATCGTAGGCGGGTGCTGGAGAATCATCGCCACCCATCCAATTGTCTCCTTTCATTTCACCTTCCGGCGCCTCCAATAAACTATCTTCACCATTTTCATCATCGGATATTTCATTGGATTTACCCTGGCCCAATTCAAATATGGGTGGTAAGGGTGATCTGGGGCCATCTTCGCCATCCTTTAGATTGGCATGTAAGCTTTTGCGATATTCATAGACTTGATTGTGGAAGCTATTGTTACCCGTATTGAATAGATCAACATCATCCAATTGGCCATAGCAGACATAATCAACAGCTACACACACGCACAAGAGAATGGATAATAAAAAAGAGAAATAAATTAAGAAAATTATTAACGTCAAATGAGTTTTAATTTCATTGCCTTCAGACATTTTTCATAGTTTTTTCACTCGCTCGCTCTTTGCTTTCCTCTCGCTTCCTAATATTTCCAAGGAAGGACGTTGGCAAAGTGGCAAGTTCAACACATGGACCAAAAATCAAGGTGCCATTGAGAGACACATTATTTTGAAATATGAGTTAAAATAAAAGTTGAGGGTACTCTCTGGAACTACATCTATTGTGTGTCCATGCAAATTATGGTTATTTCCAGTGATTTTGTTTTTCAGTGATAACAGCCGGAAGTCAATGAAATATAACTCATTTTCGGTTAGTCTTTAATTTCTTCTGTACTTACATTCCGGTTTAGTAATTTGTTTCTTTTTCTTTAATATATTTTTTTTTTAACACATTCGTTTGTTTCAAAGCACTTTTTCTCTGTTGCGTATAACACTTAATTTAAGTCCATGTGTAAGAAAAATGACTTAAGACAATGATGACAATTAAATAAGTAACATATTTTTATACAAATTTTACAACAACATCTACTAATAAAATTACTTTAGGATGCAAATTATGTACTAGGACAACAAAAAAAATAATAATGAAATGAAGAGAGAACGGAATTCATAGTAATTAGTAATCAACGAACATACGAATTCGAAAGGAATTTTAAGACAATTGGGTGGAATCTTTATATAAGGACCATTGACCTATGAATATTGCAAATACTTGAAATGGGACGGGACCTTCATATAAAGGCGATTTCAGAACATTGTAAATTGTATGCACCCTCAAGAACCCGAATATATTACCATGCGGATTAGGTACTATAATAGATAAACCTCCTGCATATCGTAATATGCGTGAGCAAATCGATATATACAGGAATACATGAATGAAGTCCGGAAATTTTACTAGCATCCTGTGTCCCATGCTCAAAACAGAAGACAAGACGATATGTGCCAACTATAGAGGAATAAGTCTCCTTCCCATCGCACATAAAGTGCTATCCAGCGTACTGTGTGAACGACTGAAGCCAATTGTCAATGACATTATTGGACCATACCAATGCGGCTTCAGACCTGGCAAATCCACCATTGACCAGATTTTCACTCTGCGCCAAGTCCTGAAAAACCCCTACGAAAAACACATCGACACATTCCACATATTCGTCGACTATTGAAGGGCTCGGAGAGGTCCTACTTTAACTGCTGATCTTGTGCCAGTTAAAGTTATCCTGCATAGCCGTATTCATTTTGACATGACTTTAAACACATATGAACGGATAGAGTTGTCAAATGCGGAACTCTATCCGTTCAGATATATCCTGCTGGAAAAAGTCATAAGCCAAAGGTGAACTGAAATGTCACTCTGTACACTTACTCGCCTACGCTGATGACATCGATACAATGGGTCGAACATTGCGAGCGGTAACAGTCACCTTTGAACAAATTGAGAAGGAGTCTGCCAAAGTGGGTCTGGCAGTAAACGACGAGAATACCAAGCTGATAGTATCAACGCGCAAGATATCCAGTAGACTCAGACCAACTGTGGAGGTTGATAACAAAAGCTTCGAGGTAGTCAAAAATTTTATATACCTTGGTACGGGCATAAATGCAACGAATGACAGTTTTAAAATTCAGAGAAGGATAGTGTTGGCCAACATATGCTACTATGGTCTAAGTAAGCAGTTTGAAAACAAGTCCACCTCACTCCAGACCAAACTCACACTCTACAAGACGCTTATACTACCGGTGTTGATGTATGGATCAGAAGCATGGGCACTTGCGCAAGCAGATGAGGCAGCTCATGGAGTGTTTGAGAGAAAAAATCTCCGAAAAATCTATCATATCATACAAACGGACTATCTGATTGCAACCAAACTTTGTACTAACTACTATCTTTCCCAAGCCTAGATCAAGGTCCCCTCCTTCTGTTACCTTCCCCATGAAGGGTCAACATTTTCAGTGTTTATGAATTCAATATCAGGTGAATGGAATGACCGATTTGAACACAACCTATTGTCTTTACCTTGCCTGGATCAAGTCCGACGGTGGAACCCACTGATTCACTCCTTCTGGTACATCCCCTCCCCCATAAGGGGTCAAAATTTTCATATTTATGAATCCAATATCAGGCGAATGGAATGTCCGATTTGAACCAAGTATTGCACAACCTATTATCTTTACCAAACCTGGATCAAGACCGCAGATGGTGACCCATTGGTCCACTTTTTCTGGTAACTTTCCCACAAAGGGTCGGAATTTTCAATATTTTTAAATCCAATATCAGGCGAATGGAATGACCGATTGTAACCAAACTTTGCACAACCTGTTGTCTTTACTAAAACTAGATCAATTCCTAAGATGGGACCCATTGCTCCACTCCTTCTGGTACCTTCCCCCCACAAAGGTTCATAATTTTATAAAATTGTAAATTTAATTAGGAGCGAGCTGAGGGTAAATATCTGTCGGCAACACAAACTAACACTTTTTTTACTTTAAAAGGATCTGGAACAATATGACATTCCTTCATCAGGTAATTCAAAATAGGCCTATAAAAATATGAACGTTTATATGTTATTCCTTCCACAGTTTTTTAGAAGAAGTGATTTTTCAAATTACACAAAAACAAGTTTGAATATCACACAAACAGAAAGGGTTTTAAATAGGTCAGCAGGGTCGGCAAACTTATTAATTAATTTCCGTTAATTGATTACAATCTATACGAGATTTTAATAATCATCCATATTTTACTAATATCATAAATGTATAAAATAGCTAACAAACAAAAAAAAACTTACCTGCTGCCAATTGGCCATTTTCCAAGCAATCCGCATCGTTGCCAAAACCAAGCTGACGCATATCAGCCAAACATTTATCTTGTAAACCTTTAAATCGACCAATGGCATAGGTCAACAAATACGACAAATGAATGTAGAGTTCCTTAACTTCCAAATAGTTCCTCGCCTGTTTATAGGCATTCGAATTTGTCAACGTTTGAACTTTGTTCGTAAGATGTGTACATATTTCCATGGCATTGAACACCTGCTCCTGCAATTGGGTTCGGGCCTGACCAATTGGTGTATCGGGGAAAATGTGTCGCACCATTACCGGACGAATTGGCTGTCCTGGAACCATTTGTTGTACATTCGGAGGAGCAGCTTGTGGTTGTGCCGGTATTTGACCATTTATTGCCTGCAATGGAGTACCATTATGACCAACAGCATTGATTGTAGTCGAACCAATGACATTGTTGTGATAACGTACCACCTGCGGCTGACCAGGTGTCTGCATGACATTTGCTCCTGGATATGGATGTGGAGTAATTTGAACTGGCCTCGAGGCAATTGTTTGTGGCACAACTCGTTGCTGCTGTTGTTGGGACATTTGTTGCCAATTATTCCCGGGGGGTACAGGACTTGCACCCGGCGGTGGACCCTGCCTCTTGACCTGTATAAGTTTACCATTGGGTAAACGGAAGGTCTCTTGTTGAGCAGCCGAATTTAAGTCGATGCGATAACCATTAATGGTGTGATATACCGGGGCACTATTTCCACCGGGTGCCGGTGTCCTCGGACCAATAACGGTGCGGCGTACAATTGGTGGCTGAGCAGCCGGTCGCAATTTTATGGCAGTATTTCGCAACAGCAATGGTGGTGGAGCCGATGTTTTTGGAGTGGATGACGTATTTATACTTTGACCACCACCATAAGCGTTGGGTGATTGTTGAATGGACACAATTCTCGGTGATACACCGGATGGTGATGGCATTGGGCGTTGGGGTGTGTTACCATTATTTTTCTGTGAGACCGTAATTTGACAATCCGGCTCCAACATGCTGAGCAAATCAGGTGTACAAACCACTTCATCATTGTTTTTGGGTCTTTTAGCATTCGGCTGTTGTGGCGATGGTGTTGAGCCATGTTTGGCAGCCTTCTTTGCCGAACCCGAAGAACTGCCCTGGCTGCGCTTGGATACCACAGAATCTAAGCTTTCCATTGAATCGGACATGTTGCCACACTTGGCTTTGGCCAAACGGCAACATTTGCTTCGATCACGTCGAAGCAGTTGGTTTAGTTCCTGTTCGCTTAAATTCATGGCATAGGCTTCCCTGTAAAACAAAAACATGTTAATAAATACAGCAACATTATATATATTATCTCTCACTCACTTCTTTTGCTGTTCAATGTAATTCATTAGAGCCCAATGTTGTGCCCGCAACGGCCACAGGATTTTCGGTGCACAACTAAAACAATTCCAATTCTCATTCTGTTCAATATCGGCCACAACGCCACGTGACAAATTCTTGACAATGCATGATTTACAAAATACATAGGGGCAACTGGAACAGCAATATACTTCACCGCCTTGACCACACCAACGGCAATACAACTCGGAGCCATCTTCACCCTTACTAAATTCGCCGCTATTATAGAAATCATGACATTTCAAGCAGTGTGTAACCCGTAGAATGGGATGCATTTTAATGCCTGTCTCCTGTATGGGAGCCGTACCAATGTGTATTTTACATACTGTACAATGAACTTTACGATCGCGTACAATATCAACCGTCGGATAGGCTTTGAGATAAAAACGTTTCTCTTCTTCTGAGATGCTCGAATGAAATTCATAATTAGTAGCTGAAATTGAAAGAAGAACATAACAATATTATTATAAAAAACTAAAAGACCGATTATAATGATTATTTACAGATAATTTACACATCGAAATTATTTTTACCAAGTTAAAAATAAAAAGGAATCGCAAAATTTGAGTACTATTGCGTTTATAGCCCTAGGTCTTTGGAATTCTTAGTTTCTTCGTATATAACCTATAAAAAGAATATCTTACGACCTGATTATAAAAATAGACTTGTTGATGAAGGGAGAATATCAATATGGGAAAAAGCAATAACAATATATTATACCCTCGACCATAAAGTGGAGTGTACATAAAATGTCATTCCGTTTGCAACACATCGAAATATTCTTCGGCGACCCCAAAGAGCATGTATATTCTTGATCAGAATACAATTCTATGCCGATTTATGCCTGTCGGTCTGTCTATTCAAATTTTGATTGAGATCGCAATATTTGAGATAGGAAGAGCTTTGAAAATTTGCATTGGAATTGGTATTACTCCTGGAATGGTTGGTATTGCAAATATATCGGCCCACGTTTTGGTATGGCTCCCATATAAAGGTACAACCAAATTTTCGGTGTTATGGAAAATTTTGACACGTTTTTCAGCCGAATTGGCTGTAATATGCTACGTTTGGTTATCATTGAATATCTTCCTGCCGAAAACTATCAATTTTGATCCATTTTTAGGGGATTCATTTCGCCCATCAGATCTACCTACGAAAGAATATCGATATTGGCTTATGTTTCGAGGTTTCCCCCATATACCGGTACACACCAAACATCGATATTTTGGGGGCAGCTTAAGCCCAAATTTCAACAGATTTTGGACCAATGTAATACTTTTGATTCTCATTGAGCTGAAAATGTCCCTATCAAAAATGATCAACATTGGGTCATTTTTAGTCCACAGGTCATAGTTCCCCCATTATTCGATATTTTGGGGTTTTTTAACACGTTTTATAACACAATTGGCTCTATTTTGATTTATCAGGTTCTTACGGGGTGTAAAAAGTCTTTCTACTAAATATGATCAATATTGGTTCATTTTTTGGGAATCCTTCATATAACGCTACATTGCGAATTTCGGTATTTTGGTGAAGTTTTGGACACTTGTTTCAACCTTCAGTAATATAATTCAGTCTAATATGATTTAAATAATTTTCAAGTTCCTATGTGGTGTCAAATCTTCCTACCAAAAAAATCAATCTCAGTTTTTTGTTAAGTATAGCTTCCATAGAACGTTGCCCTCACATATTCAGTATATTGACGAATTAAGCCGCATTTACCCTGACTGACTTATTTACTTATAAATATAGAAAATTTTCAATATAAGTCCATGTGATGACATAGCCCTCCATATAAGGGTAGCCCCTCCTCTTTGTCAGTATTTTAACGGTTTTTGCTGGATTTCCCTATTGGAGGGTAAAACAAATTTTGTGCGGAAAGTTGTCTATTTAGATCCCAAGTTTTTATATAGTCCTCACATAAAAGTTCCACATTTTTTGTTAATCGGTACTACCGCATAATGCAATAATATTGTCCCCATATAAATGTCCCGATAGGCTTAAGAAATTTTCGGCCCAGCCGAAATTAACGACGTTTTTACTTTTTTAGTGTTCGACGAACATTGTGAAATTTTGGTCCATTGTAGTTCCTAGGCTCCTTATTACAACTGCAGTTCATTCTTCAAGAGTTATGGGCCAAAAAAATCAACTGGGACCAATTTTAAAAGAACAGTTATCGAATTATACAAATAATATTATTGTAATCAAGTCCTATAGCGCTATTTAATGTAACAATTTCAAAACTATTCGCGACTGATCCGTAAACTTCTATTATGTCATTATTACATTGTAGTGACATCTTTAATTTTGGCAATCTATATGTACGACATTTTGAATATAATATTTCATTGGATAATTACCACACGGCCCAGGACGGAGCCGACCGTACGATACCCTACACAACTACCACGGAACTCTAACATTCTGTGGATTTTTCCAAGCCTGGGCAATATTTTGTGATAGTTGCACCCTCCTGACCGACTCGAAATCAACAAATATTACTAATATTCAATACAGCCCTTCGATTTACATGTTCAGATTTCCTTCGCCGTGGCTTGTGTTGTGATGTTCGGCTTTCAATTGTGGCCTATAGATCAACTCGAAAGAAATACAAAAAAATAAGTTTTCGGTTCAATTCATCCCAAAATTATTATATGATCATCAAAAGCGATCAACGCTATATTTGCGCACTCTAATGTTAATTGTTTACTAAATAATATATGAATCCGTAAGCACTTGTAAATATTTAAGTGTAACTCCCACATCCAAGTACATACGACAATATAATTGCTATCAATTTAAAGGTTAACCACCCTCTTGGATATACTATCAACTTCTCTGGTCTATGTCCTTCAGGGGTAAATATATACGCTATAGAATACAATTTTTTTTAATTTTTCATACAAAAGTCAGTGTCTTTTTGACCTGCTAAACATTTCGCGATGTTTGGGCCATAATTGCGGTCTCTGGAGCGACCAGAGAAAACTAAAAGTTCATTTTATCCCCTAAATATTAACCGAGCTTTAGCAAAAACAATAGGGGTCTTCATTGGCCAGAACCAATCCTACATGTAAAATTTCGTGAAGATTGGTCCATAACTGTGCTCTGTGTCGTGTATAAAAACTCATTAATAATCTAAACTCAATATGAAGAAGTGGTTTAGTAAAAACGATACGATTTGTTTGCAATGACAGATATTATTTACCTTTATTTTGAGGTTATAATCTATTCTTGGGGAACCGTACATGGCTACCCAGTTATTGGACACGGAAGTTGGGGTTTGGGTGCCGGGTTTTACCCGGTTATACGCAAACAAGGTTATAAAATAATCGGACCGATCGAACTTTGTAACCTGTTTACTATTTCAACCATAAAATCGATTTTGATTTTCAAAATCTGTTTATTTATTGCGGTGTGTTACACCATTGACACTAAATAAAAAGTCTCAACAAATTCCCATTTCCTCAAATATGCAAAATTGGTATAATTTAAATTCGCCATCAGAATAAATTCTTTGCTCGTTAAAACAAAAACAGCTGATTCCAAGGTAGATATACAAGGTAGCCGCATCGGCGAATTTCTACAACAAACATTGGTTGTTGTATTTTGATATATCAAAAATATTTTGCCAAAACAAACAGATTGGCAAGATTTTTTTACACAAATTCTTGAGAGAGATTGCCAAAAAAGCTCTTCGAAATTCGGAGATTTTCATTCATAATTTTGTTTTTTAATTTTTTGGTTCAACATTACAACAACATTTTTGACATTTATTTGTCCAACAGCTGGGCCGATGCGGCTACCTTATTAAATATACCTTGGCTGATTCTATAAATATCTCATGATTGATCAACACGTTCAATAATCTCTCTCGCTCTCCAAACAGAAATCAGCTGATTATTAAATATCTACAACACGTTACTTGATGCACTAATTTTAAATTTCATGGCTCTGAAACTAGTTTTCGAAAGGATCTTTTAAGGAGACTTAACCCCCGATACTCTAGCGTCTAAAAAGCGTTATAAAGTTACGCCATTTTGAATAACGAACCCAAAAGCTTTTCCGCATTTCCGGTAGGAGAGACTTTCACGTAAAGCTTCTGGAAATTATGGCAAACGATAATCTAGAAATGGAATTATGGCAAATGTAAATACAACACTGTTTCCCGAAAGGTGTGTGTGTCTATGCTAAGCTATAATCTTAATTCGCCGGCAGAATGGATTTGCATGCTTAGGCGAATTGAATTTTACATTTTTTTAACAAAATGGCAGACTACCTCGCCTCGGATAAAAACAGAAAAAAATAAATGAAAATATTTTACCATAATCTACGAACACTAATTTTTGTATTTGAAATAAATCTAAGCGATTTTTTAATATTTTGGCGCAATTTATATCTAAACATAAACACTCATGTGCAAACGCAAACACACACACACACTCGAACAATCATATGAACATGAACAAACCTTTGCTGCCATCGGCCACATTGGATGGCGATGCCATTTCTGAGCTGGAGCTACCAACAATTGTCGCCGCCGCGGACTCGCTCATCATTTGCAGGCAATTTTCTTCATAAACGAACTAGCGAACAGACATAAACACAATATCCACTGGTTAGGTCCAAAAATCGGGAGTAACTTCTTAACACGCTTGGTTGTTTTTTTTCGTTCTTTCTTTCAAATTATTTTATTTTCACTTTCGGCTGTCTGTCCAATTAAATTAATAACAACCAACAACAAAAGCAAAAAGTAATATTCCCTCCTCTTTGCCCTGCGTTCGTTTGCTTCTTCTTGGCACTGCTGACAGACCGACCAGCCAGCCAAATAATCAAGTTATCGCACACAAACACACACTGTTGCTTATTTTTGCACTTTTCTTCACATAATAATAATAATATTGCTAAAATTTCAATTATTTTTCAATATTTAATTTTTCAATTCTTTTCCAAATTTTTTTTCTTTGCATCAAATAATATCTCTTGAATTTTCCAAGTAAAACAATTTTTTCTTCTTTCTCTTCGTATGGCCGCAACAAAAATGTACTGTATGCTGTGTGACTCTGTATCGTGGTCGTCGCGTTGTCGTCATATGCGAAAAAAACACACATACAATATTCATCAATATGGCGGACGCTTCGTTTCTGTTCGGGCCATTCGAATGCGAGCAAACGAGCCAGTTTATTTTCTATAGAGAGAAGGAAAGAGAGAGACGGAGAGTAGAGACGAGTACTAGGAATGTGTGGTCGTTGCCATCGTCGTCGTTGTTAAACAAGTCGACGCCATCTTGGTTCAAGAATCGTAAAAATCTTTTGTTGTAATACAAAAAAGTATATTCAGAGTAGTTTATAGGTTAGGTTATCCGAAAGGTAAGTAAAGGGCGTGGGAGGTCATAGTTGTAATTAAAGGACTATAATTAAGACAAGGTTACATTTTGGACCTATATTCTTTGAGATCAATAATGATCATTAAATGATTTTTTTTAATTTCGATTAAAAAATATAGTAGGTAAAGATTTGGGGACCCTTGGGGAGGTTATTCATATCTGGTCTCGCAACTTGAAATATGTTAATAGGGACTTGAGTACCAGAAGGTAAGGTACTAATTCTAGGCTGAGTGTAACTCAATTAGATTCAAACCAGTTCGAAATGTATTGCAACCACCAGCGACCCCCCGAATCTTCAAAGAGTCGATAGCAATTATCGAGGATTCCTTAAATCAATTTCCCCAACGAAATAGATTTAAAATCCTTTATCTTAATTAAACATTGCAGAATGGCATTTTCTGTTGAAAAAATACAACTCTGTGTCCGAATTCTATTCATTTGAAAAATCTATTATTGGCAAACCTTTGAACTGTCATCAAATTTATAATAGAAGATTCTTGCAGGTTCTCGAATTATTTAAAATGACCTTTTTTTCTTAAAATACAACTCTGCATAACAAAATACACAGCAAACCATTTTCTACCTGCTTCTATTTGGAATAGTGGTGACCTAAACACTACAATATCAATATTATTGCTGCGACGTATTACTGACCGCCTATCTATCCAGTTAATATGACATAATATAGTAGAACCTTGCATTGACCCACCCAACTACAAATATATACTTATACAATAGGGGAAATAATTTATTATTGTTCGAAATACAACTCTGTATAAAATCCAAATGACGTAAATATTCTCTACATTTTTTGAACCAATCGTTAATTTTTAATAATCTCAAACACAATTTTGTTAACATTTCTCTCTCGCTTTATAAATTTGAAAAGTTTTACTACATTTTGAGCACAGAAACAGGCCAAGTGAGATATAGTAAAGCCTAACATTTATGACCGCCGCCACACTCAACTATCATATTGTAGTAAAGACAACGATTTGTAAATAACCTCCCATATGCGTATTCTAATAATTACTAAGGAATTGCCTACTAATATCAGCAAGTATCACAGTAAAATTACCAATTTCCAAATCTAACAATAACCTATAAATTTTTATAATAAGACAGTTACTATCAAAAAAGAAGCGGTCAGCCCATTAACCTTGAATAAACCCTACTACTTTCGGGTAATTTCATGTCTTTAACAGATGCAAGCATGTAACTAATCTCATTTTACAACATGCCCATACAGAATTCAAATAAAAAAATTGAAAACTCTTGACTCGACTCAATTGTTGTGTTGCCTGCAAACAACACAAAATTCAAGCCGACGCCAATATATACATGTACGTATGTAGGCGTAGTTTTCATATAAATTTGTGAATTGAATAATTTTCTTTTTGAACAGCTGAGTGAAATTAGACCGGTTATCACTACTATTCTATTGCAACACATTAGTATTAGTACTAAAAAATCAACTCTGTTCACTATTTTGGCAAGAATGATATAGTCCCATGGCAACACTTAAAGCCACATTCTATATAAATTTTAACAGACCATCTGTCAAATTTATAACTGTGGCGAACAATAGATGTGTTCCTTTACCGAATGTTTTGAACTATTTTTTTTTTTACAAAATTTGTTGTTTAGGAAACAGTTTTCTGTGATATGTGTGATTGTTGTGATGTGATTTGATTATTTACATTTTTTGAGGTTACATACCACCCATGGCATAATTATACCAGATAGCCTCATGCAGTCATATGTTTGCAATTTTTTCATAATTTTACTTTTGACATTTCAAATTTAAATAAAAATACCTTCCTTCGAAATATACCAATAAATATAAGTTGGAACATCTAGAGTTATGTTTTGAAATCATTAGTTTCTCAAATGATACTACTATCCATAATCCATGGCATAAATTTGGAAGGTAGTCTCCATAAAATTGTATGCATGTTGATTGGCATATTTTTTAATTATTTTTTATTTTATTTTAAAAATTAAAAATTATATTCATAATTGCATATCGTTAGCTTATCTTGTAAAGGCGACAAGTCCATATTTCACAACTTTCCAGAAGAGGCAAAAAACAATCAAACTTTCTTTTGGATAATGATTTTTTAAATCTGTAAATGCAATTTGTTTTAGTATTGTATGTGTGATTTAATTGCGTAAAGGCAAAATGAAAAAAATTAGTATTTGAGGAGATACACGCCTTTTTTGGGACTTGGAGCTTTTTCTGTTGCTAAGTTTGTATGTTTTCATGGACTTAGGTCTTTTCTTACAACTTGTCGATCATTATATTTTCTAATTAGTGCAATAATTCAGATTTTTTACATGTTAATATTATCTAAAAGACTAAAGATTGTTTTGGAATCATAATTTATTCAAAAATATGAAAAAAAGTAAAAACGTCGCTATGTTAGGCAGGTCAGAACTTTTTTATACTCTCTACCACGAGGTGCACAGTCAAATAATTAAAATCGATCGGGACTTTTAAGGCATTATGTTATGCCATCGTAAATGACTACCAAGATTAAATGAAATGTCAAACGATTGGCTATTGGAAGTTTGCGGTACTGTTTTGTGGGGGATATACCAAATCGCGGACAGATATCGATAATTTTTGTAGGATGTTTGGACACCCAATGAGAACCCAAAATATCAAATTAGAACTAATTCGATAGAAAAACGTACCTAAATTTCCCAAAATACCGAATAATAGGGGTAACGTAATATGGGGGCTACTCCAAAACATGGGCCAATATTGATACTTTTTGGTAGAGAGATTTTAAATCAAATCAGAGTTCCAAATATAAAATTACCGCTAATTCGTTTGAAAAACGTGCCCGAACCTACTAAAATTTCGAATATTGGGGATATGGGTTATATAGGCGGTACCCTAAAAAGTGGACCACTGTCGATAATATTTTATTGGAAGGTGAGCTACCCCATAAGTACCTAAAATACCAAATTACAGTCGATTCGGCTGAAAATCATGTCCAAATACTCAAAATAAAAAGTGGAGTTATCGCCTTTTCATGATGTTAAGCCGGCGACATGTGATGAGTTGGACTTAACGCCTTTACTCATCAATACAAAAACAACAAATGAGATAACTGTATTTTTATTTTTTTTTAGATCGATGTATTTTGCCTTATTATACATAACTGTATCAAAATCTCAATTTCTCGAAAATCGGACTTGTTGCTTTTACAAGTTAAGCCAGCGATATGAATATTTATGTTATGTATAGACATACTTATAGTACGTTTACATTTAACCGGATTTCGTTAACCCAGTTGGGTTCAATTGTCAATTCCTTTACATATACGTCAAATAAATCCTCATAAAGTAGGTTAACCCGGTAAAAAATTCTAATGTACAAGGAGTTTTAGGCTACGTTTAGACTACTAAATCGACTCGATCTTAAATACCAATTCTTTAACCCCGTTCACACACATAAGGAATTACATATGGATGAAATAAGTGACAGCACATATGCAAAATACATATCGTGTAAAAACGCCATTACTTTTTGCTGGAAAATTATATGAACAGAACAAACCGCTTGTCCTTGATATGTAGAATTCAATGTATAGCGTTCGTGCACCTATCAAACTCGTGTTGCCATTCAACATACACCACACTCCTTTAATTCACATCGTTGCTTATTTTAGGTCTTTTTAGTTCATTGCAAATAGGGATCTGTAGTTCAGTAATTTAAATATAATTTTTCTTATTTGGTAATATTCATATTAGTCTTGGATTTATTTACTTAGAACTTTAGTAATTCACAGAAATTGTAGGTATATTAACTGTAAACTATAAACATTTCCCACTACTTTTAGATGAAGTTCAACTTTTTTATTTATGTCAATATTCGATTAAACATTTTCACGAAGTTCGACTTACAGATCCCTAATTGCAAATGTGAATTCCCCCGAAAAGAAAAATGCCAAAATTATCCGTACAAAAATAACAGCTGATAAAAAATCGCATATAAACAAAATAGCCGACTGATGAACGGCCGGAGTGGTCAAGGAATCATTCAAAAAAGAAAGTAAAAAGGAAATTGTGCTGGTGAAATTAAGCCCAAAGAAAAAAATAAAAAAGCTTTGATAGCAAGGGAGTATCAACAAAAGCAATCATGTCGGCCACAGATTTTTACGGCTGGGACTTGTTATTCAAAACCATTGCAACACAAATCAATAAAAAGGATGACTTGCTAATTGCACTGGTGCACTTTGTGCTGACCAAAAATTCACAGTTCCGCTGCATTGGTTTGGGCGACGATGTAAGTGAATGAAAAATAATTCCGATGAGTTGTAAATAACACTGTGTATTTTTAGAAAACCCTAACCGAAGAGGATGAAGAATCTGGTTCGGAACTCTTGCCGGACAATTGGAATGATGACGAGAAAAATTATGCATTGCGTTATGTACACAACAAACAATTGTATTTGCTGTTGGGTCTGCGTACTGAGGGTTCGTTGATAATTACTCTAATGGATGTCAAGTCGCACAAGGTATCCAATATTTGTCTAAATGCCGAAGAATTAGTTAAGGAACTGAAAGGAAGTTTAACAAAAATGATACCAACAGCATCACAGTTAACAGATCGTTACCGCAAGGAGTTATTGGAACCGGTAAGTTAGCGACTTCTTAATATTCTCGGTGTTGGGAAAATAAAAGATTCTCTTTACTTAGGTATTTTTGGGTACCAGTCGTGAAGTGACTACCCAAACTGCAGCATCTACATCTAATCCAGATCATGACCCATTGCGTGTGGGCGAACCACGTAGACCCTTTGGTGGCTCAGATCCTGATCCATTGCGCATTGGTGAACCCAGGCGGCCTTTTGGAGGGTATGTTACTTTATTGTACCCATATGAAATACATTCTCTTAACATACATAGTTTTTATATGTTTTAGCCCACCACCATTTGGTTTTCCCGAAGTTGGCCGTGGCGACTTGGATCCCTTGGGTCGTGGTGGTCCCGGTAATCTATTCCCATTCCCCTCGAATCCTGAATTTCGCATTGGACCCAATAATGGACCACGTCCCCGTTTTGATCCATATGGACCACCAGAGCGTGGTATAAGACCCAATCCAAATCCGGATCATTTCCCACCACCAGGAGGGTTTGGTGGCGATTATTATATGTGAGAATTTTTGCGAAAGCGAAATGACAGCAGATGCATAGCATGAATCTTTTTTATGTGTGAACGAAATTAATATTATTTATAGCGGATAGTTTTGTAATCGAAAGAAACAATTATATATTTAACAAGAACTAAATATGGGGAAATTCAAAAAATGCAATTTGATTATGAATTAATTAAGAGTTGATTTATGGTAAGTTAACGGGACTTGTATGACAATGAGTTATTTTAAATATCATACGTATGCCGATGTCTCATTGAGTGTAGAAGTGCGATATGGAAGAGCTTTAAATGACATTTCCTTTTTGAGGTCATTAGGTGAAGAATAAGACAAGTTTTAGAAGAATAAGACAATTTTAAGTGTGTGTTTTTGTTGGTGTACAGGCAGGCAGGGTTTTTAGAAATCCAAATTAGAAGGGCACGAAAAGTACTAAAATGTACTAAATATGCCCAATTTATATTAGGCAAACGGGAAATTCTGAATTTTGGAATATAAGTCGCTGATGGAAAGTTGTACAATAGAGTTGTTGGAACTTCGACCTATAAGTGAACGAAAATTACTCAACTTTACTAAATTTTGTTCTAATTGTATATATTAGGTTGGGGAAAAAGAAATCCATTATTTTTTCCGGAGATGACTGTACTGATAAATTTCTCGTAAAGTATCTTTCAAATAATTTCAGATTTAAGCTCGTTGGAAGGGTGACATTTCGCAGTAAAAAAAATATTTTGCTGTTTTTTGTTTGGTGCATTCAGTTGTGAGTTACATGGTGTTAAAAATGGAAGTGAACAAACAGAAAATTTTTATCCAACCTAATATATTGATCACATATAGCTAGAATCTTGAATATATGGAATACAGATTGGGAAGTGGTGTTGATGTATGGAAATGGTTTAATAAATAAATTCGTGTATAAAAGTACAAAATGGTACTAAATTTGGAACTATATGCATTTAGTTGAGCGTATAGAGATGGAATCCTATAAAATGAAATATGAACTATTGGACTACAGGATTAAGATAGCTTTAAAAAATCGTACTTATGTGTACGAAAAGTACTAAATGGTATTCAATTTGGTACAAGTTGGATTTATGGATTTATATGAACAGATAGTGCTGCATTCGGAAGGTGCAAAATAATGCTAAATTTGGTACAATTTGCATTTGGGTTATAGCATAGAGTTAGAATCCTGAAATTTGGAATTTAGATTACTGTTAGAGTGTAAGATTAAGGTAATTTTGGAAGTTGGTACTTATGGGTACTAAATTGTACTAACTATGATACAATTTTTTTTCTGTGCGAACGGATGGGGTTGGAATAGTAAAATTTGGAATTAAAATTACTGTTGGAAAGCAGAACTGATTCGCACGAAAAGTGATAAATAGTACAAAATATTGTACAATTTGGATTTGTGTGAACGAATAGTGCTGTGATTCTGAAATTTGAAATTAAAGTTACTGTTTGAGTGGTCCAATTTAGATTTGTGTGAAAGGATAGAGATGGACAACTAATATTTGGAACTGATAAGTATGAACAGTACTAAATGGTATTAAATATGGTAGAATTTGGATCTATGTGAACCGATGGGCTGGGATCCTGAAATTTATGATTAAAATGACTGTTGGAGTGTGAAATTGAAGAATTTTTGAAATGGTACTAAACAATTTAGATGATGGTGAACGGAAAGAGCTGGAATCTTTAAATTTAGACTTAAGATTATTATTGGAGTGCATGACTGAGGTAGTTTTGGAAATATGTACTTATGGGTACGAAAAGCATTAAATATTTTACAATTTGGACACGGGTAGAACTGAAATCCTGAAAGTTGCAACTAAGATCACTGGGAATGTGGGTACGAAAAGTACAGAATGGTACCAAAACTGGTATAATTTGGAGCTGGAATTCTTAAATTTTAACTTACGATGACTATCTGAAAGCAGGATTGAGGTAGTTTTGGAAGTTTGTACTTATGAGTACGAAAATTACTAAATGGCTTTAAACTTGATATTAGATATTCTATATTCATCTAAGGTGATATTCATCTAAGGTGGTGGTGGAATTCGGAATTAAAGTACAACAAATTATACATCCGCATGCGAAGTAGCGGACACATTGCTAGTGTAAGATAAATAATCAACTTCTAAAATAGAAGATTTTTCGATAGTATATGAAGGCTTTTGAATGCCTATTTTCAACGTTTATGAGACCTATGGGAGTTCTTTTATTCCTTATTTTTCGACAGAAGGCTGGTCAAACGGCTTATTAATGGGCCAGTATAGTCCTATTTGATTGGATAGCTTTGGCATTCTTTAGCTACATAGAAAACCTATCAAAACTGTGTATAGTCTACATACGACTTTTTAAGACCTTCTGTGTAAACATGACCCCTAAGCGGTCATATGAGTCTAGAAGACAATATACGGTCTTCTTTTTATATATGACCTGTAAACGGTCTTCTAAGAATGTTTGAATGTGAATTCCTCAAGAACAAAACAGGCAATTCATTGGCTACTTAGTAAAATTTTTCGAACAAATCTAACCTCTTCGTCAAATTGATGCATTCAAGAGCTGAGAGAGATATGAACTTGTATGTGGGCAAATCGGGCGTAAGAAAAAACTTTTTTCATACTATTTTGAAACCTTTAACAAATCTTAAAAATACTCTTAATTAATAAATAGAACACCTCTTTCACTACACGGACTTACCTGGCGGCATTGGTCTTTCCGATTTTTTCGGCTGTATGAACAACGTTGGTATTGCATCGGCATTCAGTTTAGTCTTTACGTGATTGGCAAAACAATGATCTTCGAAATGTACTTGGCACACCTTCTCATAGGAACATTTGACCACTCGGCCCACCATACCCAATTGTTCTAACCACAGATCCATATTCTCCAAATTGAAACTGAACAATGGTACCCCCTGCTCAGTGCAGCCCGGGACAATACAATGGCGCTGGACTGGCATTTTCGATTTTTAATATTTTTCGTGTCTTTTTAAAACTTTTCTTTTATTGTTTGCTTTTATTTTCAGATTAAAATATCAAAAGAAAAAAGGATAATTGCTTTGATTGGCTGAATGCTTAACCATACAACAAAAACAAGTAGAAAACTGGCTGTTCGGTATGTATTTCCGACCCGACCACCGTAAACTAAACAAACCGGGTGCTAAACTTGCCGAACCATCAAATGTGAACCTCCCACCAATTGCATTTGGCAGGCGGTGTAAACAAACGCGATGTTAGTGAAAGTAACTGTAAAATGAAGATGAATCGGAACTAAGCACATAACGGAACCGAAAAGAAGGTTTATGTTATCGTTCGGAAAAGGCAGTATACATGTGCCCAGAACAAGGGTACACACAGTCGAAAGTAAGCACACAAATGGACCGAACTGATAGAGTTTAATAAAAAATTTTGCGAGTCGGATGATTTCTGATTTTGGGAATAAAACACATATTTGTGAATTGAGTAAGAACATTGGCAGGGTTCAAGGATGAAATGTCTACAATCGATTATTTATTTCGTATTAAATAATAATATTAATTTCAAAGTCCGAATTAATTATAAACTATTGGAGAACGAGGTTCGCTTTATCTGGATTTATAATTATTTAATTGACCATTATTACTATTACTATACCAACTGCCCTAAAACTAATGTGGTGGAATATTGAGACATATAAGTACACACGATATGAAATTATATTTTTAAAAAAGAAATATTATAAAAGTATTTTTATTGGAAATTAAATAAAACGCATAAAATAAAGCAAAATTATTAAATTGTGTTAAATTTCACAAAATCCTACAGATCAAAGGTTAACTAAAATAATTTTAAATTGTATATGGAATAATAAGGCTATTAATTCGGGAAATTCGAATGATAAATAACAATTTTCGAATTACATATGGAGAAAAAATTCATATTACAAATGAAAAAGTATTATATGAATAAAAACCGTAAAAAACAAAACTTACATACAGGTGATATATTTGTAACTTAAGTTACTATTTGATAAAAATGTATTAAAATTATAGTGTAATTAAAGAAGGCATCCAGATTTTGAAAATTAAAATAGATGAAAAAAGAAAAAATATATATTTTTAATGCAAATAATATATGTGTATAAAACGCACAATTAGAATATTTATAAAAATGAGTTAACCCTACGGTCTATAACCGGGTACATTTGTATCTTCTTTCGAATAAAAATGGTGTAAAACTTTTAATAATGGAGATATTTGGATCAAATTTTGAGGAATCACTCTTGAGGTATTTTCACACATAATCGATATGTGTAGATCAATAACCGTGGTACATTTGTACCCATTCAAAGATAGCTCTGTAACTCATTAAAAAATTGGAATATCGTGAGGTTTTTTGTTTTAAATTAGTCTATTCGGATCTGATCTAGATGTAGGAACTCAAAATTATATAAACATTAAAATAAATCCATGCTTAAATGATAATCTATCTAAAACAATCATAGTAAATTTGTTATAGCTTTCGAATGGGTTAAGCTTTTTTAGTTATTTTTTATTGGGATCTTATTGGAATCGGCTCAGATTTAGATATAGCTCCTATATATAGTTTCGTCCGATTTTATATAAATGGTGCATAATACTGTCAATGTTTTCCGATCGATATCATACAAATTAAAAAAATATTTGAATCAATTGTTTTGAATTATATGTATTTAGTTTTATTTCTTTGTGCTTCTACTTCTATGGTGTTATTGATTTATCTGTTTTGATCACATATTCGTAATATTATGCCTGCTATTAATTCACAATAGTGCTTTATTGTAACCAACTATTGTGAATTAATTAAATTCGAATAAATTTAAAACGGATTTAATCAAGGTGCATTTAATAAGGTGTAAGTGACAATCATATTGTTACGTTCTTGGATTTTACTTAATCCCGTGTAGACGATGTTTTATTTCCCAATACCGTTCGTACTAAATAAAACGCGGGTTCTTTCTGATTACGAATATTACAATGATTTTATTGACACAACTTTACTTTGCACTTTACTTTACTTGACGGTTTCAATTCGCGATCTGATTCACAACTGACTAACTGCCTTCCCATTTCCCCTATTTATATGAGCCTTGCCTGTCTCTACAGAAGTTTCTAGACGATCTGGTAACACCTAGATTACGAACAATCTACCAATGCAACAAACACATACAAACTTACATTAAGTGAACAATAACAAAAACACATATACAGGCGAGGGAGTAACAAAGAAAGAGGAATTAAGGGGACCCCCCCATTCTCGGGGTCAAAATTTTTGTTGATATAAATCGAATCTACACTGATTAAAGAATGTCTCTACAAAATTTCAAGTGAAAATCTCAAGAACTCTTGAAGATTTAGCCGATTTATTGTGTCAGCATCAAGTGACGGCTGAAGGGCTTCTCAAACTTTAAACGCGTTTTTCTCTAAACATTTTTTTACGAATGGCGGGTACGATAACTCGAAAACTAATAATCCAATCGGTTCCAAATTTTGCAACGTTTCTCTGGGAGTGTATAGCTCTCGCATGAACTAGGATAAAGCCAATCGGTGAAGATCTTCCTTATTTTTAAACTTGGTTTTTGGTAAAAAATCGGCGATTTTCCAAAAATATTTTTTCAAAGGTCCACCATTTTGGCAATTTTAGAGCGAAGTCAATAATCCTAGTTCATACGAGAGCCAGACATGTACTCTTTCTAACACCGTTGGAATTTTCGGATTCCGATGTTCCAGTGAGGAGTTATCATGCCCGCCATCAAAAATAAGGACTTTTCTTTAATTACAAAAAACAACAACAAAACAATAACAAAAATTTTTTGTAAATTATTTTTCTTCTCTTTTAAATCTTCAAATATATATGTGCAAAGTTACAAACCTTAATAAGCATTGGTTTTGATTTATCAGCCCATTGAAAATCTTGAAAAATTAAAATCCTGAAGGGGGGGGGGGGGGGTGTTCCCTTAATCGATCATCAATGATGACGTTTAACAAGAATTGTACGTCAATAACAAAATAGACAATGAAAGAGGAAATGAAAGGATGTAGAAAAATCTATACAGTAGTTGTTGTTGTGAAGTTATTCGAATAAACTGCGTAGTAGAAATTTACGTTACAATTCAAATTCTTAAATTAACGGAATTCATCTAAATTAACTTAAATCTAAAGTTATATTCGTAACAATATGTTTTCAAAATTTGTCTTTATTGTTTGTAAAGTAAATTGTCAAAAACATTTTCAATATTATATTTCGATTTCATGAATGGTCTTTAAATTTATGATTTTTATACCCTACACAACTATGTTGTCAGGGTATTATAGCTTTGTGCAGCCCCAAAAGTTTGTAACGCCGCGAAATATTGGTCCTAGACCCACCTTTAAGTATACCGATCGTCATATCTCGACTAGCTGAGTCGACCTAGACATGTGTGTCCGTCCGTCCATTATAATTTGTGAACACGATACAGGCCACAGTTATGGACCAATCTTCACGAAATTTTGCATGTAGGATGGGTTCTGGCCAATGAAGACCCCTATTGTTTTTGGAAAAGATCGGTTAATATTTAGGGGATGAAATGGACCAAAAACTTTATTTTTGTCGGTTTTTCTGGTCTCTCCAGAGGCCGCAATTATGGCCCAAACACCGCGAATTTTTGCATGGAGAAGGGGTTCGGGCCAAAGAATAAGCATGCCTGTTTTGATAAAGTTCGGTCAGTATTTAGCGGGTCAAATGGACCCTAACTTTTGTGTGAAAAATTACAAAATTTGTATTCTATAGCGTATATACATATTTGCCACTGAATGACATAGACCCGAGAAGTTGATAGTATATCCAAGAGGTGTGGTTGACCTTTAAATTGATACCAATTATATAGTCGTAGGTACTCGGATGAAGGAGTTACACTTAAACATTTACAGGTTCTTACGTATTCATATATTATTTAGTAACCTATTACCACACTGGAGGGCGGAAATATAGCGCTGATCGCTTTGAAATGTTACATGAGGTTCCAGTTGTGGTCAAGGACAACGCCTAAAATGTTAAGTGATTATCAGATAATAATTGTTCGGATGAAGTGGACCGAAAACTTAATTATTTGTACTTTTCGAGTCGAAAGCCGAACATCACAACACAACCCACGGTGAAGGAATCTGGACAAGTAATTATAGGGGCTGTACTGATTATTAGTAACATTTGCTGACCTCTAGCCAGTCAAAAGTAAGCAAATATCGCGAAATATGGTCCAATCTCAGAATATAGAACCGCAGAAAGTTAGATTTTCATGGAAGTTGTGTAGGGTATCGTATGGTCGGCCCCGTCCGACTATACTGCTCCGCTCTCTGGTTTTAATAATAAAAATTCAAGAAAACTACATTCGCAGATGCGGACGGAAAGAAAACCTAGGCTTAAATCAGTTATAACACCGTTCGCCGATTGGTCCACATGTTAGCCTATATTGGAATCGGCCCCTTAGTGCTTGTCACAATCCTCGGCGGAGGTTAAATACGACTATGGAAAGATTTTATACGGTCAACACAATTTCCATGTTTAGTCTTTGGTCGGGGATTTATGTCCCTTCAATTTTCTTTAAGAAGGCAAGATTTGAAGCCACTCCATAGAAAAAACTGATGGTAATTCACAATTATTCCTCAAAGAATAGTTCCTGACAAAAATAAATTAATAATTGTTTTTGTTTATTTTTTTTCAAAAAAACTTATTGTCAGCATGACAATTTAATTTCTATAACAACAATGTTGTTTTTGTAAAATATTTGTTGTTGTATCTGATGCATACACCTTGGATTTAATATTAAAAAAAAATCAAATATTGGTTACATTTTCAATACAGATATTTGTTTGGAGGATATAAACCACAAAATTATATTATTTATTCAGAACGACATTCAAAAATTTTCCATACATATGCATATGTTCATATTTTATGGGTCCAATGTTGGTTTTATATCTTCCACCATAGTATGGAGGGTATATTAAATTTGTCATTCCGTTTGTAACTCATTGAAATATTCATTTCCGATCCTATAAAGTATATATATTCTTGTTTAGAGTAAAATTCTTAGACGATCTAGCCATGTCCGTCCGTCTGTTGTAATCACGCTATCTTGTGAAGGAATTGAGATAGAAATGTTGCATAGGCTGCAGGCAGGTCAAGTACGAAGGTGGGCTATATCGGTATATGTTTAGCCATAGGTCCATTTTTTCTGGTAGTCCCCATATAAGACACCCTCAATTTCGGGGTTCTTGAGCGAGTTATTCAACCGAATTCTCTGAAATTTGGTATTTTGTAGTCGCATTTGGTAACAAATCTTCCTACCTAAAATTAATAATATTCGACCCTTTTTGTGGTAGTCCGCATATAACACCCTTCTTATATTAAAATAATTAGCTGATTAGTTCTGTGTAGGAGTTGTCCCTATATAGGCGTATTCTACCATAGTATAGGGGATAGTCATTACTCGAAATAGTCAGTTTTACTTTATAAATTATGGAATTCTAAGACGATTTAACCATCTGTTGTAATCATTCCGCTTTCTAAGGAAATCGTGATAAAAAAACTGGAACCTGACGATAATGAAATATATCGGTCAGCATTTAGAAATCTCCCACATATAATTATACCTCCTGAAGGAAAGAGTTGAGACACAAAACAAAAATATTGGGTTCGAAATTGACATATGTCAGTCATTAATTAGGCATAGCCCTAATATGATTATAACCCACAAATATTCCCTAATTTCTACACTATGTAATCTAAATTAGTATCAGTCCACGCTTAGGGGTTTTCATTAAAAATTGCTAAAATTTGTATTTGGTGTACATAATGGTTTACATATACCGGTTTGTAGAATTATCGATATAGGTTCATTTTTTGGTATTTCCATTTCCAGTATCTGTCACTTATGGCGGACGGTCACTCATTTCACTATTTCAACGGATGTTGAAAGTAGCTAACCCAGGTGACACCGCGGGGAGGTCAGTGTCCAAAATTGAGATAAAGAGGGACAAAAATAAGCCTGGGCTTTGTCATGTGAAAGCCAATCAGAGCCGTTGCTTGGTATCTAGCATCCCATACGTAACCCAATTTATTATACATTTCATAAAACTAATATGCTTTCTTATACATATATATGGGCAATATTGCCAATTTTTTAATATTCCATTTTCAAAAAATTAGCTTTTTTGTTTTTGTGGCACATCAATGATTTTTGGTACACATATAGAGAAAAATGTTCTGACTACGAAACCGTTCGCGATCAAATTTTTGGTTGATGCGCGCAAAAGTTATCGAGGTTTTAATTTTGGGCATAAGAAAAAAATCTTAAAATTACGCCGTTTATTATATTGACCAAAAACGTTGATATATATCTTCCTCCGTAAAATAAGAATATGAATATATCATAATAATCACGATAAAGTTGCACATATTCGCGAAATATGAGAAAAATAAAAAAATATAGCAGATTACATCAATATTTTCATCATATTAATGACATACACACACCTAAAAATTTATATAAAAATATCTACATAATCTAAACACCATGATGAATTAAATGATATCAAAATCACACATGTCCGTGTAGCGGTTTCTAAATCACAGCGACAACAAAACAAGATATCGAGGAAAAATATTAGTTTTTGGTTCGAAAAAATAATGCCATCATATTTATTTTTTAATTTTATACAAGAAATTTCAAAAAAAAATTTTGGGTTATTCTGCTATTTTACCCGAATTTCGCCGAAAAATTGACATATATAATAATAATCACTTTTTGTGTATAAGTATACGCCTTGCGGATTATATCAAGACCCTTCCGATAAATCTTAGAATTCTATAAATAGGAATAAATCTTAAAATAAAATAAGATTATGAAATATACATTTTAAATTGCGTAATTCTCCAAATCATTTGATGCGCATGCGGTTTCCAGGAAGTACTGAAGTTTATCTTCCAATCCATGTATATTTTGCGAAATTTCATTTAACGGCTAAGATGTGCCGCACGTTACATTGAAGTACCCAAAAAATCGTAAAACGCGAATAATTTCCGAAAACTCCATATGCCATTAACGCGCATCCGATTTCGGTGTGGACCATAAAAAATACATCGATCTATACCATTTCGATGTGGTCCATTAAGAACCATGGATGTGCCAGCACAATCTATTTTTGAGATAAATTGCGTACAGCCGAAAGAGAGGGCTGAAGTTTTTAAAGTTCTCTTTTCGAAAAAGATCAAAATCCGTATGAGGTCATTTATTGAAGCGGAAATGATACACAGAAAACGCAAGTAAATCCGCGATATTTTCAAAAACATTTTTTTGCCAAATTCGTGTTATTGGAAGGCCAGTACCCGCCGTTCTAGTAGATGGATTTTCATGAAGAAGATTTTATATCATCCGAAACGTAAAAAACCTTATTGATCGCGGGTACCCATATCATTCAGTTGACAGATCTAAAAATTTGGCCCGAATAATAGGTTTTTTAGAAATTTGATCGCACAAAATTCGCACCTTCGGATGAGTATTACTCTGAAGCTGTGCATACTACATACACAAAATACATATCAAATTACGCAGATTCGCGACTACAATAATCTTATAATCGATGTTTATAAATTCTTGTTTGCGTATTAAAGCTAGAAGTAAAATTAAAAAACACTCAAAATCGAGCTTCAAAATGTCAGCATCATTTAAAGGTAGATGCAGTGAAAGTTTTGAAAAATGATACATAAGGGGCGTAGTCCCCATTTTGTTGGCTTCTAGTTTTATTTTGACACGAAGACCGTGCAATGAGTGGCTTAGTCACAAATCGGTAGAGAACATAAAAAAACTGGTTTGCCTCAACGTGTTTTTACACATTTTTTACATTAAAGTAGACACAGCTTCCACCAAAATAAAGTTTGGAGGTCAATATCATGAACAGTTTGCAACGACAGATCAATTAACCCAAAACTATTCACTTTTTTCATATACTTAAGTAGTTCCCGAGTTATAAAGGGGTGAACCTCCGCTTCAGCTATTTTAAAAAATTGGCAATATTGCCCATATAAAGAAGATCCATAAGTACTTTTACCTTTGAAAGCCGATTTAAAATTTGTTCCAGTAAATTCGTTAGTATTCGGCATTTTTGTTATGGTTAAATTATCAAGACATTTAGCATCCATTGAACCATATTTCGAACGGTACGGCAATGCATTCTGATGAAATGAGATTGCTGTCGAAATGTCTTTGTTTTGATGGGTCAAGTTCAAGGTCAATGCAAGAACAGAAAACCTAAGATTATCGCTAGCGAACAAACATTCTTTCAAAACAATATATTTTGAAGACAAAACAATTATTAGAATTTAGTCGATTTGAAACCAGCCAAGGAGATTGTTTAATTTTATTTAGGTGCCCAACTTCCGAAATAAAAAGTTAACAAAATGGCAAGTCGTAAATGGCCAATGTTTGTGGCATATTTTTGCATTATTGGTTATACCCTGTCGGCTCTGTACACCTTCACCGGGCTAATGGGTGTCCATAATATGGGTGAAGCTAGTGTTATGGCCACCGAAGAAAAGGATGCCTCGGGCAAGGTAATAGATCCTGATGATACAACCTATGACGGTGAAAAACTTAAGGAATTTAGTCGTGAGTAAAAAAATTGAAACGAACGATTTACAAATTTTCAAAATTGAAATATTCCTTTTTTCATTATTTTAGGTAAGGAAATAGCATCGTATGTCGTGGATCTAGTCAGCGATATTATTATGACAATGATATCCGTTTTTCTTCTAATGGGTCTTAAGAATGTAGGATATTGTGTTTATTTTGAGATTTTAAAAAGAGAGTATTGGAATTAATTCCCTCGTGTTTTCTTAGCAAAATCATAAATTCGTTGCCCCTTGGCTGATTGTAAGCTTCGTGGATGTGGTCATGGATTTGGTGTTCCTATTCTTTGGCGAGGAGTCTAAAGCTGAAGTTGTTGCCTATTTAACATTTATTTGTAAGTGTAGCTATTTTTAATCCATGAATCTGACTTTTAAATTTTAATTTTGTAATTCCATGTAGTGTTTATTGTGGCCATGTGGTATCCCGTGTACAAACAATACAAGATTATGCGCCACCCTAAAGTGGTTGTGCCCGAAACTACCAAAATGACGGTTTATCCTCCCGGAGAATTTGTCCATTGTACTTCAACTATGGCTACTGCCCCGGTTCATGAAGTTTAAGCAAGAAGAATGATAATTGAAAATTAAACGAAAATTGCTAAATAAAAAACTATAAATCAATTTCTATTTTGAAGTTTTTAGCCGAATTTTCCCATCGAAGTCGAGGTAATTGTTGTTCTGGTTGTAGGAACAGAATGCATGTTATGGGTAATGGATTGTCTGGTTCTGGTTCCTCTATTTCCAAATTCAAAAGTGTTTCAACCTGAATTAGTTGTGAAATTGAAGAGGTGCAACGTGTCGTGTGGTCCTAGTTCACATGCATAACATGTGTCAGGTTTCGAGCCATAAATTCTTGCTCAATAATAATTGAGACGGTTGCACCATCCTGATCTTAGTTGAGCTAAGACTACTCGTGTTTGTCGAGGCAGCTTATTCTCCTCTGCTGAGATGGATGCCTGAACGATTGTGTCTGTGTGAATACCATTCAGAACTCCTTGTTAGCCTTCTTCATCTAGAGGTTCACGCTTATATCTTTGGAACTCTCTCTCTCTCGATCATGAATATATCTCCTGACGAGATATTCGTCTCCTCATGAAGATGACACCCTGTTGCAGTTCTCAGGGCAGCATTCTGGCAGGTCTGGACATTCTTCCACTGCGTATCACTAACATTCGCAAAGTACACTGTCGCCGCATAGCTTACCATAGGCCGGCCCTTTGCTTTATAAGACTAGCGACTTGAAGGCCTTGTTCATACTTTTCAGCTCATCCCATAAAGGAATGGCTTGTGCAGACGACTTGAAAAGGTTATCGAACGTTACTCCCAGTATCTTGGGGTTGTTTATGGTCGGAATCAATTCTCCATCGAGCATTACGTTCAGCGGGAGCTTCAATTCGGCCGCCCATGAATAGTGTGGCTGTTGATTTTGTGGCGGATATTTTGATATTCCGCAGACGACTTGAAAAGGTTATCGAACGTTACTCCCAGCATCTTGGGGTTGTTTATGGTCGGAATCAATTCTCCATCGAGCATTACGTTCAGCGGGAGCTTCAATTCGGCCGCCCATGAATAGTGTGGCTGTTGATTTTGTGGCAGATATTTTCATTTTCCTCAGATGGAAGACATTTCTAAGGGCAGCATTTTGGCAGGTGTGGATATTCTTCCACTGAATATTACTTACATTCGTCAACCTCAGTGTGGTTGACGACATAGCTTACTACTGGCCGGCCTATTGCTTTATAAGAGGTTATCAAGGTTTCTTTGTCAGCGCCACTTGTGCTGCCGACTAGCGACTTGAGGACCTTGTTTCAGCTCATCGCATAAAGAAGTGGATTGCGCAGACGACTTGAAAAGGCTATCGAACGTTACTCCCAGTATCCCAGTTTGTGATCAAATTCAGTTTTCCATCGACCATTATGTTCAGCGGGAGCTTCATTTCAGCCTTCCATTTTCATATACCTCAGACGGAAGAAATTAACGAGACCAGGTATTTAGTTTAACCTCTCACAAATATCATTAATAATGGGACCCGACGCTATGGTCATACAATCACCCGCATACATTACGATCTCTATGCTGTCCGTTGGTTGTGGAATATCAGAACGGTGAAGGTTAAACAGTTTCGGAGATATGACCCCTACTTCGGAATCTCCCTGTTTCACTCTACGGGGTTTAGACTTCCTGTTTCTGAATTCGAACAGCTTGGCATGGTTTACGGTATCGAAAGCCTTCGATAGGTGAAGTGCCACCATAACCCTTCGGTTGCACGGCCTGTTCTGTTTAAGTACTCTATTAATATGTGTGGAAATGTCGTATAATGCTGTTAAAACGGCCTGTACGAATCACCCCTGCCAGGCTTCAGTAGCGGGACCACCCTCCATATTTTCCAGGCTTCCGGAACTATACGGCAAGTTTCGAGTGACAACTACAACGTCCTCCTTTGTAAATTGTGGTGGTATCTCCTCGGCTCGGAGTGTCCTTATGCGACGTAGTACCACCTTTTCTCCCTGTCACTCTCGGGGTGCTCAATGAATTGGCGGATAAAACAACACGCGCTCCTCTTCCTGGCTGTCACACAATTTAATTGTTCCGGTGACAATTTTGCATTGCTTCAGGTGGTGTTTCCACTTTTTTACTTTTGTGCTCGCATACTTGTTTTCAAGGGTAAATTCTCGCACTCTTGGGTCTTTAAGGATCGTACGACGGTATTCAACCAGCAGGTGAAGCTAGAGACAACAGTAGTGGTGATTTTACGGAAATTTCTCTCAGCTACCCGAAGATCTGAGGGAATGGGCAACTCTCTGAAACGGTTATTGGCAAACTCTCAGAAACCAGGACAATCAGCTATCCCAAAGTCGGGTGACCTGTTGACGGAGTCGATTATAAGAAGGTGGCATGAGCCGACTGAATTGACGGGTTTACAGGTTACGTCATTTATCCGACCCGATGTCTGGCGAACTGTGGAAATCTCCTCTTATCCTCGTGGAGGCATCCTCATTAACCGTGCACCATTTTCGAGCTATCAATTTCAGCCTGTGTCGTTGGGGCTTTTGAGGTCGTTCATTTGTCAGTACCGTCGCCTCTGCTGGAAATTTTGGTCTTACTTCTGGTATTCGCAGGTATGAAGCGAGTGGCAGCAGTAGTGATGATTTTTCGGAAATTTCTCTTAGCTAACCGAGGATATGAGGGAAGAGGCAGCTCACTGAAGTGATGATTGGTAAAACCTCTGAAACCAGCTACCCTGTTGACGTAGACGATGATAAGAAGGTGGTCTGAGCCGAGTGAAATGACGGGTTGCCAGGTGACGTCATTTATCAGAACCGATAACAAAAATGGTGATGTCTGGCGAACTATGCCAATCTCCTCTTATCCTAGTGGGGGGCCTCCTCATTAACCGTGCAAAATGTTGAACTACTATTTTCTTTAGTCACTGTTGTATCCTTGAGGCTTCAGAGGTTGTACGAGGGAGCTCATTACGTTTATTGGCCAGCACCGTCGCCTCTGCAGGGAAGTTTGGTCTTACTTCGGGTATTTGACCAGCAGGTATGAAGCAAGTGGCAGCAGTAGTGATAATTTTACGAAATTTCTCTCAACTACCCGAGAATCTGAGGGAATCGACACCTCTCTGAAGCGGTGATTAGTAAACTCTCTGAAACCAGGCTAATCAGCTTTCCAATGGTTGAGGAAAGTACGGCGTTCAGAGGTGACAAAGTCGGGTGGCCTGTTGAGGGAGACGATGATAGAAAGATGGTATGAGCCGAGTGAAATGAAGAGTTACGTCATGTATCAGACCCGGTGCCACAATGGTAATGTCTGGCGAACTGTGGTGGCATCCTTATTAACCCTGCACAATGTTGAGCTATCAATTTGCTTAGCAAGCGTTATACCCCTCTGAACATTACCTAGTACAAAATGCCACAACTCATGGTGGTCATTGAAATCCCTTAATACCAGGCTGTTATTATCTTCTAAAAGCGACTTGATATCTGGTTAATAACGCGGTAATGCGAATAACTGTACATTCATTGGCATTATGTAGATATTTAGCACCTCTACCTCGGCAGTTCCACACTTGACTGTTACCCCATTACATTCAATGCATGGGTTGCTAGAGTTTAGCTCAAGCTAGATAGGTCTGTACTGAACAGAATGGTGCAACAAGAATGCAAGTCCCCCACCTCCGCCTCTGGTACTAGTTTTCTGTACAATGTTGAAACCCTCGCCACGGTGTAAACTGCAGTTCTTGATCAGCTTTGTTTTCTGGATTGCCCGACCATTATTCTTCTTCCACTCATAAAATCCACAATTTCACTGATCTTGTTGTGGAGGGGGTGTCTCGTATTCCGACAACGATTCCTGAGACCCACTGGGAAATGTGCTAGCGCAGCATAAAGCGACGTAACTTCTTTAGAAGTACTCCTGGGTCCGGTTTAGTCCAGTTCAAAATTTAAAATGCAACCATTCTCTACATACATTGCATCCCATCGAGATGGAGATGCGATTCTGGTAAACACTAAAGAACAAGGGTTCGGGGTTTCTTTCTATCACGGCACGGACCAGTAGGGTACGGAGCAGACATTCCGGAATGTAGGACATAAAAATACACAGCGATTGTTTTTATTTTTTTCATTTTGTGCTTTATTATATTTTTATCAAATCAATTTTAAATCTGTAATCTATTTTACATGGGGACAATAACCGATTGATTTTTGGCGTGATGTACCATATAACCCTCATAGGTGTTGCCATGGGCTACAGTCGTCTCATTGACATGCCGTGTTTGTTTGCCATTGCGTAGACGTTTGTAATGGTGATAGACAGGATACCACATTGCAACAATAAAGACTAAAAAAAAACAGAAGACAATTAATATGGTTTCGATAGACCCTTCTATACTTCTATACTCACTTGTGGTGCCAATATACATATCCGATTTCTCTTCGGGCGTTTCAACAAAGAATGTCAATAACATATCGTAGACGGAATCGAGTACGGAGCAAACAAGCCAAGGGACAAAGTAACGATGTTTTTTCTAAGGACACAACAGGATAAGAGTATTTAAATATAAAATAAATATAGAAATCTTTCGGAGGATACTACCTGTATAACACCGATCATCATCATAACGGATGATACGACCATGGAAAGAGCAAAGATCACCAATATCATGTGATAGGAAATAACGGCAGCTGGAAATGCGAATTAAAAATAAATCCCAAAATTGTTGTTATCCTTAATCTCTGCACTTACTCTTAACCCCCTTAGTGACCTCAACACTATTGGCATCAGGATCCACAACATTTGTTTCATTCACCTTATCCCCGGAATTATGAATCTTTAACAAATCAATGGTATTGTCAAAACCAAAATAGGTAAAGATGCAAGTGTAGAGAAGAGCTACAACAAAAATCCAGCTACCACAGCCCATTATGAAAGAATGACTTCAATAGATGATGGTCAAACAACAACTGAATTGAAAATCGTATATTTTATTTACTTATTTCAAAAGCTATCTATAAATTCATATCGCAATTTGACCCTATGCTATCTCAGAGGTAATAATCCGGATCAAATGGTATTTGATTAGTTATACATATAGAGGTGATATTTGGTTATCGCCGGTACAATAAAAATGCAATAGAATACAGGACAATATTAAGAATTGAAAAACTAGCTATGAGCGGGGAGCTGGAAAAAAGCGACGCCGATATGTTGATACCATTTACGAGACATACATCTTTGTCACTCGTAGTTCGTTAATGTCCAAGATCATCCCCTTCGGCATGGAAAAGTTAAACCTATATCCGTATGGTACTACGAAGTGAATGAGAATTATTGTGTAGTTAAAGTAAAGTGATTGCGGGTTTAGGTTTACTGTGACACGTTATTTACTACTAAATATTGAAGTGGATTGACATTAATTTGGGTAGCTCATAATGTATGGTCACGGTCACGGTGAAGTTTTGTAACAGTGGGTAAATTCTGCACAACGGTTAAGTCGCTCTCAAATCCATAAAGGAAGAATGATCGGACCTCTGTCTAATTCAACGGAGTTGAAGTGACATATCCAAAGTTGTTTTAATCGGAAGATTGTAGAGCATCCCGAGAGTAAGACGGCGAAGAGAGAAGAGTATTGACCGTATACGATCTCTTCAAGTGGAGGAGGAACCATGATCCCGTCAGTGGTGCCAAGCTTTTCGAAGACATCGAACCAACAACTGTTCAGCCAAGTTTGAAACGTTCGATCGTAAACTATATGCATGGAATTCAGAAATAGGAGGTTGAAGACCAATATAGTTTAATAGGGAGATCCCCAGGCTGAGGCTGAAATCTATCCCCAGGCTGAGGCTGAGGCTGAAATCTATCCCCGGCAGCTGTTGAGAAGCTGATAACGAAAACTTGTTAACAACATACACAGCGATAGGCCGGTATGTGTTAAACTATGTGGTCCCAGTGTGGTCCGCCAATATTAGTGCAACGCAATGGAAAAAATTTCATTCCTGCCAGAATGTCGTCCTGAGGACCACATACATGATCGGATGCAATATCCTTTCTGGTCGATGCAAAATCTGCTTATGTGTAATAAAAGTAGCCATATAAACCATCTATTTATAGATAGCACCCACCACCTAGGCATTTAAGGAAGTATCTTTATGACAGAGGTCCAGACGTACAAAAGGGAGTCTCTAGATCAACAGTCCTATCAAGCAGGATTGGATTGTATTCACAGGGATGTAGTTGAGGAAGCAATTCAAGAATATATTCACTTCACTGAAAACCTCGATGAAACAGAGTGGTCTTGCCACAACTGATATCTGGATGGTGTAGGCGCCTCAATTCATAGTGGGCAGAAATCGATGGCACAGTAAACAATATCCACATGACACGCTACACTTCTTCAACTGGCCAGCCAAACCCACTCATCTAACCCCATCTTCACTTTGGACACAATTGATAAAGGTCACATATTAAAACATTAGAAGTATGAACACAGTCTCTGGCCAGCAGAACATTGGGGCGTTGGCAAAGATAATTTATTGACATCTTACAAATAAGGTATGAAACAGAGAAGAGAAAGATCAGACCTAAACTATAATGCACGATTTGCTTTATTTTTACCACTATAATCGACTTCGTAGACCTCGTAGACTTTAATATAAAGAGAGAGTTTCGTTTGCAACTATTTAGCCACCATTACCAACGTCTTCCGGGAGCGCAATCTAAAATTATCCCCTGCATAGTCTATTGTTTCACTTTTCACTTCCTGGACTCGAGAAGTTAGTTTAAAAGTTTACCGCGCATACCTACCGCCCGAAAAATCCTTGGGTTTGTATACGATAACTTCCTTTAGGTGAAAGCTAGGAATAAAGTTCTAAAGCTTTGGCTGGCACCTTCTGCGGCAAAGATAACGAAACGTTGGTAACGACATATAGGACCATAGGTCGTTCCATCTCTAATTATGAACCCCCTGTCTGGATTTCTTTCCTTAGCGACACAAAATTCAGATCCTTGCAAAGCACACAAAATAAAGCACTCCGAATTGGCAACAGCTGTGTCCAGATGACGAGCGTCTATCACATCCATGAGGATATCAAGCAACATAATGTGTTGTTGACTAGACAGTTTCTGGATGGCAAGTCCACCATCGCGACACATACGTCAGGACTTCAAGCGCTATCGTGATGGGATCCAAGACGACATTCCATCGGACGTCAACAGCGAACGCGATGAAATCCGTTCATCAACAGGCGGTCTACGGATCCATTAATTTCTACAGATGCAACAAAAACTTGCTCCAACATCCTCCTGCAAATTCGGTCAGTGAGAGGACAGTGAGCGGCAAATCCGTTCAATTCTGGCACAACAAAGGTCAAACAACAGCCATTTTTTCAATTCGTATCGAGAGCGCATTGTCCCCGGAATTCTAAAAAGGTATCCCTCCTGCCAGCAAAGCCCTCACGAAACACACCATCTATTCGATTGTTCGTCCAAACCTACAAGTCTATTGCCCATAGCCTTATGGCTAAAGCCAATAGAGGTGGCACAGTTTGAACGTATACCTGCTTTGAACGTCAATGATTTAATCGCATAATTGTACGATCATGTTGTTCGGATCCATCATATAAGAAATACATGAGTGAAAGAAATGCTCGCTCGAATTTTGAGTGCATGGCAAAACTCGCTCTAGTCTGATAATTTTCTTTAGGCTAACTTCGTGACTTTAAGTTCATCTATAAAGACTCCCATCATACCGTCTATTGAGATTTCTCGATTTTCAACTCGACTCCTTGAACTTCAGCTCGACAATAAAAGTTGCTAGACATTACATTCATCTATGACGACTCTCAGCTCGACATAGACATCGTATGTAGAATATCTCTGATTTTGTAAATGACTTCAGGTCACCTTCCTGACTTCCAGTTCGTCTTTAAAGAGCGCCTTTTCTATAACTATGTAAAGGTTCCCTCTCCTTCAGTACGTTTTTTGAAAGATTGCCTTACAATGTATTTGAATGATTTTTACCTTGACATTTTGAAAGCTGGACCAACATTTTAATAGCCATTTCAAATCCGGTTTATTTTTATTTTTTTAGATAACCTATTCCACACGATATGGTCATCAACAAATATGAAAACATTCAGTATATATTATTTTAAAGTATGAAAATAAAAGTAATAGAAACAAAGGTAGAAATTTAGTTATTCATCGACAGAACATAGAATTGGTCATTTTCTGGTCCAAGATATAAAAAAAACCAAGGCAAAATGGTTTTCAGTAGCTATTGGATTTTCTCAATTGGCATATTTTATTTTTGCATTTTTTCCTACTTTGGTTTACATCACTTCTTCGATTTGTATCAACTCTACGATAAATATGAAAAATCTGATGTGGATGCCAATGCGAAGGATGTGGCGAATTTTGTGAAATGTAAGTGTGAGGATGAGATAAGATAATAAATAGATAATATTATGTTTTTAAATTTAATTTATTTTTCTGCAGCTGGTGAGGTTTCTTATCATGCCATCTCGGTGCTGTTTACACTTTCAATGGTCATTTCATCGGTTATGATGATGGTGGGCGTTGACAAGGTGCGTTTGTACTATAGATTACAAAATTTTGGATGGAACTATTAATATTTATTTGTTTGCTTTTCTTTTTCTATAGAGAAAACATAATTACATTTTACCTTGGCTGGTGTGTTCGGTACTGAATGTAATCTACATAATTTTAGCAGACGTTTTCTTTGCAACTCCGGAAGAGCGATCAGAATTATATGTTTTAATTGCAAGTGAGTATATGTTAAAAAAATCGCTCCTATGTAATCATTCCGATCCAATAATTAAATATTATCTTTTCCAGTTTTCATTATTGCCTTGTGGTATCCTGTTTATGCTCAATACAAAAGTCTTCGTGTAGCCAATCGCAAGACAGTTGGCAGTGTTCAGTCATCGATTGCTGTATCTAAAAATCGAGTTGTCGTTGTGCCTGTGTAAGAGGAGAATTTATGATTTCTTTTGTGAAATTGGAAAATGTAACAAATTCTTAGATAAATAAAATATATGAATTGTCATTAAATCACAATTTGTTTTTTAACCAAGGCTTAATAGTAGGTTGGGCGCCACATAACTTTTATACTCGATTTTTATACCCTCCAACGAAAGGTGGTTATAACCTCCACTAAAACGTGGTTATGCCATCCATCATAATGTGGAATTCATATTAAATTTGTTATTCCCTTTGCAACACCTTGAAATATTCACTGGAGACCCCACAAAGTATATATTCTTGATCGGAATAAAATTCTATGTCGATTTACACATGTCCATCTGTACGTCTTTTGAAATCACGATAGAGATCGCAATATTTAAGATAGAGCTCTGAAATTAACCACAGACATTGTTAATACACCTTTCATATTTAATGTTGCAAATGGGATATATCGGTTCACATTTTGGTGTAGCCCCCATATAACAGTACTTCCCAATGTTCGGTATTTTGGGGATTTTGGACACGTTTTCCAACCGAATTTGGGTTCTTCGGCCGGCCCGAATTTAACATCGTTTTACTTGTTTTATTTTGACTCTCTGAATCTGTCAAAATATTTTTGCCCTTAACAACTATTAAGATTATCTACTTCAGCTCCTCCATAAAATTTCCTAAAGACACCGTACTTTCAGATTATCCACAAACACTCCCTCACCTCGTCTATAATGAGCCCCTCAACCTAAACTCTTCTATATAGACTCCCCACGCTAAATAGACTCACTTATAAAGACTCCCTAACTTTCAGCTCGTCTATAAAGACTCCACGACCTTCAGCTCGCCCATAAAGAGGTACCAATTTCAGCTCGCCCTGATCTTCAGGAAGTCAATAAACAGTGCATGACCTTTAGGTTACCTACAATGACTCCCCAACTCTCCCCAACAACTAGACTATTAAGACTCCCTGACCTTCGGACTGTCTAGAAATACAGCTTGACCTCCAGTTCTCTTATAAAGACTCACTGACCTTCTGCTCTTAAAAAATCCCCGAGCTTCATTTATTTTTTTATAGATGAGCTGAAAGCCAGTGTGTCTTTATAGGCAAGCTGAAGGCCTGGGAGTCTTTATAGGCAAGCTGAAGGCCTGGGAGTTTTTATAGACGAGCTGAAGGCCAGTGAGTCTTTATAGACGAGCTGAAGGCCAGTGAGTCTTTATAGACGAGCTGAAGGCGGGGGTCTTTATAGACGAGCTGAAGGCCAGTGAGTCTTTATAGACGAGCTGAAGGCCGGGAGTATTTATAGACGAACTGAAGGCCAGTGAGTCTTTATAGACGAGCTGAAGGCCAGTGAGTCTTTATAGACGAGCTGAAGGCGGGGGTCTTTATAGACGAGCTGAAGGCCAGTGAGTCTTTATAGACGAGCTGAAGGCCGGGAGTATTTATAGACGAACTGAAGGCCAGTGAGTCTTTATAGACGAGCTGAAGGCCAGTGAGTCTTTATAGACGAGCTGAAGGCCAGTGAGTCTTTATAGACGAGCTGAAGGCCAGTGAGTCTTTATAGACGAGCTGAAGGCGGGGGTCTTTATAGACGAGCTGAAGGCCAGTGAGTCTTTATAGACGAGCTGAAGGCCGGGAGTATTTATAGACGAACTGAAGGCCAGTGAGTCTTTATAGACGAGCTGAAGGCCGGGAGTCTTTATAGACGAGCTGAAGGCTTGGGAGTCTTTATAGACGAGTTGAAGAGGCTGCCGAATTGAACGACATTATAGACGAGTTGAAGAGCCTTTACAGACGAACTCAAGACCAGGAAGTCTTCTAGACGATCTGAAGATGCTAGGGTCTTTCTAAACTATCTAAAGGCTTTATAGAGGAGCAAGGGCAAGGGATATTAGTAGACGAGTTGAGGGAGCTAGGGTCTTTATAAACGAGCTGAAGGCTAGGGAGTCTTAAGAGAGGAGCTGCAGTATTTATAGACGGGCTGAAAATAATAGGAGTCTTTATAGGCGTGCTGAAGCCCAGGGAGTCATTATAGACGAGGTGAAGTTCATGGAGTATTTATAGACGACTTAAAGAGGCTAGGGCCTTTATAGACAAACTGAAAGCCAGACAGTATTTTTGCACGAGTTGAAAATGTCTTTATAAACCAGTTGAAGGCTATGGTGTCCTTAGAGGATCTGAAGGCCAGGGAGACTTTATAAACGAGCTGAAAAGCCTTATAGAAGAGATGAGACCTAAAAGTATTTCTAGTCGAGCTAAAGGCCAGGGGGTCTTTGTAGGCGAGCTGAATGGATTTTTTTTATAGACGAGTTAAAGAGACTTTGGATCTTTATAGACGAGCTAATGGCCAGGGAGTCATTATAGACGAGTTGTATAAACGAGTTGAAGTAGGGTATTTATAAACGAGTTGAAGGCTAGGGAGTATTTATATAGGAGCTGAAGGGCAAGGGGTCTTTGCAGACACTCCTCGTGCTTCTGCTCGTCTACAAAGACTTACTGTCCTTCAGCTCGTCTATAAGGTATGCCTGTTGTATATAAACTTATCGAACTTCAGTACATCTATAAATATTACATAGAGACTTTCTGACGTCAGCTTGTCCATAAAGTTTACTGACATACCGATCCTATGTTAAGGCAGACTGAACTCCAGTTCAGCTCGTGTATAACGAAATTCAGCTGACTTTCCTTCAGACTCCCTGTCCTTCAGATCCAATAAAGACTCCCTGATCTTCAGGCAGCCTATAAACATAACTTGACCTTTTGTACTCCTATATGGAACCGCCAGTTGGCCTATAAAGACTCCCTGACCTAGAGCTCGCCTATAAACCCACAAAATCTTTCAGTTGGTCAATTAACCTTCGACTTCAACTCATCTATAAAGACTCCCTGATCTTCAGCTGGTCCAAAAGGCCTCCTTGACCTTCAGTCCTTCTATAAAGACTCATTGGCTTTCAGTCCGTCTATAAAGACTCCCTGACCTTCAGTTGGTGTATAAAGTCTCCTCGGCCTTCACCTCGTGTATAAAGTACCCCTGACCTTCATCTTGCTTATTAAGACTCTTCTATAAATACTTCCAAAAAATCATTCAGTGCAGACGAACTTCGTTGAATAAATCCGCATAATAGTGTCGGATTTCGTCAAAAACTCAAAACTGATTACAATATATCACTTATCAAATATAACAAGTGTAGTTTGGAACACTGTAACAACAATTTTTTTACAAGAGAAAGACCTGCATATTTTCCACATCTGTTCAACTGATAACTGACAACCACAACAACAAGACTTTAACAAATTTCCAAAATCCAAGCTGATCATCTCGAGAGAACAAATTCAAATAAAATAATCCTCAGTTTAATTCGAAACAGCTGATAAGAATGTTCGTCGGTTCGTTGATAGAGGCGGTATTTTACGATTTTATGTGAATATTGTTTTGAGACGATTTTGAAAAATAAAAAAAAAATTGAATAACAACAACAACAACAAAAAAAATATGCCACCAAAATTGACCACCAGAGTTGCCAATAAATCGCCTTGGTTTGTTGTGGCCTGTGTCATGGCCATTATGGCCATTATTATTTATGCCTGTATGACCGCGTACAATGTCACGGGCCTGCTGATCTACTATCAAATAATCGAAGAACAGACCAAAGATGATGATCCAGATGTTTGGACAAACGAATTGAAAGCTTTGATCAAACGAATTACGGGTATGTTTTGAAATTTGTTGTTGTAAAATGAGATAAGAAAAACATTTTGAGTACGCATTTAAAATAGACTCACTTGAGGAGAAGACCTGCAGAAGGTCTTTAAAGACGAATTGAAAATCTGCAGAACCTAAAGAGCTAAAGCCCAGGGAGTTTTTATAGAAGATATAAAGGCCAAAGAGTCTCTATAGACGAGTTGAAGGCTATGAATACCTTATATACGAGGTGAAGAGGCTAGGGGTATTCATAGGCAACTTGCAGCTCACTGGCCATCATAGTGGAAGATCTAAGAGTATTATTATAGGCTATGAAGACAATCAAAAGGCCAAGGAGTCATTATAGATCAGCTGAAGGACAAGGGGTTTTTATAGACGAGCTGAAGGCCAGGGAGCCTTTATAGGCGAGCTGAAGACCAGGGAGTATTTATAGGCAAGCTGAAGGCCAGTGAGTCTTTATGGCGAGCTGAAGGCCAGGGATTCTTTATAGGCCAGCTGAAAGCCAGGGAGTCTTTGTAAACCATCTGAAAGCCAGGAAGTATTTATAGGCGAGCTGAAGACCAGGGAGTCTTTATAGACGAGCTGAAGGCCTGGGAGTCTTTGAAGACGAGCTGAAGGCCAGGCAGTTTATATAGAGAAGGTCAGGGAGTCTTTATAGACGAATTAAAGGTAAGGATGAATTTATAAGTCCTGGTAAATGCCAGTGAAGGCAAGGTAGTCATTATAGAGGAGTTGAGTCCTTTTCGACTGACGTTTAGGGAGACGTTATAGATGAACTGAAGGCAGAGGGTTTTTTGTAGACGAATTGAAGACCTGGGAGTATTATAGACGAGTCTAAGGCCAGGAAGACTTTATAGACGAGGTGAAGAGGATATTGTTTTTTTTTATAGACGATTTGAAGTCCAGCCATCGGATAGTCTTTATAAATGGGATGAAGAACAGGAATTCTTTATAGAAGAGTTAAAGAGGGTGGGGATCAATAGTTTTATATCTGAAGGCGGATGTGGATTTTCGACGAGCTATATGCCAGTAGGTCTTTATAGATGAGCTGAAGTGATGGTAGGCTTTTTAGGTGAACTGAAGCCTAGTTAGGGTTTAAGGTTTTATATCTACAGGAACTTGGTAACCTTTTTTCATTTATAATTTTCTGTTTTGCCTATTTTAGAAATAAATTTAGTTGCCTGCATGGCCAATCTGTTCATTTACCATGTCATGTTAATACTATCGGTGCTACTGATAGTTGGTTTGGAATTGGTAAGTCCAACAAAAAACCTCCCCCACACCTTAAACCTTAAAAAAAAATTTAAATCGTTCTTTTTTTCTCCGCAGAAACGTCATCAATTCATCTCACCATGGCTTGTGGGTGGCTGCATTATGGTCGGCACCGGGTTCTGCTTCAATGTCATAAGCTCCCAAACGGATGACCTGCTGGACTATATTGTGATCGGTAACTTGTTGTGGTGTGAATTATTGCTATTTGAGTACATGTATCTTTTATCAAGGCCTCCAAGCATTTATGTGGTTTCCCGTCTATACCTATTACAAAAAAATGCGCCAGACACGTTACTGGAAACAATCCGGGTTTATTAACATCTATCGGGTGTGGGCTAAACCGGACGAATTTCATCAATGGCGTAGTGAGTTCCCAACATTTGTGCCAAAGACAAATGGAAACGCGGTGGAAGGATAGAGGAAAGGAATTTTGGATATACACATAAATATAATAATAGACAGGTGTGATGTTTATAAATTTGTACAAAATAATTTTTTTTAAATTATATAACTTTTTAATAAAATATGCAAGAACAAATGCAAATTTCTAATATATTGGGATTGGATTATTCGGAATCATCAGTCATTCTTCATATAGGAGAATTTTATTCACCAATAAAAAAATTCTAAGGGAAAAGTCCTTAGTTATTGAGGAACTTCTTTACATTTTAAAAATTTGCAATCTCCGAAGTTTGTTTTCCACCAAAAAAAAATCACAACAGACTTCAATCATATTTGTCTATAAAAAAATCAACAACGCAATTCGCAATTATCGGCATCTCGATGCTGTATACGAAATATATAAACAAAATCTGTGAAATTGAATTTTCTTCTGGAATTTGTTCTCTTTCGCTCTCTCCGTAATTTTAGATGAAATACCCAATACATTACACAGTTTGTTTAATAAAAAAAACTAAGCTTTAGTTTGTTTTGAATCGATTGTTCAGATTGATCGCCGTGACGCTTTGCATATCGTTTTGAATTTTTTTTTCGAATTTCTTAGAATCTAATCATGTTATCGTCATTTCGAGTTGTATTCTCGATTGCCATCTATACGACGGTGATGTACACTTTGCTGATCGTACATAATGTGGTGCTTATCAAAAACTATCACGAGAGTATAACGGACACCAAAGAATGGGATGATGACTCATATGTGGATGAAGATTACGTCGAAAATAATGAAAGGCTGCATATGGATGAATTTGAAGGTATGATGGTAAATTAATTAAAATGATTTAATAATGAAGGGCAGGGGGTCTCTATAGAAAAACTAACGGATGAAAATCCTACATAGACCAGCTGAAGGCCAGGGAGTCTTTATAGAGATAAAGATCTTAAGCAGACGAGCTGAAGGCCAATATGTACAAGTTGAAGGCCATGGAGTCTTTATAGACGAGCTGAAGGCCAGGGAGTCTATGTGGATGAGCTGAGAGGCCAGGAAGCCTATATAGACGAGCGGAAGCCCAGGGAGTTTATATAGACGAGATGAAGGGAAGGGAGTCTACATAGGCGATATGAAGGACTGGCAGTCATTATAAGCGAGCTGAAGGCCAGGGAGTTAATATAGGCGTGCAGGAGGGCAGGAAGTCTACATAGAGATGCTGTAAAGCAGGGAGTGTCTATAGACAAGCTGAAGGCCAGGGAGTCAATCTAGACGGGATGAAGGTCAGGGAGTCTATATAGCAAGCTGAAGGCCTGGGAGTCTATATAGACGAGCTAAAGGCCAGGGAGTCTATATGGACGAGCTGAAGGTCAGGGAGTCTATATAGACGGGCTGAAGGCAAGGGAGTCTCTATAGACGGTCTCAAGGCCAGGGAGTCTCTATAGACGAGCAAAAGGACAGGGAGTCTCTATAGACGGGCTGAAGGGCTGGGAGTCTATATAGACGATCTGAAGGCCAGGAAGTCTCTATAAGCGTGCTGAATGCCAAGGAGTTAATATAGACGAGCAGGATGGCAAGAAGTCTGCATACAGAAGCTGAAGAGCAGGGAAAGTCTCGAGACGAGCTGATGGGCAGGGGAGCAGGGGGTGTCTATAGACAAGGGAGTGTCTATAGACAAGCTGAAGGCCAATCTAGACGGGATGAAGGTCAGGGAGTCTATATAGGCGAGCTGAAGGCCAGGGAGTCTATATAGACGAGCTAAAGGCCAGGGAGTCTATATAGAAGGGCTGAAGTCCAGGGAGTCTCTATAGACGGGCTCAAGGCCAGGGAGTCTCTATAGACGATCTGAAGACCAGGAAGTCTCTATAAGCGTGCTGAAGGCCAGAGAGTTAATATAGACGAGCAGGATGGCAAGAAGTCTGCATACAGAAGCTGAAGAGCAGGGAGAGTTTATAGACGAGCTGAAGGGCGGGGGAAAGGCCAGGAAGTCTACATTGACAAGCTGAAGGCCAGGGAGTCTATAAAGTGGGGCTGAAGACAAGGGTTTCTACATAAACGAGATGAAGGCCAGGCAGTCTTTATAGATGAGCTAAAGGCCAGGGAGATTATATAGACGAGCTAAAGGCCAGGTAGAGTCTATATAGAGGACCTGAAAGATATGGGGTCTGATGTGCTAGAAGACTCTAGACGACTAGGAGTCTATATAGAGATCATGAAGATCAGGCAGCCTATACAAACAAGCTAATGATGAGGAATTACTATTATGCAGCTGAAGACCGGAGAACCTTTAGTCTGATAGACAGGATGTCAATATAGTCCAGCTGAAGCTCAGAGAGTTTATAATTACGAGCTGTGGGGTAAGAAGTCTTGATGGACGAAAGAAACGTCATGTATTCTATTTTGACATGCTGAACATCTGGGAGTCTACATTAACGAGGTGAAGGACAGGGAGAATATATTCAGGGTCGGGAGTATTTATAGAGAAAGGTAAATACCGTGAGATAAATTATTACTTCATGGGAAGAGTTGGAGATGATTCTGATATCTAGAATAGAATCATCTCTAATAGTGGATAACAGGGACGTACGCAGGGGGCGAACCGGGGGCCCGGCCCCCACCCCCGAAATGACTTTTTTTCACAGTAAATTTATGTTTGCAACAACGAATTTTTTTTCATTTTGTACTACCGCCCCCCCCAAAATGAAATCCTGTGTACGTTGCTGGTGGATAACACATGTAGCCTAGGGTAAAAACTTTATTATATTCTCCTTCCTTCTTTATGGAAATTCGATAATTTTGTGCCCCAATTGAAGATTAGATTTTTAATTTGTCCTTATATTAAGACCTATAGTTGATCGATATAGATTCCCAGAAAAGTCGTAACATCCTTTTATGTATTTCCTTTTCAAATGCTAGGTACCCATTTGTACACCGTAGCCGAGGAATTGAATTGGTATGCCATTATGTGGACCCTATCCCTACTCTTGATTGTAGGTGTCAAATTGGTAAGTTCCATCACTTCAAATATCATAAAAATTATTTAACATATTTTCATCTTTCTACAGCAAATCCATCAAGCAATTGCACCATGGCTTTTCATGGGCGCCATAGTTGTAGTTATGGGATTCTTTGCGGGTACGATGATTGGAAATCCTGGCAAGTACATTTTGGAATTGTCCGTTGTGGGTATGTTAGATATTTGTACAATTGCTGTTGTTGTTGTTGCTTTGTGTTATAAATTAATTTTAATTTCTTTAAAGCCATTCAAGCCGCCACTTGGATTCCAGTTTATTTGCACTACAAAGAACTGCGCAAGAGTTTCTATTTTAAGCCCAAGGAGTTTCGACGTCCCAATAAATATTCTGCGGCTTCGTCACAGAATTAGAAAAAAGTGATTGTGAAAATTATAATAATTGAAATGTTTGTAAAAAAATAAATAAAATTGTTTTTTTTTTCGCAAAAAAGAAAAAATATTTATCTCTAATATAGTGTTCCAACTAACCCATATCGCTAAATTTTCTGCAAGACCGGCATAAATAAAAAATCGTTATTTTTATACCCTTCACCACACTGTGGTACAGGTGGTATGACTTTGTGTATATGTTTCTAACAGGCAAAAGGAAACGAGGTAGACACATGGTTCCTTTTGAGAATATGCACAGAATCACTTTCTGAGTCGATTTACGCATGTCCATCTGTCCGTCCATGTATTTTTGTGAACAAAGTACAGGTCGCATTTATTATACGATTTGGATGAAATTTGGCATAGGTCACTTGTTTGGCCCAAGGACGAACCCTATTGAAATTGGGAAAAATCGGTTCAGATTTAGATATAGCTCCCATATATATTTTCGTCCGATTTAATGTAAATGGTGCACCAAATTCCCTATATATATCTCGATTTGCACGAAATTTGGCAAAGCGTAATGAATTAGGTCTAGAATGATGTGTGTTAAGTTGCCTGAAAATCGGTTCAGATTTAGCTATAGCTCCCATATATATTTTCGTCCGATTAAATGTAAATAGTGAACCAAAGTCCCTATATATTTCTGGATTTGCACGAAATTTGGTACAGCGTAATGAATTAGGTCTAGAATGATGTGTGTTAAGTTTCCAGAAATTCGGTTCAGATTTAGATATAGCTCCCATATATATATTCGTCCGATTTAATGTAAATGGTGCACCAAAAACCCTATATATCTTTCGATTTGCACGAAATTTGGCAAAGCGTAATGAATTAGGTCTAGAATGATGTGTGTTAAGTTTCCAGAAATTCGGTTCAGATTTAGATATAGCTCCCATATATATATATTCGTCCGATTTAATGTAAATGGTGCACCAAGTCCCTACATATATTTCGATTTGCACGAAATTTGGCACAGCGTAATGAATTAGGTCTAAAATGATGTATGTTAAGTTTCCTGAAAATCGGTCCAGATTTAGATATAGCTCCCATATATATTTTCGTCCGATTTAATGTAAATGGTGTGCCAAAGTCCCTATATATCTTTGGATTTGCACTAAATTTGGTATAATGCACTGAATTAGGTCTAGAACGATGTGTGTTAAGTTTCGTGAAAATCGGTTCAGATTTAGACATAGCTTCTATATCTGACCAAATGACAAATTTAATATCGGTTGCTGAATGACATGTTTATGGATCCAATTTTACTGGTCCTTTAAAAATGCGACGCCTGTTAGGATTCATCTGTTGAATATACCCAAAGTGGTGAAGGGTATCATATAGTCGGCCCCGACGACTTTACTACTTTCCTTACTGATTGATTAATGCTACTGTATTGTTCGATATATCAGAATTGATTTTGTGTAAGAAATTAAGATAAAAATCTTTTACACACTCTGATTAAGAAGCTATAGAAGTTTCTCTGTTCCTTGTAAGGTGTTCGCCGTGTGAAGGCTTAAAACGCTCTTTCTCCAAAAACAATTTTTTTGAATTATGTCAAGCAAATGATTTCTCTTGTTCAGTGACTTATACTAAAATTTTATGGAGAATATTTTTTCTTTATACCATTCTTCTAAAACGACATATAGTGGGGAAAACTGTACAACCTCGGAATAAGATCGGTTCTAACCATAAATACAGTTTATATTTAAAATCGCATGCTTTGAAATCTATGCGATCGTTTTTTAAAAATAAGTTTTTAAAATTTCAGCCTTTAAACTCTGCAAGCCCTATAAAAGTCACCAAAAAATCCTTGCGTTGAGCTTTGATAGCTCTTTAAATATAATATTCTTAATTCAGGCTTAGAGCGCAGAGAGTCCTCGAAAAAATAATTATTAAAGAAATCCACGTTTAGAGCTGATGGATAGCCCTTGAAAATCTAAATATTCATTAAAAAATCTCCGCTATGAGCGCTGTCAGTCCCTGATTTTTTTTAAATCCACGCTTAGTGCTCTGATTGTAAAGAAGAAATTAACTGAATAACATCTTTTAGGATTTCTTATAGTCCTTTAAAATTTAAAATTATAATTATATGAGGGCTATGCCTAATTAATGACCGACATATGTCAATTTCGAACCCAATATACTATACTATATATAGTATACTATGGTAGAATATGCCTATATGTGGACAACCCCTACACACGGAACTAAGCAGCTAACTATTTTAATATAAGAAGAGGGTTATATGGGAACTACACCTAAAAGGGGGGCGAATATTAATAATTTTTGGTAGGGAAATTTCTTACCATATGCGACTACAAAATACCAAATTACATTGAAAAAAATTACATTGAAATATCGAAAATTCGGCGGTACCTTTATATGGGGGCTATACCTAAACGTGGACCGATATAGCCCACTTTCGAACTTGACCTGCCAGCGGACAAAAGAGGACTCTATGCAAAATCTATCTCAATTCCTTCAAAAGATAGCGTGATTACTACAGACGGACGGACATGGCTAGATCGTCTTAGAATTTTAACCTGATCAAGAATATATATACTTTAAAGGGTCGGAAATGAATATTTCGATGAGTTACAACCGGTGGATGGTATAAAAACAAACTTAGAGCTCTGATAGTTTATGAAAAAATTATTATTCGAAAAATTCACGATCTGATAATCCTTGAAAATTTTATTATTTAAAAAATGCAAGCTCTAATAGCGGTTGAATTTTTTTTATTATAAAGGCCTGATAGCCCTTTAATATTTTGTATGAAAAAATGCACGATTGTCCTCGAAAAAAAATATTTAAAATATTTGCGCTTAGAACTCTGATAGTCCTTGAAAAATTTGATAGTCTTTGAAAAATTATGATTTAAAAAACCACGTTCTGATAGTCCTTGAAAAAAATTTACTTAAAAAAACCACGCACTGGTAGTCCTTGAAAAATGTTATTATTTAAAAATCTATGCTTAGAGCCTTGATAGTCCATGAAAAAAATATTATAGTCCTTGAAAAAATCTGATAGTCATTAAAAAATATTACTTAAAAAATCCACGCCATGATAGTCCTTAAAAAATATTATTTAGAAAATCACACGATCTAATAGTCACTGAAATTTTTTCTTAAAAAATCCATGTTTAGATAATTTTATATAGTCCTTGAAAATAAAAATATTCATTAAAAAATCTACTTTCTTGAAAAATTTTTTATTTAAAAAATCACCCTTAAAGCTCTGATAGCCCTTGAAAAAATATTATTGAAAAAAATCCACGCCTAAAGCTCTGATAGCTGTCGCTGTCTGCGCTTAGAGCACGGAAAGCCCTTGAAATTATTATTTAAAAAAATCAAGCGTAGAGATCTGATAGTCCTTCAAAAAAATATTTTAAACCAGTAAGGAAAGTTCAAAAGTCGGACAGGGCCGACTATATGATACCCTTCACCACTATGGGTACATGCAAGACAAGTTAATATCTACAATATCCTGTAGATATAGAAATTTCGCATACATGAGTCGGGACCTAATTCAATACTCTGTACAAAATTTTTTCTTCAATCGGACCAATATTGGGAGTTTGTGCACAATTTACTTTAAATCGGATGAAACTATATATGGAAGCTATATCTAAATCTGAACCGAACCAACAAAATTTCTCATACATCAATCGGGACCTAATTCATTACTCTGTGCAAAATGTTGCTTTAGTCGGACCACTATTGGGAGTTTGGTGCACTATTTACATTAAATCGGACGAAACTATACATCGGAGCTATATCTAAATCTGAACCGGTTTCAACAAACCTTGTCATATAACAATCTAAACCTAATTCAATACTCTGTGCAAAATTTTGTCTCAATCTGACCACAATTGGGAGTTTGATGCATCAATAAGTTAAAATGGGACGAAAATATATATGGGAGCTATATCTAAATCTGAACCGATTTTCTCCAATAGGGTTCGTCCTTGGGCCAATTAAGTGACCTGTGTCAAATTTCATCCAGATCGGATCATAAATGCGACCTGTACTTTGTTAACAAAAATACATGGATGGACGGACAGACAGACGGACATGCATAAATCGATTCAGAAAGTGATTCTATGCATATTCTCAAAAGGAACCATGGGTCTATCTCAATTATTTTTGCCTGTTACAAACATATGCACAAAGACATAATACCCTGTACCACAGCGTGGTGAAGGGTATAAAAAGTCCACGCTTTGAGCTCTCATAGTCCCTGTAAAATGTATTATTAAAAAAACTTGGATAGAGCTCTGTTAGTACTTGGAGCTCTGTTAGTACACGCTTGGAGCTCTATAGTCCTTGAAACAATTATTCTTAAAAATACACGCTTAGAGCTTTGATAGTCCTTGAAAAAAATATTTTTTAAAAATTAGACCCTGAAAAAATATATTATTTAAACAATTCACGCATAATTATTCTTAAAGAATCACGCTTAGAACTCTGATAGCCTTTGAAAAATAATTATTTAAAACCCACGAGTAGAGTTCTGACAGTCCTTGAAAAAAATAATCCACGCTAAGGGTCCTAAAATTCCCCTTGAAAATAAATTTCAAAAATTCATGCTCTGATAGCCTTTAAAAATGTGTATTTAAAAAATCTAGGCTAATACCGTATTTCCGGTGGCCTTTAAGATTTTAAAATTTTTTTTTCTAGATGTTTAGCTGTATCCGGTCTTCTTGATTTCTATTTAAAATCTGTTCAAATTCATTACTCCCAGTAACTAAAATAAACAGCTTGAGGGACATACTTTAACCTTTGATTTTGTTTTTGTAAAATACAATTTTTGTTAAAAATATGTCATTTATTTTTGTTTTGAATCAGAAAACATTTATAAACATTAATAAAGGTTTGGTCGCCATAAAATTCAGTGAATTTCTAATCAAATTCGATTGGAACATAACCTTTGATTTTCAATATATTGCATTTTCGCCAAAAATTCAGTATATATATATATTTAATAGAACCTCTAAGCATCGTTATGAGCTTCCAATAGAAAACAAAGGCCGTTTATCAAACACAAAATATTATATTTTTGACCCATAGCGATAACACCGAATTAAGGTGAAGATTATCACAATTTTGGAACTCAAAGAAATGCGCTTTAAGACAGTCGAAGGTGTATCGTTTTCATTCAGTCGTTTGTTTGCAGTGCCTCAAGAAAGTTGAGATTTGGTTTTTTGCACATTTCGAAACCGCTCAGTGATTATGTCGCGTTCCACATTTGCCGTTGTCATTGGTGTGGTAAGTGCCGTTTGGCACTTCCTTGTGGCTGTTATGTTGTTTGTCCTCGGTGATGTTATTCACGAGGTTGTCAATGAAGAGAGTGTGGCCGAAGAAAAGGATACTACCGTCACTCCTGAGAAATATGATCACATGAAGGAATTGATTGAAGGTGAGTTGAGGGGAAGATATGAGAATTTAGAAAAAGAAAAGAAATATAATTTTAAAAACTTTGTTTTAGACTATGTTATGGGCTTCTTGTTCTTGGGTATACTTGCCTGCATATTTGAAATGATTGTTTCCGTTATGTTGGTTGTTGGCGTTAAGAAGGTAAGTGAAGAAGAAATGATACCACAAATTAAAATATTCCAATCAAAAAAGATGTTCCAGAAGGGTTCCACAGCAGGGAAAAAATTTTATAGAACGAAAAGCAGCAAAATTTCTTACAAATGCCATGCTTGGAGGTTTGATAGTCCTTGAAGAAAATATTATTTAAAAAAATTACACGAGTAGCTCTGATATTCCTTTAAAAAATATTGTTTAAAAATCCGCGCTTAGATATATCTGATAGTCCTTGAAAAAAATATTATTTAAAAAATTTACAGGAGGAACTCTGATATTCCTTTAAAAAAAATTTATTTAAAAATCCACGCTTAGAGCTCTGACAGTCCTGCACAAATAATGTTCTTTAAACAATTTTCGCTCAAAACTCTGATGGTTCTTGAAAAATAAACAATTAGTGCCTTGATAGTCCTTGAAAAAATTATTATTAAAAAAAATTCGCGCTTAGACTTCTGATAGTCTTTAAAAAATATTATTTGAAATGTCCATGCTAAGAGCTCTGATAGTCTTTGAAAAAATATTATTAAAAAAATCGACGCTTAGAGGCCTGATAGTCCTTGAAAAAATATTCTTCAAAAATCCACACGTAAAGCTCTGATAGTTCTTTGAACAATATTCTATAAAAAATCCACGTATAATATTTAAAAATACACTCTCCTTTAAAAATTTTTTATTTAAAATCCTACGCCATGCTAGTTCCTTAAATATTTTTTATTTAAAATTCTGATAGTCCTTGAAAAATTTACTACTAAAAATCCATGCTTAGAGCTCTGATAGTCCTTAAAAAATATTTATAAACTCCACGCTTTGAGCTCTGATAGTCCTTGAAAAAAAGCTGATATCCCTGAAAAAATATATATTATAGTCCTAGAAGAAAATCTGAAAATCCTGGAAAAAATGTAGATTATAGTACTTGAAAAAATCTGATAATCCTTGAAAAATTATACTTTAAAAAATTCACGCTCTTATAGACCTTGAAAAAATTCGAATTTAAAAAATCCACATTCTGGTAGTTTTGAAAAAAAAAAAAAATTATTAAAAAAATCCACGTTCTGATATCCCTTGAAAAAATATATTTAAAACATCTTCGCTCTGATATTGAAAAAATTTTTATTTTTATTTCTTTAAAAATCCATTGTTAAAAAATCCCTGATAGTCCTTGGAAATTCTTTTATTTAAAAAAACCCACGCTTAGAGCTCTGTCAATTCTTGAATTTCTTTTATTTTTAAAAATCCCCACTTAGAGCCCTGATAGCCCTTGAAATGTTTTTATCTAAAAAATACATGCTCAGAGTCCTGATAGTCCTTTAATTTTTTATTTATGAAATCTTCGCATAGAGTCCTGATAGTCCTTTAATTTTTTATTTAAGAAATCTACGCATAGAGTCCTGGAAGTCCTTTAATTTTTTTATTTATGAAATCTTCGCATAGAGTCCTGGTAGTCCTTTAATTTTTTTATTTATGAAATCTACGCACAGAGTTCTGATAGTCCTTTAATTTTATTATTTAAGAAATCTACGCATAGAGTCCTGATAGTCCTGGATTTTTTATTTAAAAAAATCAAGCTTAAAGCCCTTTTAGCCATTGGTTTTTTATTTAAAAAATTCACGCTTAGAGCCCTGACAGCCCTTGGAAATTTATTTAAAACCAGTGAGTCCTGATAGTCCTTTAATTTTATTATTTTAGAAATCTACGGATAGGTCCTGATAGTTCCGGATTTTTTACCCTAAAAAATTTCCATTTTCGAAATTTTTCTAGATTTTCAATGGGCTGGTAAATCAATACTAATGCTTGTTAAGGTTTGTAACTTTACACATATATAATTAGGAAAATATTGGATCATTATCAAAACTAGGATTATTGACTTCGCTCTAAAATTAACAAAAAATGGTGGATCTTTGAAAAAAATATTTTTGGAAAATCCATTTTTTACCAAAACCCAAGTTAAAATATAAACCGATCTTTTCCAAAAACAATAGGCTTTATCCTATTGGGCCGATAGCCATACACTATAAGAAACAAAAATTTGAAATCGATTGGGTTATTAACTTTAGCCTGTATTGTGTTTACAAAAAAATGGAAGACGAAAAACGCTTTTAACAGTTTGAGAAGCCCTTCAGCCGTCACTTGATGCTGACACAATAAATCGGCTATATCTTCAAGGTTCTTGGATTTTCATTATTTTGTAGGCACATTACATAATTATGTAGCTTCAATTATAGCTACAATACCCTGACAACATAGCCCTTTTAGTCATTGATTTTTTTATTTAAAAAATCCACGCTTAGAGGCCTTACATCCCTTTGGAAATTTATTTGAAAAATTCACAAAAATCCTTGACGCTTAAGGCCTGATAGCACTTGAATGGTTTTATTTAAAAATTCAAGATTAGTGCCCTGCTAGTCCACAAAAAAAATATATTAAAAAATCCACGCTTTGAGCCCTGATTGTCCTTAACAAATTATTATTTAAATCTTAAGCTCCAATATCCCTTAAACATTGTGATATAAAAATGTACGTTAAGAGCTCTGATATTGCTTCAAAAATATTCTCTAAGAAATCCGCGGTCGGAAATTCCTTAAAAATATTTTCAAGGTATTTTTCAAAAAAATTCTCTGGGATAGTCCTTATTTGTTTTTTATTTTTAATATATATTTTTTAAATCCATGCTTAGGCAGTCCTTAAATACAATTTTTTTTTGTAAACCAAGTCTTTAAAAATGATTTTCTAATTCACGTTTAAATAGTCCATAACAAAATATATCTTTAATCAATGCCTCAACTGCCCTATCAAAATATATATACTAGCGTGTCGGGAAAATTATATTCTTTTAAAAATCCACTCTTTAAAAAATTAAATGTCTTTGCCTTTCCAGCAACGTCATCACTTGGTAGCTCCATGGGTCTATGTCACTGTTATCGTTTTGGTCTTGCAATTGGTGAATATTTTCGTTGATGCCGATGACAGCAATGATAAATCTGAATTTATGGAAATTATTAGCTGTGGTAAGTTAAAGCTTCTTCTTTTTTCTCTCATCTCGAAAAATTGGATCTCGATCTCATTCCAATTTGTTTTTTTGTTGTTTCTTTCAGTATTCTATGCCGCCATTTGGTATCCCATTTATCGTCTCTACAAGAAGATGGTCAACGAACAAAAAACTGTTATGCCCCACACTGTCAGCAGTCCCGTCAATCCCCATTATGTTCCATATGTTGTTTCGGTTTCGGGCAACACTCCCACTGTACCATCGGATTTTTCACACACTGCTAAATATGTTCATAGCGAAGCTAAAGTTGAAGCGGTTGTACCCGCACAAACTGTCTACCCTGAAATGCCTCCTGCTCCCGTTTATCCTGCTAAGGTTTAAGTGAACCAGAAGATATTGCTGTTGAAGGGATTTTGAACGAAATATTGGAAAATAAAGACAAGTAAAAAATTGCAATAAAAATCGAGAAGTTTGTTTTTAGATAAGATAGATAAGAAGAAATATATTTTTCAAGGGCTATAGAATCGTGGTGTTTGTTAAGAATTCTTTTAAAGACGTAGCTATACCGCCCATTTTTCGGTATTTTCAAAGTGCTAGTGATATTTGTTAATAGATGGGGCTATAGTTTTCTTTTTCGCGGAATGCCGAAAATTTGCAATAAAGGTCCATATTTTGATGTAACCTCTATATAAGATTCTCGCCTCTGTTTACGTATTTCGATAGGCACGTTTTCCAAACGATGTGACTACATCTCGATACTCTATGGGTAAACAACTTAACAATGGTACGGCTAAATTTACAGTATTTGGAAGATTTTAACAGCAAAGAGCATTTTCGCAGGAAGACTATTAAATACATGTGCATGTTGTGCCCCGATTTTAGTATTGTGAAGGTTTTAACTGTATTTCTCGTCTATGAAGGTCTCACCTTGTAGTATGATTCTCCGGATTATTGGAGGGGGAACAACTTCTATTACACCCCCATATAGAGGTTCTGCTTTTTTAGCTTGAACAACTTATTTGTATTTTAAATACAGGTCCACGTTTTGACATATGCCCCATATATTGACCCCTCAATAAAGTCGCAGTAAATTGGTGAATAAAAACTTCTTCCCAGAAAAGTATATCCTGATATAAAAAAGTATATCCTGATGTAACTATAAGTAGGCATTTCGAAATTACCTCTTGGTAAACTATTTTCGATTAAGGTCATGTACAAATTCCGAGTTATACATTACAAGGCCGAACGATTTTAGGTATCTTGAATGCCCAACTCAAGGAGGAAGGTAAAAAACTTCGACCGGTCGAAATAAATCCGCTTTTATAGCCTCCTCCATAGTATGGAGGGTATATTAATATTGCCATTTGTAACTCATCGAAATTATCTTTTCTGAATCTATAAAGTATCAGGTATCATCAGGGTAAAATTCTAAGACGATCGATTCATGTCCGTCCGTCCGTCTGTTATAATCGCGCAATCTTCATAGAGTTGTTTATTGTTTGTAGACGTTTTGACATAGCCCCCATATTTGGTACTATGGGTTCTTACTAGATGCCAAATCTTCCTAGACAAAATTATGAATATTGGTTTACTTTTTCGGCTAGCTCCCTATAAATTTACCTCCAAAAGAAATTTGGTATTTTGGGCACGTTTTTCAACCGAAATGGTTTTTATTTGGTATTTTGAATTCTCATTTGATATCTATATATGTCAGAAATGCTAATCTATCTACACACCAATATCGAACATTTTAGTACCAATTAGTACCTTTGTTCTCTTATAGTACGTATTTCCAAAACTACCTCCATATTCCAACACTACACACAAATTCTGTCGCAACAGAAATCTAGCTTTATACTAAATGTTGTACCATTTATTTCCTCTTCTACTCTTGTAGTACTTATATCCAAAACTAATTCCATATTTCATGATTCGATCTCTATAGGATCAAAACCAAATCCAAATTTTACCAAATATAGTACACCTTAATATAGATTTTCATATATATTGAACAATCCCAAGGAAATCATCATACAACCAATAGAAAAACTTATTTATTTCAAGATTCCAGCCCTATCGCTACACCCAAATTGTATCACATTGAGTACCATATAGTACGAATTTTCAAAATTTCCAAGCTTCCTTAGGGTGAACCGACACCTAAATTCAAATTTTAATAGTTTAGTACATATAAGTACAATCCTACACCTTGATGTATCGAAATGGTTTTACAAATTCGTACTTATGTGTATGAAAAGTACTAAGTGATACTAAATTGTGTTGAGACACTTTACGCTCAACTAAATGAAAATTGAATCCTGAAAATAGCAATTAGGATTGCAATTGGCGTAAAGGATTAAGGTAGCTTTAAAAAAATCATACTAATATGTACGAAAAGTGCTAAATGGTATAAAATTTAGTAGAGTTGGGCAATCTAGGTCACTTAGCGGATCGATATTTCTCGTTCCTTTTTTAAAAAGGAACTAGTTCCTTAATGTAGTTCCTTTGCTCCATATAGTTCCGTTGCTCTTTATAGTTCCTTTGCTCCATATAGTTCCGATGCTCTTTACAGTTCCTTTTGCTCCAAATAGTTCCGACTCCTACATAGTTCCTTTGAATATCTCTCTTTCATCGTTCTCTTTTTTCGCTCACATAGTTCCGTGTTGATTTGTTAATAAATGCAAAAATTGAAAATTTCAAAAATTAAAAAAAATGAAGCTAAAGAATTCAACTGCAGGACGATAAGCAAAAAATACTTTTTTTTATAAATAACAAGTAAATAAGCGTTAAGTTCGGCCGGGCCGAACTTTGGATACCCTCCACCATAGATATACTGACAGGTACTAGAAATGAAAATATAGGGAACATACCAAAAAGTGGACTTATACCGACATTTTTATGTAAACTATAATACAAACAGAGTCTTAGAACCAAACCCAAAACGCGGAACAAATTGCATAACTATTTTAATATAAAAAAGGTGTTATATGGGGACTACCCCAAAAAGGGGGTGTATATTAAAATTTTTTGTAGGGAAATTTGTTACCAGATTCGACTACAAAATACCAAATTTCAGCGAATTCGGTTGAAAAATGTGCTCAAGAACCTCAAAATAGTGAAAATTGGGGGTACCCATTTATGGCTGCTACCAGAAAAATTGGACCTATATTTATAATTTTTGGTGGAGATATTTGGCACCAAATAGGAACCAAATGTACCAAACTTCAGCGAAATCGGTTGAAAAATGCGCTCAAGAACCCCAAAATACCGACATTTGGGGCCTACCAGAAAAAATGGACCTATATTTATAATTTTTAGTGGAGAGATTTGGTACCCAATAAGAACTCAAAGTACTAAATTACAGCCAATTCGGTAAAAAAAATCCGGCCAAAACCCCCCAAAAACTGAAAATTGGGAGGTACCGTTATATGGGGGCTACCAGAAAAAGTGAACCTATATTTATAATTTTCGGTGGAGAAATTTGGAATCCAAAAATAACCCATTATACCAAATTTCAGCGAATTCGGTTGAAAAACGCGCTCAAGAACCCCAAAATACTGACAATTTGGGGGTACCCTTATATGGGAGCTATACCTAAACTTGGACCGATATAGCCCATCTTCGAACCTGCCTGCAGACAAAAGACGACTCTAGCCAAAATTTTGGCGCTCTATCTCAATTCGTTTAGACGCTAGAGTGATTTCATCAGACAGACGGACATGCTTAGATCGTCATAGAATTTTACGCTGATCAAGAATATATATACTTTATAGGGTCGGAAATGATTATTTCGATGCGTTACAAATGGAAAAACAAAACTAATATCCTCCATACTATGGTGGAGGGTATAAAAATATTTAAATAATAAAATATATATATATATATATATATAAAATTGAACTATTTACACAATTTGAAATACGAACGAATGAAGAATATGGGAATAAAGGAACGAGATCAGAAAAAAGAACGAGAAAAAAGGAAAACAAACAAGAACGAGATCAAAAATGAACGAGATCAGAAAAAGGAACTATATTAATTACAGAGCTGGAACTAGTTCCGATCGTTCCTTTCTCGGAATAGTTCTAATGAACTAGTTCGTTCCGGAACTACCAAACTCTAAAATTTAGTACAATTTTGATTTTTGGTTAACGGAAGGAGCTGAAAACTTAAAATTTGGAATTAAGATTACTATTGAGGATTTTACTATAGAAAAAGTTTTGGAAATTCGTATTTATGTGTACGAAAAGTACAAAATGACACTAAATTTGCTACAATTTGGAATTGGGTGAACGGGCAGAGCTGGAAACCTAAAATTTGGAATAATGATTGCTGTTGGAGTGTAGAATTGAGATATATATATATATATATTCTTATGTACTAAATGGTACTATATTTGTTGCAATTTGATTATGTGTGAACGGATAGGCCAGGACTGCAGAATATTAAATATGGTACAATTTGGATTTGCGTGAATGGATAGGGCTGAGTTCCTGAAACTTGGAATAAAAATTACCGTTGAAGCGCAAGATTAAGATAGTTTTGCAAATTCGTACTTATGGGTACGAAAAGTACTAAATATGGTACACGTTGAATTTGTGTGAAGGGTAAAGCTGGATTCTGAAAGTTTTGCTAGGTTGAGGAAGTTTAGAAAATTCCTACTTATAGGGTACGGAGAGTGCTAAATGGTACTAAATTTTGTATTTGGGTGATGGGCTAGAGTTGAAATCCTAAAATTTGTAATTTAGATTACTGTTAGAGTGTAGGATTAAGGTAATTGGGGGAAATTTGTACTTATGTGATACTAAATTTAGTTAAATTAGAAGTAAGATTGATATATGGAGGTAGTCTTGAAAATGTGTATTTATGTGTTCGAAGAGTGCAGAATGGAACTAAATGTGGAACCAGTAGATATTTGCTAAAGTATATAATTGGATCACTTTTGTATCTGTTCAATGGGAATAAGAAATAGATTTCGGAAATTAGTGCTTATGAGTATGAGGAGGAATACTAAATGGTAATAAACTTCATATTAGATGCATGAGATGAAATTCGGAATTATAGTACAACACATTATACAGTATTCATGATTTCCATATAAAATAATATTTATTTGTTCTGTATTCCCATTCCGCATACGAAGTATTTGATGTAGAGTAATTTTGTATTTGACGGATTTTCATACATTTGTACTCTTTCTGAAGTCAATAAAGAATTTGAATTTAAATATATAGTTTGTTTTGAGACTGATAGTTAAATTTGACATAGAATATTTCATTCCTTTTTCATTCGCTTGAATAGCGCGCTCAAGAAACCCAAAATATCGAAAATTGGGTGGTACCCTTATATGGGAGCTATACCTTAACGTCATAGGTGCAGGGCTGCCAGATTTGACGATTTATCGTCATTTTGACGATTTTTTGGTCAAAAATTGAAAAATGACGATTTGACGATTTTTGCCCAAAAAATGACGATTTTTTGTCATTTTAGTAATATTGCAATATTTGGGTTCTTTTTGTTATGGCAACATCAAAAATGTATAAAGCGAAAGAAAAAGTAGAAAGAATTTGAATATTTGGCATATGTGTGTGAGGTATACTTTGTACTGTTACAAATCCAACAACAGTTTACGTTTACCCAGATAGATGAAAAACTACCAATCAGCTGTGCCGTCCTCTGGGTAGACAGCAACAAAACAGATAAAAGTTAACGGTTGTTGTTTTTTGACACGGGCAAATTGAATAAAATTGGTGAACGGAAACGTTGTTATATTAAATTTAAGTTTCCATTTATACAAAGTTATTACAATTTTAAAAAGATTCGATTTGAAAGCATTTTTAAAATTGTATCTATGATAAGTCGCACGTATATTAGTAATGATATCCTTAAAGAATTTCCACATTTTGTGAACGAAGATGAAAAAAAATTGGATTCAGAATTTCGCGAACTAAGGTTGTTTGATTTTGATAACATTTGTGAAAATGATGAAACCGATTTATTTCGTTTTTGGAATGCAATATTTGATTTGAAACGTGGTGATGGTTCATATGGTTTTCCTATAATAACTAAATTTGTACGGAAGGTAATGGTATTACCCCATTCCTCAGGAAATGTTGTTTTCAGCCAAGTAAATAATAATAAATAAAATAAAAATTAATAAAACGAAAAGTCGAAATTCCCCCAATAAGGATTCAATGGAGAAATTTATACCAAAGATTATTTAAAAGTTAACAAAACAAATTGTTATGATACGTTAATTAAAACCGACATGTTGAAAATGATTAACACAAATATTTCTTTTCAAAATGAATGACTTTATTAAAGTCGAAATATTTATTTATAAAATAAATGAATTTCTTGATTAGCTTTAAAAAACGTGTCTAATAAATTGAATACCTCTTTTATGTTCATTTTAATAAAAAATATATTTAAATATATCTAAATGTGCGTATTTAAATTTTTGACGATTTTTGATAAAAAAAATCGTCATTTTGACGATTTTTCCAAAAAAAAAATCTGGCAGCCCTGCATAGGTGCCCAAAATTAAAATGCGTTAGTATGTGTGAGAGAAAACAGAACAGTACTGAACAAAATTGTGTGTACATTTTTGTGGTCGGAAAAACTTATTGATGAATTCAATTTTTGTTATTATATAAAATAAAATCATTATTAAAAATGTTTTTATATGAATTACAAAGTGTATATGTCATAAAAATCTAATAAAGTTTATAAAGTAGCATATACCGAGATAATAATCATATTATAATATTAAATACTACTATATCAAATATTTAATTCTTTAAAAAAACAGAAATTGTTCTGTTGTTTTTAAAATTTTTTAAACATACAAAACGCATTTTGAATAATAAAATAAAAATCCAAATATACTGAAACACTTTTATCCCTAAGTGTTATTTCGTTGATTTTCTAACACGACGTCGTGCGCGCACCCCAGTACGTGTTCATTCGTTGCCTGTCAAACAACGACTGACTGAAAGAGCATAACAATGCGTGTGAGTAGGCAGCTACTTTAAAGTATACTGATGGGCACCTATGCTTAACGTGGACCGATATAGCCTACCTTCGAACTTGACCTGTCTGCAGACATAAGACAACTCTATGCAAAATTACTTTAGAGGCTAGAGTGATTATAATAGACAGACGAGGAGACTTACTTGGCTAAATCGTCATATATACTTTACAGGGTCGGAGTTATAAACGGAAAATCGAACTTAATGTACACTCCATACTCTGGTGGATGGTATAAAAAGGTACAAAATTACCCGGTTATTTATTGTAGGGTTAAGTCAATGGTCCTTAAAAAATGCGAGGTCTGTTAGCATGCATTTCTTGAATATAGGCAAAATGGTAAAGGGTATCATATATTCGGCCCGTCCGACTTTACTACTTAGTTATTACTGATTTTCCATCCCTGCATTTCGGGGATTCTTTATTACCGAATATAGTGTCATTCTTCACTCACTTCTGTGTTGTTGTTGATTTGTTGTCTTTGTAATGAGGTTAACAATTCATTCATTGTTTTGTGAGTATGGCGTCATTTTGTGTGTGCCACATCGTGTTAAAGAACACAGAGATTTCAATCTTTGCTCATTTCATGAAATACTCTCTCTTTTTGTCGCTCTCTCTCTTGCTTGGATTTCCTCCCTTTCCAACCGAAGGGAGAATATTAACATGTGTTTGTGCGTATTCTATGCAAATTCTGTGTGTGTACGTGCGTAAAAGTCGGCAACCTGTCGCATGGCTCCCCATACACTTCGGCCGTACAACAACAAGGCGATTCCTTTTTGGAGTTATTCGAATATTCGAAGAGAACGGAATTTAGTTTGTATTCGACCGCCGCCTTTTGCGTTACTTTGTGGATTTTTGCTAAAAAATAAATTTGACATAGAATTTTGCCGGTTTTTTCTTCAGTCGGTTGCCTTGCAACCAAAGTTGTATTTTTTGACATAGAATAATATTCTGAAAAGTGTTGCTGTTATTTTCATCATTATTAGTAAAATTGTTGCGTTTTTCTCGCGTGGAGTGGAGTTGTTGTTATTCGTAATTTTATTGAATTCAGAACTAAAAGTTAAATTGAAATTGTTGCCACCGCATCATGGCCAGCTCCACATTGTGTGCCATTATTGGTTGGGGAAGTGCAGTGCTGACATTTATTGGCACCATTTATTCCTGTGTTCTGCTTGCAATCGATATTGACAGATATCAACATGAAAGGGAAAAACCGGATGGAACGCTATACTTTGTTAGTGGTAAGGCCCGGAGATTTTGATTAATATCAAGGACCTGATTTTTTTTTAAATCGTTTTGTATTTTTTTCATCATTTACACCTCGTAGATTTCGATTTAACCGAAGTGATTATTGCTGTGGTGGCCTTTGCAGCCATGTTTATTGCTTCCGTTTTATTAATTGTGGGACTTCGCAAGGTAAGAGTCATAAAAGGGGTCACCATGATATTCCCAACCAACTAAAATATTTTTTTCTTCTTCTTCCATAGAAACGTCATCAGTACATAGCCATTTGGATTGGTGTCACCGCTGTTTGTATTGTCCTGAATGTTTTGCGGCTAATACGCAGCCAACGTTCAATGGCTCAAAATCTTCTAACAGTGGGTAAGTTGTGTGTGTGTGTGGGGGATTCTAGAGCAACATCGAATGTGTTTTTTGTAAATATTTCAAAATTTATTTTTGAACTATGAATTTACATACAAATTCAAAACGCAATATTTGGGTGTGAAGTTAAATGAACGGAATTAGCAACAGAATATTGAACAAAGCAAACGAACAAACCTTGTTAGTCAATGGTGTTTTGTTGTTGCTGTTGTTCTTGTTGGACAAACACAAACATACGCATTTGCTCACCTACACACACTGATACACGTGCCAGGAAATACGATATACGATACGAAATTGATGTTTGTTGGCCACCAACGTGTTGTACAACAACTCGCCTATACGCCAAAGGTATGGTCTCATACCATTTTTTAAAATCTCCTTGAAGAAAATAATTTATAATAATAGAAAATGCCATGACATATTATAGGCGAACGTATGGTTTTTGGTAGGGTAGTCTCCTCTTCATTAGAAAACTAATATTCTAGTAAAATAGGTTTGTTTTTTTTTTACAATTTTGGACAGTTTTTTTTTGGACTGTATTAAAATGAAGAACAGGAAATGTTGGATTTCAAATCAAAATTTGATCAAAATCTCGGTGTGACTCCGTTTGAATTCGAAAAAATATGAAATAATTTGGTGCGATATGAAATTTTCTATGTAGCATATGTACAAATAAAAACTATATTAAGATCGGACAGCCGAACATTAAAATAAAAGATTTCATTCGATATCTTAATAAATGACGGACATTGGGGAAGTTATGACACACAAATTAGAGCCAATTAAAAAATAGAAATAAACATGCCCAAATACCAAATAATTGGAAGTAACGTTATATGGGAGCTATCATAAAAAGAGGATTGATATCAATTATTTTTTGGTGGCGAGATTTGCTACCCAGTGGAAACTCAAAGTACCAAATTGCACCCAATTTTGCTGAAAAACGTACTAGAAGTCCCCGAAATACTGAATATTTGGGAGTTCCAGAACATGAACTTATATATCCCATTTTCAATACCAAACATCTTAGGAGTGGTAATAATATACAGCTGCTGTCAAAATAATAGCAACGTAATGTATTGAAATATTCTTACTGAAGAAAACCATAGTCTTTATACCCTTCACCACACTGTGGTACAGGGTATTATATCTTTGTGCATATGTTTGTAACAGGCAAAAATAATCGAGATAGACCCTTGGTTCATTTTAAGAATATGTATAGAATCACTTTCTGAGTCGATTTATGCATGTCCGTCCGTCTGTCCATGTTAAATTGTAAACAAAGTACATGATCCGAATTGGATGAAATTTGGCATAGGTCACTTATTTGGCCCAAGGACGAACCCTATTGAAATTGGGAAAACCCGGTTCAGATTTAGATATAGCTCCCATATATATTTTCGTCCGATTTAAGGTAAATGGTGTACCAAAGTCCCTAAATCTCTTTCGATTTGCCCAAAATTTGGCATAACGTACTGAATTGAGCCTAGTGTGATGTCTGCCAAGTTTCGTGAAAATCAGTTCATATTTAGATATAGCTCCCATATATATCTTCGTCCGATTTAAGGTAGATGGTGTACCGAAGTCCCTATATATTTTTCGATTTGCACGAATTTTGGCATAGCGTAATGAATAAGGTCTAGAATGATGTGTGTCAAGTTTCGCAAAAATCGGTTCAGATTTAGATATAGCTCCCATATATATCTTCGTCCGATTTAAAGTAAATTGTGTTACAAAGTCTCTGTATATCTTTCGATTTGCACGAAATTTGGCATAGCGTACTGAATTAAGTCTAGAATTATGTGTGTAAAGTTTCGTGAAAATCGGTTGAGATTGAGATATAGCTCTCATATATTCATCCGATTTTAGTTAGTTGGTGCACCAAAGTCTCTGAAAATCATTCGATTTGCACGAATTTTGTCATAGCGTACTGAATTAAGTCTAGAAGGACGTGTGCTATGTTTCGTGAAAATCGGTTCAGATTTAGATGTAACTCCCATATATATGTTCGTCCGATTCTATGTAATTGGTGCACCAAATCCCTATATATCTTTCGATTTGCACGAATTTTTGGTATAGGGTACTGACTTATGTGTAGAATTATGTTGCTAAGCTTCGTGAAAAGATCCATATCTAGGCCGATTGGCACAACGTACTGAAGAAATATAACATAGTTATATAACAAACACGCGACGTTTGTTAGGATACATATGTAGAATATATCCAAAGTGGTGAAGGGTATCATATAGTCGGCCCAGTCCGACTTTACTGGTTTTTTTTTTTTGAAATCGCGATAGGTTACCAATTGCTATTTTTATTGTAATACTAACAAAAAAATTATATTTGAAAATAATGTGTTGAAAGAGGTTCTTTTTCTTAAATAGAGGCCGAAAAAAAATAGCAGCTGCAATGAAAACATAACATAAATTCATTTAAGGTCCTTATATGAAACTTAAGCATTCGTAACGAGATTAAATGGACGTTACATTAAATCGACATGGAGGTTGCATTAAATCGTCTAAGTTCGCATGGAATTTTTAGTCAAGCTTCTTAAATTAGCCTGCATAGCTCATTATTATTCTTTTGCTTAGTTACGACGGCCTCCTTTTGTAAATTGCACCACAAATTTTCAATTGGATTTAGATGCGGTGACTGTAATATCAATATCGTTGTCCTGGACAAATGTTTTGCTAATTGACTGGTTTGTTTTGGATCATTGTCCTCTTGAAATTTCTATTTTATATGTATTTCATATTCTGCATATAGCATTGAGCGGCATAAATTGAAATTTGAAACCAATATCTTGGTCTTGGTTTTACGGACAGTAAATTTTGTTCTGTGGACGTCTCACATACTGTCAGGATCAAGTATTACCATATAAAACTATTTTGAAATCGTCCGATCACAGCATATTTCTTCGTTTTCTAACTATTGATTATAGGCTGCGCTGCTATTAGTTTGATTGCAACTGTATGTGCAAAAAAATATATATACTTTATATTGTAAATGGATATTCCGGTTCCTCGAAGGGTGATATATATCTTTGCAGTAAATTTTGAAAATATATATTCATGTGTTGATATAGATCTCAAAAAATGCTCAAGGTTGTTGGTGGGTAAATAACTTCTTTGCTGGAGATATGCAGTATAGATCCATAATAGCCTCCTTAGAAAGAACAACATCCAACATATGATAAAGTTTAAATAGAATGTCCCCTCAATAAGAATCGTAAAATATTGAAAAAGTACCTCTTTAGTACTAATTGCTATAGAATTTACCACATATATCGGACATTATGGAAAAACTAAAGTGAGGAAAGTAGGACGGGCCGACTATAAGAATGCCCTTCACCACTTTGGACATATTCAACATACATATGTATCCTCACAGACGCCGCATTTTTAAAAGTACCTTGACATGAAATTGGACGAACTTAATATATGAGATCTTTATCTGAGGAACCGACTAACTCCAATATATCTGCAACATATGCTATATTTCATTCGGTCAGGTTTTTATACCCTACACAACTATGTTGTCAGGGTATTATAGCTTTGTGCAGCCCCAAAAGTTTGTAACGCCGCGAAATATTGGTCCTAGACCCACCTTTAAGTATACCGATCGTCATATCTCGACTAGCTGAGTCGATCTAGACATGTGTGTCCGTCATAAATCCGTCCGTCTGTCCATTATAATTTGTAAACACGATACAGGCCACAGTTATGGACCAATTTTCACGAAATTTTGCATGTAGGATGGGTTCTGACCAATGAAGACCCCTGTTGTTTTTGGGACATATCGGTTAATATTTAGGGGATGAAATGGACCAAATACTAAATTTTTGTCGGCTTTTCTGGTCGCTCCAGTGGCCGCAATAATGGCCCGAACATCGTGAAATTTGGATGGAGAAGGGGATCGGGTCAAAGAATGAGCATGCCTGTGTTGATAAAGATTGGTCAATATTTAGCGGGTCAAATTTACCCTGACTTTTGTGTGAAAAATTACAAAATTTGTATTCTATAGCGCATATATTTACCCCTAAATGACATAGACCCGAGAAGTTGACAGTATATCCAAGAGGAGTGGTTGACCTTTAAATTGATACCAATTATATTGTCGTAGGCGCTCGGATGCGGGAGTAACACTTAAATATTTACAGGTATCTCTGTATTCGTATATTATTTAGTAACCCATTATCACTCTAGAGAGCGGAACTATAGCGCAGATCGCTTTGAAATGTTCCATGAGGTTCCAGGTATGGTCAAGGACAACGCCTATAATTTTCGTTGATGATCAGATAATAATTTTGGAATGAAGTGGACCGAAAACTTAATTTTTTGGGTTATTTTCGAGTCGATCTATAGACCACAAATGAAAGCCGAACATCACAACACAACCCACGGTGAAGGGAATCTGGACAATAGCTGTACTGATTACTCGTAATATTCCGAAAATATGGTAGTGTGAGGAAGAGGTGCTGTTCAGCTCTAATCGGGCAAGATGGTGCAAATATCATGAAATATTGCCCAGGCTCGGAATAAACATCCGCAGAAAATTTGAGTTCCCTGGTAGTTGTGTAGGGTATCGTAGGGTACCGACTATACTGCTCCGCTCACTGGTTTTTTATGTTGGTTACTCATTGGGTGACAAATTATCTTACTTAAAAATTATTGATATCGGAAGATTTTTGACCCCCCCTCATATAACGGTGCCCTCCGATTTTTTTGTATTTTGAGAATCTTGCATTCAAACGAATCAGTTGTAATTTTATATTTTGGATTCTCATTGGATATTTTTAATTCCAACAAACAAAAATGTTTGTCCTGATTGAAAATTCGATTTTATGCGTCGTCTATATTATTTTTAAATTATCATGTTTCAGTCTTATTTTGTATTTTTTTATCTCCGCTTTTAGGTATCCAAGTGTGTTTATGGTATCCCATTGTCAGCTATTATCGGGACATGCGTAAAGATCTTAACGCCCCAACGACCGAAGACGATGATCCTCTGAATTTTGCATCGACAGCAAAAATACAGAAAAATGCCGTTGGAAATCAAAATCCTGCCGTACAGCCTTTATATCCGAAAATACCAGGTGCCGAACACAATGCCACAAACGTTCCAATGGAAAAGGCCAAGTTGACGGGTGAGGAGAGAGCACCGAATACTACGTATCCAACATTACCAAAGGAGTAAAAAAGAAGATGAAAAACAAAAGAATTAACAACATTTTGTAAGACTATTTATATGCAGAAATATACCAAAGTAGCAAAAATAAGAGAAACAATAACAACAAATAAATACATAAATATTAAAATTTATTATGATAATCAATCTAAGAGGGGTAAATGATCAAAAAATATATTCTAAAATGCCTTTAACATAAATATATATATCCATAATATCTATACGATTTTTTTTATATTTTTACGAAATTGTAATTAATGCGAATCAGAAATATCTATTTAAGTTAGTTTCAGTTTATTCATTAAGTAATTAAAAAGGAGTACCTTATTTAATATGTGCTAAAATTATTGTTTTTCAAAGACAAATTTCTTGGAAAAATATATTTTTAATTTTTATAACATAAGTATTTGTGCATTTATTTAAAGTAATATGTTTAGCGAACGAAATATAATTTAAAATAAATGAAATAATTAAAAAAATAATGAAAGGAAAAATGTCGACGGCTCGACTATTCTCTGGGGAAAATCGCATGATGGCTGCAAAAGAACATTAATTCGTACAAATCAACAAATTGTCAGAGAGGTAAAAACACCTATTTAGGAGTTCAACGGAATTGGGAATTGGGAGGGTTATAGTTGGATATAACCTCAAAGAACAGAGCGTGGACGAGCTATTATTTCTGAAAAAATCGGAAAGCCAGATTGGCTTTCGCAATCTGGCTTATATTAATTGGAATCCGACTCAGTGGAGAAATGTTATGCTCACGGATGAAGTAAAATTACTTATTTACTTAGCTGGCTTGATACAGAACGGTTGTTCCATAGGCCGAGCTTAAAAAATTTGGAAGACCACGCTCCAAGATGTTGTTTTCTACTTGGTCTGTCCATCTATTTCGTGGCCTTCCCCTTCTACGGGAACCATCAGTAGGCACATTTTTATATGCCTTTTGAGCTGGGGCATTTTCATTCATCCGCACAACATGACCTAGCCACCGTAGTCGCTGCAGCTCAATACGACTGACTATGTCGATGTCCCGTTATAAATTGTGGAGCTCGTGGTTCGTCGTCGACGCAGATCAGCCCGTAGATCTTTCGGAGAATTTTTCTCTCAAACACCCCAAAAGTTGCCTCCAACATAGCGAAAATTGAACTGGACGTTTATCACTAGGAATCGGAGTTGCCTCATCTGCTTGCGCAAGTACCCCTGCTTCTGATCCATATAATAATACGGGTAGTATCAGCGTCTTGTAAAGTGTGAGTTTGGTCTGGCGGGAGGTGGCCTTGTTTCTAAACTGCTTACTTAGACCATAACAGCATCTGATGGCCATCACAATCCTTCTCCGAATTTCAAAACTGATATCATGGCGGTACCAAGGTATATAAAGTCTTTTACTACCTCGAAGCTGTAGTTCTCAAGTTCCACAGTTGGTCCGAGTCTACTGGACGTCTTGCGCGTTGCTACCATCAGCTTGGTCTTCTCGCCGTTTACTGCCAGACCCACTTTGGAAGACTCCCTTTCAATTTGTTCAAAGGTGGCTGTTACCGCTCGCAATGTTCGACCCATTATATCAATGTCATCGGCGTACTCGAGTAGCATGTGTTGTTTGGTGTACAGAGTGCCATTTCTGCTCACCTTTGCGTCTCGTATGACCTTTTCCAGCAGGATGTTAAAAAGATCACACGACAAACTGTCACCTTGTCTGAATCCTCGTTCAGTATTGAAGGGTGGTATGTGTCGAAGTGTTTTTTCGTGGGTCTTTTCCAGGATTTGGCGCAGAGTGAAAATTTGGTCAATGGTGGATTTGCCAGGTCTGAAGCCGCATTGTTATGGTCCGATGATGTCATTGACCATTGGCTTCACTCGTTCACACAGCACACTGGATAGCATTTTATATGCGATGGGAAGGAGACTAATTCCTCTATAGTTGGCACATATCGTCTTGTCTCCTTTATTGTGCACGGGACACAGGATGCTGAGGTTCCAATCATTGGGCATGCATTCATCTAGCCAAATTGTGCTAATTAGCTGGTGCATGCTCCTGACCAGCATCTGGCCACCAGTCTTGAATAGTTATTAAAAAATAACAATTCGACAGTGCACTAGAGCCCAGACTTGCGTCGTTAATGGGGACCGGATAATCGTGACGCAACTCAAAACGACGCAAATCGAATCACCTTTTTCTACACATATACAAAATGCACTGAAATTTAATTTAACAAAACAAAGCAAATTTTGAAATTTTGTTAACGTTCAGGTGACGACCAGTGTTGCCGGAAGTTGTAAACATACTAAATGACAGAAAAGATGCTAAATCCGACAATGTAAATGCAAAACCAGTGAGCGGAGCAGTTTTTTGGGGCACGGGACACACAACTACCACGAACTCTATCTTTCTGAGGATGTTTATTCCGAGTCAGTAGTATGGCATGCATTCCGATTAGAGGTTAACAAAACCTCTTCCTTACTTTTTTCGAATATTCAGCACAGTCCTTCTAATTACTTGTCCAGATTACCTTCACGGTGGGTTGTGTTGTGATTTTCTGGTAACCCATCGGCACACAAAAAATTATGTTTTCGGTTTTTAAAATTTTAATCTGATCATCAATTGCTTTTATGACCATAACTGGAACTTGGAAAAATTTCAAAGCCATCAGCGCGATATTTCTCCCTTTAATGTGGTAATGGATTACTAAATAATGTCTGAATACGTAAGCACCTGTAAATATTTGACTGTAACTCCTACATCTGAGTAGATACATCACTATATTTGGTATCAATTTAAAGGCCAACCACTCCTCTTGGATATGCTATCAACTCCTGGGGTCTGCATCCTCCAGGAGTAAATATATATGCCATAGCAAATTTTGTAATTTTTCACACAAAAGTCAGGGTTTTGACCCAAGTTGACATATTTATCAAAACATGCAATTCTGAAATTTATATTAACCTCTGGAGGAAAAAAACCGAAAAAATTTAGTATTTGATTTCATCCCCTAAATTTCTTTTACAATAGGGGTCTTCACGACCCATGTTGCAAAATTTCGTGAAGATTGGACCATAACTGTGGCCTGTATCGTGTTTACAAATTATGCTAAATCAGACACTGTACACATGCAAAAAAGCTAGTCGAGATATGACGATCGGTATACTTAAAGGTGGGTCAACCAATATTTCTTGCGTTACAAACATTTGGGGCTGCACAAAGCTATAATACCCTGACAACATAGTTGTGTAGGGTATAAAAAGCAACTTGAAATTGCAACGACGCAACTCGAATTTTCTTGTTTTTAAAAAGCGACGCAACTCGAAACGACGCAAATCGGGACTCTAGTGTAATTTAGTATTCCTGATTTCTTGGAGGTTTATGTTTTATTATAGAACTCCAAAAAAAGATCCTGCACTATTTTCAGCATTTTGAAGATTTTTTTTCGCATTTCCAACATAGCGAAAATTGAACTGGACGTTTATCACTAGGAATCGGATATGACCAATTATAGCCGGTTAACAAATTGTTAATACGAAAATGCGTTTAAGCCTTAAAAATACCGAATATGCGTTGGTCCCATAATAGGTTGTGCAATGTTTGGATCAAATCGAACATTCCATTCTCCTGATAATTGATTTATAAATATAGATCTAGACTGGGTATATATATTATGTTGTACAAAGTTTGGTTGAAATCGGATAGTCGGTTCGTATAATATTCTAAAATTAATTTTTTGAACAATATTGACCATTTTGTGGGGGAATTACCAAAAGAAGTTGACCGATATTCCCCATCTTCGTGCTTGAACTAAGTTTGGAAGAAATATTACGATGTGTAAAGCTTGAAAAAAGTCGGTTACTACCTTCGAGAGTTATCACGCGCACCAGCCCGGCCAGACAAACTGTCAGACGGACATGGATAAATCGACTCTAAATAGTGTGAAACGTATTTGTTCCAAAGAAACATGGGGTCTTAAACCAATATTTCGATGAGGCACATTTTTGTCGCATCAAATAGTATATAACCTCATAAGCCATAAGGCTGAGGGTATGAATATATAAATCAATAAGGCTCGTTACAAAGCCAAATATAAGAGAGATAACTTCCTCGATAATGAAGTGACTACCTTCCACAAATTTGTTTAATCGCCAAAATTTATGAATTTTTACTAGAAAGACTGGAATTTTGTATATACCTATATTGCCTAAAATCGGTCAAAATGACCTCATACTGAAAGTATTTTTATTGTGTAAAGAAATTTTTACACCCTACACAACATTGTTGTTAGGGTATTATAGCTTTGTGCAGCCCCAAGAGTTTGTAACGCCGCGAAATATTGGTCCTAGACCTACCTCTAAGTATACCGATCGTCAAATCTCGACTAGTTGAGTCGATCTAGACATGTGTGTCCGTCCGTCTGTCCATTATAATTTGTAAATACGATACAGGCCACAGTTATGAACCAAACTTCACGAAATTTTGCATGTACAATGGGTTCTGGCCAATGAAGACCCCAATTGTTTTTGGCAAAGATCGGTTAATATTTAGGGGATGAAATGGACCAAACACTTTTGTCTGATTTTCTGGTCGCTCTGGGGTCGTATTCATGGCCCAAACATCGCATGGAGAAGGGGATCGGGCCAAAGAATAAGCATGTCTGTATTGATAAAGATCGGTCAATATATAGCGGGTCAAATGGACCCTGACTTTCGAGTGTATAATGACAAAATTTGTATTCTATAGCGTATATATTTACTCCTGAAGAATATATATCCGAGAAGTTGATTGTATATCCAAAAGGAGTGATTAACCTTGAAATTGATACCAATTATATTGTCGTATGTACTCAGATGTGGGAGTTACTCTGAAATAGTTACAGGTGCTTGCGTATTCAGATATTATTGAGTAATCCATTACCACACTAGAGGGCGAAAATATAGCGCTGATCGCTTTGACATTATCCCTGAGGATCCAGGTATGGTCAAGGACAACGTCTATATTTTTCGGTGATGATCAGATAATAATTTTGGGACAAAGTAGACCGAAAACTTAATTTTTTGTGTTTTTATACCCTTCACCACACTGTGGTACAGGGTATTATGTCTTTGTGCATATGTTTGTAACAGGCAAAAATAATCGAGATAGACCCATGGTTCCTTTTGAGAATATGCATAGAATCACTTTCTAAGTCGATTTATGCATGTCCGTCCGTCCGTCCGTCTGTCTGTCTGTGCATGTTAAATTGTAAACAAAGTACAGGTCGCATTTATGATCCGAATTGGATGAAATTTGGCATAGGTCACTTATTCGGCCCAAGGACGAACCCTATGAAATTGGGAAGAATCGGTTCAGATTTAGATATAGCTCCCATATATATATTTTACCGATTTAATGTAAACGGTCCCTATATATCTCTCGATTTGCACGAAATTTGGTACAGCCTAATCATTTAGGTCTAGAATGATATGTGCCAAGTTTCGTGAAAATCGGTCCAGATTTAGATATAGCTCCCATATATAGTTTCGTCCGATTTCATGTAAATGGTGCACCAAAGTCCCTATATATCTTTCGATTTGCACCAAATTTGGTATAACGTACTGAATTGAGCCTAGAATTATGTCTGCCAAGTTTCGTGAAAATCGGTCCAGATTAAGATATAGCTCCCATATATAGTTTCGTCCGATTTCATGTAAATGGTGCCCCAAAGTCCCTATATATCTTTTGATTTGCACGAAATTCTGCATATCGTACTGAATTAAGCCTAGAGTGATGTCTGCCAAGTTTCGAGAAAATCGGTCCATATTTCTATATAGGTCCCATATATAGTTTCGTTCGATTTCATGTAAATGGTGCCCCAAAGTCCCCATATGTCTTTCGATTTGCACGAAATTTTACATATCGTACTGAATTAAGCCTAGAGTGATGTCTGCCAAGTTTCGAGAAAATCGGTCCAGATTTAGATATAGCTCCCATATATAGTTTCGTCCTATTTCACGTAAATGGTGCCCCAAAGTCCCCATATGTCTTTCGATTTGCACAAAATTTGACATATCGTACTGAATTAAGCCTAGAGTGATGTCTGCCAAGTTTCGAGAAAATAGGTCCAGATTTCTATATAGCTCCCATATATAGTTTCGCCCGATTTAATATAAATGTTGCCCCAAAGTCCTTATATATCTTTCGATTTGCACGAAATTTAGCATAACGTACTGAATTGAGCCTAGAATGATGTCTGCCAAGTTTCGTGAAAATCGGTCCTGATTTAGATATAGCTCCCATATATAGTTTCGTCCAATTTCATATAAATAGTGCACCAAAGTCCCTATATATCCTTCGATTTGCACGAAATTTGGCATAACGTACTGAATTGAGCCTAGAGTGATGTCCGCCAAGTTTCGAGAAAATCGGTACTGATTTCTATATAGCTCACATATATAGCTTCGTCCGATTTCATGTAAATGGTGCACCAAAGTCGCTATATATCCTTCGATTTGCACGAAATTTGGCATAACGTACTGAATTGAGCCTAGAGTGATATCTGCCTTGTTTCGTGAAAATGGGTTCAGATTTAGATATAGCTCCCTTTTAATTTAGATTGACGCACCAAGGAACCAATAGGAACAAAACGTTCTGAAATTAGTATAACCTAACCTGTGACAAGTTTGTTTGAAATCGCTTAATATTTGGATAGACCTTCCATATATATTTTTTTGCCCGATTTCAAGTAAATTGGGCATCAAATTCCCCATGTTAGTCAGATCGACATCAAATTTTGCACAACTTACAAACTTGAGCATAGAATTACGTAGTTGGGTTTTGTAGAAGTACAGACATAGCCCAACGGATGACCTATTTTTATTTGTTTGAAGTCGATTTACATACTTTATGGATAGATCTAGGTAGATTCACATGTAGATAAATATCACATATTTTATTTCATCCAATTTCATGTTAATAGTCCTGTTTAATATACCCATAGTGGTGAAGGGTATCATATAGTCGGCCCCGTCCGACTTTACTGCTTTCCTTACTGGTTTTTTTTTTTGAGTCGATCTATAGGCCACAATTGAAAGCCGAACATCGCAACACAACCCACGGTGAAGGAAGTTAGAAGGGCTGTACTGAATATTGGGAATATTCGGATAATATGTCAGTGCAAGAGGGTTCAAATATCTCGAAATGGACGACACACAAATATATTTCTAATTTTCTACGTTCATTTGCCAGCCAGTTAAAAACCGCCGAAATCTAGAATGCGGAGTTCCTCTTAAAGAAAATAAATGAATGCCTATTTGTTACTGCTAATTTTAAAGAACTACCTATTTTCTCATCAAAATTACTAGCAATTAGTCATTTCACCCATTGTGCCATTTCACTCTCAGTTGGTGTGGCGCCAAAATTGTCATTAAACTAGGGGTGGAAACCTTTGTTTCGTTTTTAATGACCTCTGCATTGCGCACTTGCTAGTCGAGTAGAGAGAAAGAGAGAGAGAGTCGAACAAAGTTACAATGCATCCATCCAAACTATGAATTGTTGCTTTTGGACTTTCATTTGCTTTGTGTGTTTGCTTGTATTTTGTTGTTTTTGTGTTAATTGTGCTTTTTATGGGTCATTGTCCTATCTAATGCATCATTTATTGCCATGTGGCTAATAGAAACACACACACTCAAAAAGGGAAAGGAGGTTGCATATGACGTATGAGTAATGGTATTACTCATTCGTCGACTTATGATGGTACCCACACTATGGAAGCAGGCGATAATAGTTAAAAATAAATATTTGAACACACTCGACTGTGACGAACCTTCAAAAAATGACCATCACCACCATTGACTTATTCTGTTAATTCGAATTAATAAGTGGAGGGACAATAGGAAATATATCACACAATGAATTTATATTTATATTTCTTTTGCACCTATACCAAAATTTTATTTTTTTTTTTGATAATTATTGAGAAATTAAAAAAAACAATAAGGAAGCTTCAAAAGTCAGACGGGGCTGACTATATGATACCCTTCACCACTTTGGGTACCAATCTGAAATTTATGAAAAATTTAATCGAGCAAAATGTTTAAAATATCTATATATAAATGGACACAGCGCACTATCCAAAATTTATCTCGACACAAAATCCAATACCTAATTCAGTACTTTGTGCAAAATTTTGTATCACTCGGACAAACATCTATAGTATGGTGCACCATTTACATAAAATCGGAGGAAACTATATATGGTTCAGATATATCTAAATCTGAACAGATTTCAACAAAACTTCGCATACATAAATTAGGACCTACTTCAGTACGCTGTGCAAAATTTTGCGCTACGGGCTTAAATTTATCTCTTTGGTGCTCCATTTACATAAAATCGGACGAAACTATATATGGGAGCTATATCTAAATCTAAACCGATTCCAACAAAACTTGACATACATCAAGCTGGGCCTAATTCAATACCCTTTGCAAAATTTTGTCTCAATCGCACAAATATTGGCAGTATGGCCCTCCATTTACATAAAATCGGATGAAACTATATATGGGAGCTATATCTAAATCTGAACCTATTTGTCTCAATTGGACAAATATTGGGAGTTTGGTGCACAATATACCTAAAATCGGACAAAACTATATATGGGAGCAATATCTAAATCTGAACCGATTTCAAAAAAAAACTTCGCATACATCAATCTGGGCCTAATTCGATACTTTGTGCAAAATTTTGTCTCAAAAAATGCAAGCCAAGCGGCTAAAATTGTGAATGGTGTTTATGGTTCCGATACTGTAACAGCCAATTATGTGCAATTTTGGTTTCGTAGATTCCGCACACGAATTTTTAATTTTAAAGGTGCACCTCGTCGTCGGCCGGCCGGTCGTCGAAAATGTCGATAAAATCGAAGAAATGATCGAGAAATGCCTTTAATATGGCAACAAATCATACAACAAACAGGTGCATATTTGGCCCAAATCGCACATTCCGAAGCATATTAAATAAAGTCTTATAGTTCATATAAAAATAATGGATTTCTTGTTCACCAACCATATATTATAGCTACGCTGAAAATAGAAGACACATGTACCGGCATATATTCTATAAAGACGTTTTTTACGAGCGCCTAGAAACAGGATGACATTAACTTTCTGTTAGGAGATTTTAATGCTAAAATCGGAAAGGAAATAGTCGGAAAAGTCAGCCTCCATTAAGAAACATCTGACAACGGTATGAGGTCGATTGACTTCGCGGCAGCAAAAAACAGATTAAAACATCCTGACACACACAAAACCAACTGGATTTCTACCGATCAAGCAACGAGAAATCAGATTGATCATGTTGAGATGGATGGGAAGCATTCATCCAGTGTTTTAGACGTTCGATCTATCCGAGGAACGAATATCGATTTGGACCATTACCGTGTAGAAGCCAAGATTCGCACTCGTCCTTATGTAGGAGCAAAGGTACGATCTAACACAACACGGAAACTCGCTGACGAAAAGTTGCAAACACAATATGTACCAGAAATCTACTCCGCACAACGGACCCATTGCTAGTCGAAACCATTCCTTGTCCCAATAATAGTATAGAAGCACAATGGCAAAGAATTGCCCACTCCCTACAAACTGCAGCAAAAGCAACACTTGGGTACCAAAAACCACCATCAAGAGACCCACGGTACGATCAGTAGTGCCGTAATACTACTGAAAAACGCAGCGTACAGGGCAACCCTACAGACAATAGCAACACGTAATGCGATGAAGAATTATCGAGAGAAAAGGAGAGAGGAGAAACGTATTTTCAGAAAAAAGAAGAAAGAACAAGAAAAACGTGAGCGTGAGCAAATCGAGATGTACAGGAGTCAGAATGAAGTCCGGAAATTTTACCAACGAGTAAAACACCAAACCAAAGGCTTTGGTGCAGGCACATCCTGCACACAAGACCGACGCGCCTGAATTTTTTTAAGCTCGGCTTATGAAAAACATGTTCGGTCTCAAGTCAGCTAGTAAATAAGTGTGTAGGCATTTTAAAAGTTTACGTCATGAGGTAACCTAAAAAGGGGGGCTGCATTTCCCATTTCCAATACATTTGAAAATATTCGGATTAAGATTTTTCAAAGTGCGGAAGCGGCTAAATCGACATAGAATTTTATTCTGATGAAGAATATATTTACTTTATGCGGTCTCCGACGAATCTTTCGAGGTGTTGCAAACGGAATGGACACTCTAAAATACACTCCACCTTATGGCAGATGGTATAAAAACAATCGAAATTCCACAAAAGTGATCTAATTCTTTCGAATTAGTATTTACGGAAGCTATCAGTTTTTCCTTTGCATTTTAATAAGGAATAAAAAATTTTTGTATCTTACATGTAGCACTCATTCAGATTCGACTGTAAAACATTACGAATTTGTATTAAGTGAAAATATATGTCACTAATAACGTGGGTGTGTATATATTTTATGACAAACGACATCTGAAGAATGTAAATGATCACTGCTGGCTACGGCCATTAGGTCTCAGTTCTTGGCAGCCATAAGATCATTCATGGCATTGTGTAGTGTGGACCGACCACCCACAATTGAGAGAGATTTTGTAATTAATTTCTCTTTTCTTACTCTTTCCAAAATACTCTGTTTCAAATTCATTTCTATTCGTTGCTTCTTCTCCATTTCGTTGGTAGCGGCGTATTTGAATTTAAAATTAATTTCCAATTAAATATTTAGAATGGTATTTAGTGACGTCGATTAACTATATACATATGTATATCTTGATCTACCGGCAGATACCAAATATAGATACGAATGTTGTTGTCGCGCTATGTCATGCATAAATTAACAATTTATTACTGAAAAAGTTAGCCGCAGCCATTTCAGTCATCGTTAATAGAAAGGGGAAATGTTGAAAAACCGGCAAAACGCTAAATACAATTAAGTTTTATTTTGAAATGATAAGAGATAAGAAAAATGTTGAAAAACAAATTTAGGGGTGTCGGTGTTGTTGATATAATTTGGATTTTGTGTCAAATTAAATATTAAAATAATTTAAAAGTTGTTAAATACTTGTAAAATGGATTTTTTAATGAAATAACCAGAATGGTCTTAATGCAATCTGCGTTCATATGAGGAAACACATTTTTTGGAGAACATCTTCAATAGGCGTTGCCCTAACAAACTTACTTTTTATTCTTACAACATTTCCCGCACATTAGCCCAAACAAACCAGGAAGGAAGTAAAGTCGGGCTGGGCCGACTATATGTTACCCTTCACCACTTTGGGTTCATTCTACACATGTATCCTAAGAGACGTTGCCTTTTCAAAGGAACATTGACATGAAATTGAACGAACTTAAATATTTGATATGTAAACCGACTACCATCAATCCCTACACATGCCATTCTCCAACATATGATAAATTTTGTAAATCGATTTAAGGGAACCCCACCCATTCTCGATTTTAATTTTTCAAGATTTTCAATAGACTGGTAAATCAATACCAATGATTTTTAAAGTTTGTAACTTTGCACATATATACTTCAAGATTTAAAAGAGCAGAAAAATAATTTACAAAAAAATTTTGTTGTTGTCTTGTTGTTGTTTTTTGTAATTAAAAAAATCCTTATTTTTGATGGCGGGCATGATAACTCCTCACTGCAACATCGGAATCCGAAAACTCCAACGGTGTTAGAAAGAGTACATGTCTGGCTCTCGTATGAACTAGGATTATTGACTTTGCTCTAAAATTAACAAAATGGTATACCTTTGAAAAAATATTTTTGGAAAATCGCCGATTTTTGAGCAAAAACCAAGTTAACAAATAAGGAAGATCTTCATCGATTGGCTTTATCCTAGTTCATACGATAGCTATATACTCACAGAGAAACGTAAAAACTTTGGAATCGATTGGGTTATTAGTTTTTGAGTTATCGTACCCGCCATTCGCAAAAGAGAAAAACGCGTTTAAAGTTTGAGAAGCCTTTTAGCCGTCACTTGATGCTGACATAATAAATCGGCTATATTTTCAAGAGTTCTTGAGATTTTCACTTCAAATTTTGTAGGGACATTCTTGAATTAGTGTAGATTCGAATTAAATCAAAATAAAAATTGACCCCGAGAATGGGGGGGGGTCCCCTTAAAGCAATTCTATGCCCAAGTTAGTTGGAGAGAGGAGACACCTTTGAACACTTTAGAGAAATCGAAGCCAAATATTCCTTCCTCCTCCTCATTGAATATTTGTGATGTTCGGCTTATAATTGTGGCGCTTATAGCGACTAGAGAAAAAAAAAACAGTCTATTTCATCCACGAAATTTCATCGGGTCATCATCGTCGTCCTTGACCATAACTTGAATATCATGAAAAATTGCACAGTAATGCTAATACTAAACAATATAAGAATACAAGGACCTAGGTAAAGTTTAAGTAATACTCTCGCATATGTACATACATCAATATAATGGGTATCAATGTCAACCACTCCTATTCGATATACTATCAACTTATCGGGTCTATATCCTTCAGGAGTAAATAATAAAATACAAGCTTTGTAATTTTTAACAGAAAAGTGTGGATCAATTTGAAATTCCCATTTGGACTCCGTTATGATAGCTAATCCCTTCAATTCAAATTTTAATTTTATTGATTTCATTGATGCTGGATACGATTTCTTACATAAACCATATTTTCAAATTTTCAGAAAAAAACACTTCTTAGAATTGGTTGTTGAAGTACATTGACACACTTCACTGAATATACAAGTCATTTTACCCATCAAATTTCTATAGTCCACTGCCAAGTGAAGGACATAGGGAAAGAAGAAAAAGGAAATTTCAATACGCCTTGCTACAAGACAAAAGCTACCGTTCATTAAAGATTGAATTGTGTGTAATTGTATATTTGTGTGGCTCCATGTAATTTTACATTTGTGTGGCTCTAAAGTTTATGTTTATTAATATGTCTGCTTAGTGTGACTCCAAAAACAAAAATATATTCAAATTTTATTTAATTTTATGTTAAACATCATTAAAATATGATATCGGGATGTATAAAAGTCATAACCCTAATGTTCAATATCAACCCATATAAAGGAAGTATAAAAAGTTAGGATTGGGCGGAACTGAACGTTGCCCTGCCTATTTTTCTCCTACTAAAAGGTGGAGTGTTTATTAAATTTGGTATTCCGTTTGCAACATCTCGAAAAATTCGGTAAATAAAATTACGTCGTTGTCCTTCTTTACCTCTGTCTGTTCAAATCAGAATCTTACGAGCTCTTACATGACATGGCATGGTTTCGAATTGAAAATGGGATATATGGTTTTGGTATGACCCCCCAAATTAGTTTCACACAATTTGGATTCGATTTACAAATATCTGTCCGTAAGCCTGGGCGGCTGGTGCACATGATAACTCTCGAAGGGAGTAACCGATCTCATCCAATCTTTGCAAATCGTAACATTTTTTTTTAACTTAGCTCAACTTCGAAGATGGAGAATATCGGCCTAAACACACAATGGGTCAAAATTTTCAATATTTATAATCCTAATATCAGGGAAAATGTCCGATTTAAATCAAACATTGCACAAACTATTATCGTGAGCAGACCTAGATCAACTTCCTTCCACTCCTTCTTGTTCCTCCCCAATAAAGGGTCAAGATTGACCTTGAACATTAAATCGGAAAACTCTTTGATAAAAACATATAACTTATATAAAGCTTTCGCAAAGGGTATATATCGGACGGAAACACCTACTGACATTTTTACTATATAGACATATAGGAAAGTTAAACAAGTAAGTACGATTTTAAGTTCGGGCCGGCCGAACTTTTTATTCCCTTTACCGTGAGGATGACAATCAATATATGTAAAATTAATGGGTGAAAAAACCCATGTTTTGATAGGACCTTGGACATAGCGAAAAATATGTGAGAAAAATATTATTGAAATTCTCAAAATATTAAATACCGTTATATGGGGCTATAATAAAACGGAGATCAATATTGATAGTTTTTGGTAGTGAGATTTGACAGCCAATGAGAATATAAAAAGCTAAATTACAGCCAATTCGCATAAAAAATGTGTCCAAAATTATCAATATACCAAATTTGGACCCCGATTTTGAAAAACGTGCCCAAAATTATCAAAATACCGACTTTGGACCCCGATTTTTTTTGAAAATCTCCTTAAAAGACAAACTTGGGTGCATTATGGTCCCTCTCCTATCCAGACTAAAATGATAGACTACAGTTTGCCCTTTGCAAAATGGTGCGATATGTGGCTATATGTGCTGCGGATCAAAAGATATGGGCCTTAAAACCCTATAATAATCATTTGAGTCGGTATTGGAGAGGGACCATAATGAATGAAAGTTCGACTTTTAGGTAGTTTTTCAAAAAAAAAAAAAAAAAAAAAATCGTTAGTCTAAAACCCAGACTGTATCTCCAAGATAAACCCATCATATTATCACTCAATGGAAGCTTTAAAATGATACCCCTTTTATATTACCGGGATCCGTAGAACCGGGCACCGGTACCCGAACTGCCGTGTCAAATAACCGGGTAACCGGGTACACCCCCCAGAAAAAAAGATAGTCCCATAATTAGGGTATAAATACCTACCTCTGGAAATATTTTCAAAAAAAAAAACTGATCGTTTTTACTAAACTAGAGTTAAGCCTGATAATTTCTGACTGACGAACATACGTAAATCGACATAGAATTTTATTCTGATCAAGAATAGATATACTTTGTGGGGTCTGCAGTAAATATTTCTAGGGATTACAAATGGAATGAAAAATTTTAATATACACTCCACCTTTTGGTAGAGGCTATAAATATGCATTTAAACGATCCTGAGCATAAAATCCTATTCACATAAAATTTTGCTTTGCAGTAGGTCGTAAGACGATTTATGGTGTATCGAAAAATTGGCCAGCCGAAAATTATGATGTTTTTATTTATTTTGATATTTGAGGTTTGTTTTTGTCTTCTAGTTTTTGGTTTAAAAATATTGATATCCATATTATAGATAGTCTCTGTAGTTCAATATTTTTTCTGTTGTTTATTTATTTAAACTCGACCCATTAATGGTGGCAATGATCCCAGCCAAAAGGCACACACATTCCATTGACCTTCCATTAAATTAGCTCCACAAGATCTTGACCCATTAAACTAACATAGAACACTTTTCATCTAAGTGTTTCCGACCGATTTCAGGTAAACAACAACGATTTTCCTCCAACTTGTTTTTGTTTACAACATTGTTTTTTTCATTTTCAATGTTACATTGGTTCGCAGCAGTTGAAATTACCCAATTTGCCGGTGCTAACAAACAAATAAAAGCAATTTGAAATCACTTCGCTCCGTTTGATATCGGAAAAAAGAATAAACAAATAAATAAGATTTTCAAAAACCAAAAAAATAATTAGCGTTAAAATTGTAGCCATTTATAAATCAACAGTTTGTATGAACTTGAATTAAAAAAAAAAATAGAAAAAAACGCGAACACCATTCGTGTGGTGTTTGTCTACAAATTATGGCCAACACTTTCCATAATGGCCACAAATAGTTTTCCATATTGGAATGATGGCCATAAGTGTAAGGTTGGTTGGCGGTCGCTTCGCCTTTGGTTTGTGTTAAACGCTAGGAAACTATGTTGTCTGGCTGACTGGCACACGGGCTATCCGACATGGATGCCAGCAGCAGTTCTTTATATTTAAGAAGAATAACAGGCGGCAGTTGCCTCACCTCCCCCGCCTTCGCCTCCTCCACCACTCTCAAAACACACATCCAAACAAACGATTTGATGTGCGTCGGCCAAAAAAGGGCGCCTTTATGGCGCACCACATAGCTTCTTCTGCTGACACTGTGTCTCGTACACAAAATTCCCATTTTTATAATGTTGCCATTTTGCTGTTGTTGTTGTTTTGTCAGTGTTATTGTTTTTTTTATAGTTGTTGTTGTTTGTGTTACTATCAAAAATTCTTTTGGAGCATATTTTTGTTGGATTTCCATTTTATACAATTTTCGCCAATTTTTCTTTAGTATCAATTCGGTTTTCGGCGGGTTAGAAGACACAGCGCGCTGTGCTCCTTAATTTTTTTAATTTTTCTGTTCTGTTCGGTTGTTTCGATTTCACTTCGAATTGCCGCGTCGTTGTCGACAATGGCAAATTCCACATCGTCCACCGCACAATCACGGCGCTCCAGTATCCTTCACATTATTGGCAATATTATCGGTTATATGCAAATTATCACCTTCACCATCCTGCTAATATGTTCGGGTCACTTTGCGTTCAATGTTGACACCTGCCCCTTTGACAGTTGTAAGTTTCGAGTGTGAGTGAAAATACGAGATGTGTGTATTTGTTTTGAAAATTTCTTTCGCTTGGTGCAAAAAATCCAGCTGATCTTCTTAACGTTTCTCTTCGTTTCGTTTCATTTCGCTTTCGAAATGCAGCCGCTTTCGTTTGCCTGGGAGTGTTTTGTGTGATGTTGACCATGTTTCTGTTGTCGTTTATATTGGCCGTGGCCATAACAATGGTAGGTGCTAAAGTGTCGGTGTGTCAATTGAAAGTGTTAATGATTTTATGAAAGAAACAACATTAACAACAACAAATAGAATGAATGAAAAAAAAACGAGTGAACTAATTTTTATGAGACGTGTGATTCATGTCACGGCTTTTGGGGTGTTTTCTAGATGTCGATGATGACACAGGTGTGAAAATGTTAAAGAATGAAAAAAAATAATGTTTTGATTTAAGGTGATACAAATAGCTAATTTTACACGTTGGTTGCCAGGTGGTGTTGCCAGAATGTAGAACCGCTAAAAATAATATTTTGAAGAACAACAAATAAGTAAAAAATTTGGATAATATCATATATGTATATACTCCGATAAGAAGTAATGAAATGGAAATTGGTATATCGGGCTATATCGATATGGGGACCTATATTGACAAATTCATTGATTGGAAAATGTGGCTAGGACCTTCAAATATCTAGAGTCATATTTTACTGTTTTATGAAATGTTTACCATAAACAAATCTCATTATGACAAAAGAAACCCATCCAGATCAGATAATAAACCTGAATTTTTTATCCGTCTTAATTAACATAAATAAAGACATATGATTTGATAGGTAAAAAACATTGCTAATCACATGGTATAATTTATCGGCTTAATAGTTATGTGAATATGAATGTGAATAAAACCATTTCTGGTTCAAACTAGTACAAAAATTGTGCAGCAAACAGTCTAATGTTTTACGACCGAATCCGTATATGTATATTACGAAAAATAATTACTAACGGTTTTGTCTAATGAGATTTATTTATGTCATACATTTCAGACGAATCCCATAGTCCTTCTGAATCTACAATTTATATGAAATATAAGGATTTATGATTAAGGATTAAGGATATAAAATCTTTTCAGCGACATTTTTCTAGAATATTTGTAGGTTTAGTTTACGGTTCAAGATATTAAGGAAATAGGTGAAAACATTGTTATGTTCGGTCGGATCGATTTTGGTGAATTCACACCGAATGTGGTGTGAATTCAAAACGCCATAAATCGATCGGACACTTTTATATGGTGACTATATCATTGCATTATGTGGTGTCAGGTGTTCATCATCTGAAAAAAAAACCCAAAATGCAGACACTCAAGTTAGAAAACTGGGGTAGGAACTTATATATACTGAAAATTGAACGGTACATTTGTGTAGATGCTACCTGAAAACATTAACCCATATTGATAATTCACCAGGAATCCTATTTTTCAAAACGTAATAATGCCGAAAATGCGCCTATAACCTTCAAAATTCTATTTTTATACCCTCAGCCTTATGGCAAATGAGGTAAAAATGTGCCTAATCGATATATTGTGTTTAGACCCCACGTTCCTTTGGACAATTTGGAGTCGTTTTACAAATGTCCGTCCGTCTGTCTGGCCGGCTGGTGCGTACAATAAATGTCGACGGGAGTATCCGTTTTCATCCAAACTTTGCACATCGTAAACGTAGGTTGGGGAAAAGAAATCCATTATTTTTATATGAACTATAGAACTTTATTTAACATGCTTCGGAATGAACCGTTTTGTTGTATGATTTGTTGCCATTTTAAAGATAACCTCATAATGCCTCTCTCATAAAATGCATGCTCTATTAGCAAAAAAGTCTAGTAGTCGATTTTCACAATCCTATCTAGATACCAATTTTTTATAATTTAAAAATTTTGCAATGCAAGAAAAAGATGCTAATCGCTTGGTGCGAAGTCCGGACTGTATGGCGGATGCATTAAAACTTCCCAACCAAGCTCCCGAAGCTTCTGGCGAGTCAATGTAGATGTGTGTGGCCTAGCGTTGTCCTGGTGGAACACCACACCTCTCCTGTTGGCCAATTCTGGCCGTTTCTGATCAATTGCTATCTTCAAACGGTCCAGTTGCTGACAGTAGAGATCAGAATTTAGCGTTTGGACATATGGAAGCAACTCATAATAAATAATCCCCTTCCAGTCCCATCAAACACATGAACCTTCTGCCGTTACTATTTGGCCAAATTTTGTAAATACCGATTTATGACCACGATTTTTCACAGGGTTATCTATTTGATCCATTTCTCATCTTCAGTCACCATCAGTTTAAGAAATGGCACCCATTGATTATTTGGCGGTTTCGCAGATCAAATTCGAATAGGTTTTCCTGTAAATTGGTGTGGCACCCAAACATCGAGCTTCTTTTTGAATTCAGCTTTGTGTACGATGGTTTAAAACAATTTTATGGTCGATTGTTCCGACTGTGCGATGTTCCGACTGCTAACATGCCGCTTAACTTAGATCACTTCTCCGATTTTATCGACATTTTCGACGACCGGCCTAATGGATTTCTTTTTCCCCAACCTAATATTTCTTCAAAACTTAGTTCAATTTCGAAGATGGGGAATGTCGGTCCACCCCTACTGGTACCTCCTCACAAAATGGTCAGAATTGTAAAAAAATCAATTTTTCTAACTTTAAAAAACCAGTTCTGTGTCCAAAATTTAATCTCGATCGGTGCACAATTTGCATGAACTCAGACAAAAATAAATAATAAGGGTTTATTTACATCTGACCACGTCACAAGTCATTCTAGACTCAGTTCAATACGCTGTGCAAATTTCGTATATATGAAAGAAAAATAGCCTCTTCGGTTTACCATTTACATAAAATCGGAAGACGATAAATATGGGAGCTATATTTAAATCTGATCCGATTTCAACAAACTTTAATACACGGCATTCTAGACTCAATTGAATTCGCTGTGCAAAATTTCGTATAAATCGAAAAAAATTTAAATTTAAACCGATTTCAAAAAAACTTAACACACACAGCATTCTAGATTCAGATCAATACGCTGCGCACAATTTCAGACAAATAATAGGAGTTTAGGACACTATTTATATAAAATCGGACAAGAATATAAATGGGAGGTATATCTAATCCTGAACCGATATTCCAAATTCTATCTTATCTAAATTTTTTCTAGTTCTATCGCGATTTTCATGGACATTCTGGGTGTTGGTGTAGGGTCTCCACCATAGCTGCTACGGCATGGTAAATTGTTGCCAGGGAATAAACTGAAAATTGAGAGGCCTGTACCAAAATGAGGAAAGATTTGAACATTATTGATAACAAGTTTCTAAACTCAATGAGAATCCAAAATATCAAATATTTCGAGGTTTTGCAAATTGGTCGAAAACACATCTGATATCCTGAAATATTCACTATCCAAGGAAAACAAAAAATAAAGTGATTTTTGCCTGTTACAAACATATGGGGCCAAAGACCATATATACCCTGTACACACTGTGGTGAAGGGTTCAAATTTCTGCATCTGCATAGTCCAATTTTTTAATGAGTTACAGAGCTATTTGCATTCTTACAAATGTAGAAGGTTATTGATCTACGTATACTTTTTTGTTATTCACCGTAGGGTTAAAAATTACTATACCCACTAGAATTTTGTTATTTTTCACAGTGATATTTTTGATGTTGAACATCTAGAGGCCATTATTATATGCAAAACATAACACATTTTACACGGCTTAGATTGGGTTATACTATTTGGGCTACCCTATAAAGTAGGCCATTATTGATCATTTTCAGTAAAAAGATTTGTCCACCCAGAACCCAAACTGATTAGGTTGAAAGGGTATTCTACGTCCATTCATATCATAGGTGCTGGATTATAAAGTGCTAAACATTTTATATATCAAAGATAGGCCGATACTTATAAAGTTTTGTAGACTATTTGTCAGCCAATAAAAACTTAAAATTTAGAATTAGGCCAGAACCGATTGAAAATTTTGGAAATTTGATGCTATGAAAGATTTGCTTCTCAAAGAAAACCAAAGAAATTATAGTTACGGTCATTTTATTTTAAAGAATTTCTGAAATCCTTAAAACAAAAGTAAAGAGGAATGATACAACAAGAATGATATTGATTTATGACGTTTTTAACTGAACTCAAGTTGAAACGGCCTTTTTTGAAGCTATTTTATCCCTGAATTCTATTTTTATCTTATTTATATTTTCATCTTTTTCGTTACAGCGCCAAGCGCCGTTTATGCTGCCCTGGCTGATAATGTCCGTTGTTGTGATAATAGGTGATATTGCCTATCTCTCGGTGTTCCCGAATATTATATTGGGTATTTTTAGTTCCTTGGTTATATGTAAGTAAATCGTCAAATCATTTCATTTATTTCAATATTTTATATATCTAAACCGTTGTAGGTCCTCTTCTCCTCTCATGGTATCCTCTCTACAAATTATATGGTAAATATAAGAAAGAGAAGACGAGAGAAGAACAACGCCTTTCAGATGCTCTCGATGAAACGCACACCTTGAATAGGCAGGCACAGCTTACCACGCCACCGTCCACACTGTATCCTAACGAAGTGGTACAATATTATCGATCACTGGATCGGCGACCAGATAGTGCGGCATATGATGCGAGTTTGCCGGTCGATCCAAATTTTGCATATATATCTGGTACACCGGCGCCGGGTTGGCGAATTGGTTTATATCCGAAAATGTCAAATAAAGAATATGTTTAGTAATAGGAAACCAGAAAACTGCAGATATTTATTTACGGCAAGGATATAGAGATAATTTCCATAGGCAAATTCAATCCGCGGAGATATTATAGTGAACCAATTTACCTAATGAAGTAAGGCATTTACCGCCATTTACAAGACATATATATTTAAATATATTATATACAGCAGACGGACCATTTCAGAGAATTTATGTACCGTATTATTTAAAAACGTATTTAACTTTAAAACATGCTAAGTATACGTTCATATGTATATGGGAAGTCTATCCATGCTGCTATGGCAGTGGTGTTCCCGACAATAATACCAATATATAAATTGTTAAAGTAATTACAATATTTGTGAAATATAGCTTATTTTCGAACCTGACAAATTTTGACGATCCATATTAATAGGTATAATTGTTAAAGTACAACATTTGGAAAGATGGTACTAACATTAAAGAAAAAAATTTTAGATATAGATCATCATTTCGACGTTGGCCATATCTAACGACATTGGTCGATTTTTAGTATCACTAAAGAAATAGTTTTCTTTGGTGCACCGAAGGGTTCCTTTTAAAAGTGTTTGATAAGGGACCACATGCGGTTTGGCCTCTAAATTTGTTGTTGACCTCCTAACAACATATTTTCAATATAAATCCACTGTTTGGCATCACCCTCATATAATCGTAATGGTACTGTTGGAGCAACTACCATATTTATTAGATCCATTCGTTTGAAATACCAAATAATATTAAAGAGACAAATTATGAATTGGATCCCGTACGCCTCTTAAAACCACGATAAACCTGCGAAATGTTTGTAATTAAATACGTGATATGAAGATCTTTAAAACTTCCTTTAATTTTAGAAAATAAGTTCCTTAATGAAAATTGGGAATATAGGGCTGGGGCTATTCTTGCAGCCAACAGATGGATTGAATTCAAGAGCAATCTCCCAATCTTCCGAGACTGCCGGGGAATCGAAATCAAATTCCGGGCCTTAACACAAAAGTAAGTGAAGAGGTTGATAAGATGGTGGAAAAAGTGAAAAAGGACAATGTTAGGTTCAGAACTAGGTGGAATCTGGTCACAAGAACTCATCGAATAAGGTCGGCAAAGCTGGCTATAGTATCTAGAAGACTGCCGTTGCATCGACATGTGTCGTAAATACGAGGAATCTTAATAGAACTAACCTGACTGCACGAAAGAGGATGCGAAGGTATCCAGTAAGATATATCGAGGTTGGAGTTATGCCAGGCAGGTCTTAAATAGCATCTCATGCGAAGGTAGCCAGTAGAAACTATAGAGACGAGTAGGTATCGAGATTGGAAAGCGAGTTAGCAACAGAACGCATGCTCCAAGTTTTTAGTCTGCAGAACAATATACTGCTGCTGAAGAAATTTTGTTTAAAATCTTCACACTTAGGAAATCGATTTAAAGCAGGGGTTACACTCTATTCGTTATGCTGCAGCACAGCGCACTGTGCAAAATCTCAATCGGACATCCGTTGTTTATTTTGTGCACAATTAACAATTAAATCGGTCGAAAATATATATAGGAACTACGTATGCATCAGCAGAATTTTGTGAAAAAATTTTGTCTTAATAGGATAAATCTTTGGCAAAATATATAGATGGAAGCAATATCGAAATTTAAACCGATTTTCCCCAATTTTCAATATGGTTCTTGGGCAAAATAAGTGATCTGTGACAAATTTCATTTGTTCACAAGAATACATGGACCAACGGACCAACGGTCATAAATCGACTCAGAATGTGATTCTTTGCATATTCTCAAAAGGAACCATGAGTCTATATCCTTTTGCCTGTTAAACACATATGCACAAAGATATGATACGCTGTACCACAGTGCGATGAGGGGTATAAAAACCTCCGACTGGCAATCCCGACTGATTTCAGGTATTTTGAAAAATAAACCAGAAGTAATGTACCGACAGTTTCCATTTCGAAATTTGATCTGAACATGGTAAATTTTCAATATCTATAAGAAAGTCTAAAAAATACACATAACATTCAGAAAAAATCATTAAATATATATTTGAATCGATAGATAATTGTCTTCCTATGCGTCAATTGAAGGAAAGTGAAAAGTTGGCCAAATCGATAACTCCGTCTGATACTTTTTTCAATATCCGTCTCCGTCTGACACTTTTTTTCAATACCCGTATCCGTCTGATACTTTTTCAATATTTTTCCGTCTGATACTTTTCAATTTCTGTTCGATACCTTTTTTTACGTTAGATTTCGTGATGTTCGTCATCGGTGTCAAAAAATGTATTTTGGTTTTTTTGATTTAATCTCAAGAACTCTTGAACATATAGCCGATTTATTGTGTCAGCATCAAGTGACGGCAAACCTTAAACGCATTTTTCTCCAAGCAGTGTTTTTATGAATGGCAGGCAGGATAACTCATAAACTAATAATCTAAATTTCTACACGTTTCTGTAGAAGTGTATAGCTATGGTATGAACTAGGATAAAGGCAATCGGTGAAGAACTACCTTATTTTTAAACCCTCCACCATATTATGGAGGGTATATTAATTTTGTTTTTCCGTTTGTAACACATCGAAATAATCATTTCCGACGCTATAAAGTATATATATTTTTGATCAGCGTAAAATTCTATGACGATATAGCCATGTCCGTCTGTCCGTCTGTCGGTCTGTTGTAATCACTCTTGCGTCTAAACGAATGGAGATAGATCGCCAAAATGTTGCATAGAGTCTTTGTCTGCAGGCAGGTCAAGTTCGAAGATGGGCTTTATCGGTCCACGTTTAGGCATAGCTCCTATATAAGGGTACCACCCAATGTTCGGTATTTTGAGGTTCTTGGGCGCGTTTTTCAACTGAATTCGCTGAAATTTGGTAAATTGAGTTCTTATTGGGTAGCAAATCTCTCCACTAAAAATTATAAATATGGGTCCTTATTTCCGGACCAACCCCATTTAAGGGTACCCCCCAATTTTGCAGTATTTGGAGGGGGTTTAATCGCATTTTTCGACCGAATTCGCTGAAATTTGTAGATTGGGTTTTTAGTGGGTACCAAATTTCTCCACTAAAAATTATAAATATAGGTCCACTTTTTATGGTAGCCCCCATATAAGGGTACCTCCCAATTTCCAGTTGTTGGGGTGTTTTGAACGATTTTTTCACCGAATTGGCTGTAATTTAGTAATTTGAGTTCTTACTGGGTAGCAAATCTCTACAAAAAATTATAAATATAGGTCAATTTTTTCGGGTAGCCTCCATATAACGGTACCCCCAATTTTCTATATTTTGAGGTTCTTGAGCGCGTTTTTCCACAGAAATCGCTGAAATTTGGTATTTTGTAGTCCTATATGGTAACAAATCTCCCTACCAAAAATTATTAATATTCGCCCCAATTTTAGGGGTATTCCCCATATAACCCCCTTTTTATACCCTCCACCATAGTATGGGGGTATATTAATTTTATCATTCCGTTTGTAACACATCGAAATATTCATTTCCGACCCTATAAAGTATATATATATATATATATATATATATTCTTGATCAGGGTAAAATTCTAAGACGATCTAGCCATGTCCGTCCGCCCGTCTGTCCGTCCGTCTGTTGTAATCACGCTATCTTCTGAAGGAATTGAGATAGGGTGCTGAAATTTTGCATAGGGTTGTCTTTTGTCTGCAGGCAGGTCAAGTTCGAAGATGGGATATATCGGTCCAAATTTAGGCATTGCTCCCATATAAGAGTACCCCCCAATTTTCGGTATTTTGAGGTTCTTGAGCGTGTTTTTCAACCGAATTCGCTGAAATTTGGTACTTTGAGTTTTTATTGGATAGCAAATGTCCCTACTAAAAATTATAAATATAGGTAAATTTTCTCTGGTACCCCCCATATAACGGCACCCCCAATTTTCGGTATTTTGGGTTCTTAAGCGCGTTTTTCAACCGTATTCGCTGAACTTTGCTACATTGGGTTCTTATTGAGTACTAAATGTCTCCGCAAAAAATTATTCATATAGGTCCACTTTTTCTGGTAGTCCCCATATAACGGTATCTCCTAATTTTCAGTATTTTGATGGAATTGATCGTATTTTTCCGAGATTAACTGTAATTTAGTATTTTGAGTTCTTAATAGGTACCAAATCTCCCTACAAAAATTATGAATATAGGTCCATTTTTTCGGATAGTTGTTGCAATTTGGTATTTTGTAGTCATATATGGTAACAAATCTCCCTACCAAAAATTATTAATATTCGCCCCCATTTTGGTGTAGTCCCCATATAGCCCTCTTTTTTATATTAAAATGGTTATCTGATTTGTTCTGCGTTTTGACTCTGTTGTAATCAGTTCTCCTGCGGAGGATAGCGAGATACAAAATTATAACGTAAGGTTCGATAATGAACTATAGCCGTATTTAGACCTAGTCCCTGTGTGGAGGTTCCAGAAGGAGTGGACCGATATTCCCCATCTATGAATTTGAACTAAGTTTGGAAGAAATAATAAGATGTGCAAAGTTTGGATGAATTCTGAATTTTCTGAAACAGATTTGGTCCAAAGAAACATGGGGCCTAGAACCAATATTTCGATGAGACACATTTTCACCGTGTTAAATTGTATACACCCACATTAGCCATAAGGCTGAGGGTATAATTATCCACTAAAAATGTCTGAAATTTGTATTATGGGAACCCCACCCATTCTCGATTTTTTATTTTTAAGATTTTAAATGGGCTAGTAAATGAATACTAATGCTTGTTAAGGTTTGTAACTTGGCACATATATATTTGAAGATTTAAAAAGGAAGAAAAATAATTTACCAAAATTTGTTGTTGTTGTTTTTTGGGTTCAAAGAAAAGTCCATATTTTCTATGGCGGGCATATATATATATATATATATATTCCAACTGTGTTAGAAAGAGGACATGTCTGGCTCTCGTATGAACTAGGATTATTGACTTCGCACAACAATTAACAAAATGGCGGAACTTTGAAAATTTTTTTATGGAAAATCGCTTATTTTCTACCACAAACTAAGTTAAAAAATAAGGAAGATCTTCACCGATTAGCTTTATCCTGGTTCATACGAGAGCTACACACTCCCGGAGAAACGTGTCAAAATTTGAAACCGATTGGATTATTAGTTTTTGAGTTATCGTGCCCGCCATTCGCAAAAAAAATGTTTAGAAAAAAAACGCGTTTAAAGTTTGAGAAGCCCTTTAGCCGTCACTTGATGCTGACACAATAAATCGGCTATATCTTCAAGAGTTCTTGAGATTTTCACTTGAAATTTTGTAGGAACATTCTAAAATTAGAGGAGATTCGAATTAAATCAAATAAATTTTTGACACCGAGAATGGGGGGGTCCCCTTATGGTATAAATAATCCCGTTTTAAAAATGTCGGTATAGGTCTACTTTTTGGTATGTTCCCTATATTTTCATTTCTATTACCTATCAGTATATCCATGGTGGAGGGTATCCAAATGCTAATGCTTTTTCACTTCTTTTACTTAGTTTGTTGTCAAAAATAGGCGAATTTCCAAAAAAAAAAAAAAACAAAAAACAGCAAAAACAAAGGTCCGCCATTTTGTTAATTTTTGAGCGAAGTCAATAATCCTTGTTCATACGAGAGCCAGACATGTACTCTTTCTAATACCCTTGGAATTTCTGGATTCCGATGTGCCAGTGAGGAGTTATCATGTCCACAAAAAAAGAAATTTTCTTTAATCACTAAAAACAATAACAACTAAATTTACAAACCTTAAAATGCATTGGTATTCATTTACCAGCCCAATGAAAATCTTGAAAATTAATGATCGCATTATAATAAAAATAAAAAACTTAACCGAATCACATTTTTTGATGACCGGTATGCTAAAAATTTGATTTACCATTTCCATTATTTATGTAAATTATATTGAACTTCCTATGGACTACGTTTTTCCCATTCCCAACAATTATTGATTCCAAAAATAAAATAAATAAATAAATTACCATAAAATTCCTATGAAACGAATTCAATCAATTCGTTCCATTCTTTTTGTTACATTTGTTGTTGTTTTGTCTAGCCCGGTCTATTATTATTATTAAATTATGTTTATTTTTTTAACGACATTTTTATTCGTCCATAATTTGTTGTTATAAACAAATGCTGACCCAATATAACGGAAGCATAACCAACGCCAGCCATCTTCAATGTCTTCCAAAAATTTGGATTTTGCCGGTTGCGCATCAGCAGTTGTACGTCGATGTTGTTGTCGATGTCGTTGTGGATATCTCATGATAGTCATTCATGTGTTCGTTCAGCATTCAGCTTCATTGGCTAGCATTTACTTAGTCTTATTTATTGGCATTTTCTTTCGATGCTATCGATTTGTTTGTTTATTTTTGTTTGGATTTCTTTTTGTCTTCATCTTTCTCGTTTGCTTTACATTTCATTGCTGTTGTTGTTTTTTTTCTCAATTCTTGTTTAATTCATGCATTTCACGAATTTCACAAAAAAAGGCAGCAACAAGTTTTACTTTGGTAAGCGTTTTTAGCATTTCGTCCAGCTGCTGCTTTTGCTGCTATTCTTGACTTGTAGAGTCGGTGGCTGTGTCTTGCGAAGCAGCTGCTTATTGTGGTTTCATTTTTCAGCGCCTTCTTCAGTTTAGTTTCCGTATTCATTGGCGTAACAACGCACGCACACAGCTTTCAATAAAATTTCACCCGGTTTGTTTAGTCAACCAGTTAGCTTCCAGAAAAGAAAAAATAAAACACCAACAACAACAAATAAATAATAAAAATAGCGGCAAAATGCTCTCCCTACAAAATGACGTTTTGGATAGAATGGGTAAAATTATTGGCTATACCCAGGTGTATCTTTTTACGATCCTGCTAATGTACATCTGTTACACGTTCCGAATGTCGGCCTGTCCACTGCCCAGCGAAGCCAAGTCTAATGTCTGCCTAGGGACGGTGGTCTTAACGTTGATAATGTTGGCATTGTCAATTATCTTGGCTGTGGGCATTTCATTGGTAGGTAAGAAGGTGTAATAATTGTACAAATGCAACTGTATGTTCGTGATGTATGACCGGTTAAATTTTTGCTAAGGACATTAAAGGACATATTTTTGTTGTTGTTTAAAACCGTGCCATATTCGTTGTAGTTTAAACGTTTAGTTTGAGAGCTCTAAATTTTTTGTAAGATATGTGTTAATTGGGTGATGCCAAGAAACATCCAGAAATATTGGCAGAGATCATCTGTATGCAAATGACCAGTTTGAGACTTAAGATTATTAAAAATACTGTAATTGCCCAAAATGGCATATGAGTGCGTAAAAAATTAAAGAAAAATCATGATATGCTCGTACATGGCTCTCCGGTAACCACTACGTATTTATTTCAACCGTTTACATTTAGACAAATTAGCAAAAAGGCAAATATTTGTATGTGTTTCAGTTTTTGACAAAATGTTGTAATGATAAAATCATCAAAAAATGTCAAAAAATCATCATGTCAAGTGTCACAAATGTCAGTATAGCATAGGTATACTGATAGTTAATTGAAATGTAAATATAGGGAACATACCAAAAAGTATACCTATACCAACAATTGTACCATAAAGTACACCAAATATAAATTTCAGCAATTTATAATGGAGATTTTTCTTAAAAATCGCAAAACCCCAAAATATGAACCGATTTTGTCGACGCATATTGCAATTTAGAGGGCAAGGTTATATGAGGTCATCATTTGCATGCGTACGTCCCTGGAGGCTATACCCAAAGCGGGACTAATATTGATTACATCGTGTAGGAATAACCGAACATTTGGAGTTATCATTATATGAGGTGGTATGCCTAATTCAGGACCGATATAGCCTAATTTCGAACCTAACATTTTTTGCATCACAATACATTTTTTGATGCTAAATATTAAAAATAACGAAATCTTTAGGTATCATCTTATGGGACCTAAGTCTAAATGCAGGCCGATATAGTTCATTGTCAAACATGATGTTCTAGTTTTTATACCCTTCACCACACTGTGGTACAGGGTATTATGTCTTTTCGCACATGTTTGTATCGGGCAAAAGGAAACGAGATAGATACATGGTACCTTATGAGAATATGCATAGAATCACTTTCTGAGTCGATTTACGCATGTCCATCTGTCCGTCCGTCCGTCACTTATTTGGCCCAAGGACGAACCCTATTGACATTGGGAATAATCGGTTCAGATTTAGATATAGTTCCCATATATATTTTCGTCCGATTTAATGTAAATGTATTAGGTCTAGAGTGATGAGTGTTAAATCTGAAATCGCTTCAGATTTACATATAGCTTCTATATCTGACCAAATGAAAAATGTAGTATCGGTTGCAGAATGAAATGTTTATGGATCCAGTTTCATTTATACTGGTCCTTTAAAAATGCGACGTCGGTTAGGATTCATCTGTTGAATATACCCAAAGTGGTGAAGGATATCATATAGTCGGACCCTCCGTTTTTAATAATTTCCTTACTGTTTTTTATCTCGATATCTTCTGAAGGTGGAATGATTCCAAGAGATGGCTAAATCGACAAAATAGTCTTAGAATTCCATACTTTCGAGTACAGAATATTTCCTTGCTATGGTAGAATACAGGTTTATGGGGACACACCCAGAAAGCGGAACCAATCAGTTAACTATTTTAATATGAACAAGTGAAAAGAGCTTTAAATTCTGCCGGGCCGAATTTTGGATACCCTCCACCATAGGTATAAAATTAAAATTCCAACCCCGTGTAAGGAATAATGGAGGATATATGGAACATACCAACTAGTGACCTATACCCACAATTGTACCAAGCGATTGTTGTATGCCGAAATGCACACGAAATAATTTTTAATGGGGATTTCCCTAAAAACTCAATACCCCAAATCGTGGTATAAAATTTTCAAAATACTGCAATTTAGAGGGCAAAGATATATGTGAGGCTATACCTAAGACTGATAAATATTGATTACATCGTGTACGAACATTTGAAGTTTTCATTATATGAGGGGCTATGCCTAATTGAGGAGCGATAAGCTCAATTTCGAACCTAACATTTTCGTTTTGTAACACAATAACTTCCTTCAAACTAAATATTAAATTGGTTGGTATTTTTATATTAAATGCGGGCCGATACAGATATAGATATTCTCGAAGCTGACGTTCTAGTTTTTTTTTACCTCGATATTTTTTACCATCGGAGAATTATTACAATAGATGGTTAAATCGAGTAAATCGTCTTAGAATTCCATACTTTGTAGGGTATCAACTGACAATTTCGAGTACAGAATATCCTCCATACATGGAGGAGACAATCCCAAAAAGCGGAACAAATCAGTTTCAATATAAAAAGGGCTATGTGGGGAAAATGCGCTCAAAACCCTCAAAATACTGAACATTTTATGGAGGCTATTGAAAAAGTGGATTTATATTAATAATTTCTAGTGTAGAGATATAGTACCCAATAAAATTACGGCGAATTCAGTTGAAAATTGGGGGAACCCGAAAAAACTTGACCTATATTTATAATTTTTATTGGAGACATTTGCTGTCCAATAAGAACTCAAAGTACTAAATTACAGACAACTCGGTAGGAAAATACGATCAAAGCCCCCAACATACGAATTCGGTTGAAACACGCGCTACAGAAACATTATAGGGTAGGAAATGATTATCTCGATGAGTTACAAACGGAAAAACAAACTTTAACAAAGTTTTGTTGTTATTTTTTGTGATTAAAGAAATTTCCTTTGTTTTGATACCAGGTACGATAACTCCTCAATGGAACGTCGTAATCCGAAAAATTCCAACATTAGAATGAGAATGAGTACCTATATGTTTGGCTCTCATATGAACTAAGATTATTGACTTCGCACAAATGAACAATCGGCTAATTGAAATCAGAATAACTTCCAAAAGTTTATTCCGCTCAATTGAAAAATATATGCTTTGCGTGTTGGCAACGTTTGCGTGGAACATTGGCTGATAAATCAGAACAAAATCGGACCATATATGGACTAAAATAAATTGTATGTCCTGAAGAACAAAAGAAAATTTCTCCTTTCGGTGGACAATGTAGTCGGTCAAAAAGCAGTTAATGGAACTATTTAGAGAAGTTAAACATTGTATTTTTACACAAAATATGACGTCATTAATTCGGCCAATAGATCGGAACGATGTTTTAAATATCAATAAAGGAATATAATTGTACCAAACAGCTTCTGCATTTATAATGTGGATTTTTTCTTTGGAACTTAATTAGCTGGCTTATGACAGAACGGTTGTTCCATAAGCCGAGATTAAAAATGATTTCCAAACTCGTCGGTCGTGTGCTCATCTTATCCAATTTGAAAAACTATTTTCCGAGATGCTGTCTTCTACTTGATCTTTCCATCGGATTCGTGACCTTCCCTTCTGCGTTAACCATCAGAAGGCTAGCTTTTATATGCCATTTGAGCTGGGGCATCTTCATCCATTCTCACAACATGGCCTAGACCTAGTCGCAGCTGCCCGACACGTCTGACTATGTCGATGTCAGAGTATATATTGTATAGCTCATGGTTCATTCGACGGAGATATTTACCGTCGACGCAGATCGGCCCATATATCTTCCGGAGAATTTTTCTCTCAAACACTCCAAGATCTGCCTCATCAGGTTGCGCAAGTACCCATGCTTCTGATCCATACAACGGGTAATATCATCACCTTGTAGATTGTTCTCTGGCCTAGAGGTGGCCGTGCTTTTTAGTTGCTTACACAGACCATAGTAGCTTCTGTTGGCCAACACTATTCTCTATTCTATGTCCGAGTCTATTGGGCGTCTTGTGTGTTAATACCATCAGCTTAATTTTTCGCCATTTTCTTTGAAAAAAAAAAAAAAAATATATATATATATTTCCTGAGGGTGCCAAATTTAGTGTATGGAATAACATGGAGGAATATGCTATTTCCAAATGTTTTGAACAAATCTGAATTTATTCTTGGTATTTTAATACCAATTGGTTTAACCAAATGTATTGAACTTTCAACTTCGGTTAAATGAAACACATCAATTATTTGAACATCGGATTAAAAAAAATGACTCTGATAATTGAAACAAACAAACTGCGTTAGGCACTTTCAGTTGAGCGTCGATCACATATTTAATTTCATGTCAAGGATCCACCAAAGATATCCGATCAGCAAAAGCTGAACACATACGACCTAAAGTGTCATGATCGTGGAGCACAATTTGCCTGATGAAAATTGATAGAAAATTGATGGCATAAATATGAATTTTGGTAGGGTAGGGTTCAAATCTGACAATTGTTTGCAATCTGAATCTTTCTCCGTCACTGATGCTCAAATATTTGAATATTTGAATAAACAGCTATTATTAAAAGTAATTATTTTAGTTGCTGTGGATGTTATAAATTTGACACCTGTCGTACTTAGTTTATCTAATTAATAAAGCAAATAGAAAAGTGTTTTAAAAGTTGATCCCTAATTTGGAGCAGGCTGTGAGCGGAGATCTGGCTACGAGTATGGAGCTGGCTATGAGCGGGGAGTTGGCTACGAGCGCGGAGCTGGTCACGAGCGGGGATCTGACTATAAGCGGGGAGCTGGGAGCGGGCAAAGCGCAAGGCCGAAGACTTTTGTTAACTAATATGACTGCGGGCCGTCGACTTCACATGTGCTATTCGCTAACTCTGGTCAAAGAAGACTCCGTATTGTTTTTGATAGACCACAACTATGACCCGAACACCAAGATGTTTTACACCAGGTAGGGAATCTGGCCAAAGTATAAGCGAGACTGTTTTGATGAAGATCGGTCAATATTTAGCTGGATAATTAACCCATACTTTGTGTGAAAAATGACAAAATTTGTATTCTGGGCGTATATATTTACTCCTGAAGGACATAGACCCGAGAAGGTGATAGTATATGGGAGATAGGTAGTTGAACTTTTTGTATGTACTCGGATGTGGGAGTTATACATAAATACTTAAAAGTGCCTATGTGTTATAATATTGTTTGGTATTATTACAACCTCACTAGAAGGCGCAAATGTCGTGCTGATCGCTTTGAAATATTACATGAAGGTCCTGTTTTGGCCAAGGACGACGCCACTCTAGGTGGTGCACTCCAGAGACCATTATTATATGCAGAACATCACATATCTTACACGATGAAGGCGATCTGACCAAATATTTGGAACGGCTGTTTAGATGATGATCGGTCAATATTCCGAGGCTCAAATCAACGAAAACCTTAAGTGACCTTTTTTTTCGGGAAAAAAAGATTTGTAAAATATGCTTGGATTAGAAAGTGGAGCTGTTGATCTATGATCGGTCAACAGGGAGCAAATATCGCGAAATATTTCCAGGCTCAGAATATAGAACCGCAGAAAGTTAGATTTTCATAAAGTTGTGAAAATAATTCTGCTGCATAGGTTTGCGGTCATTCAGAGTTGTTCCAGCTTATTAAAAAATGTGACATATTCATGAAATGAGGGGTATAGTCGGTCCCGTCCGACTTTTGTCCTTTGCTTACCGGGTTTAGATGTTAAAATATACATTTTGGACCAAATTTTTTAAGATATTATTTATTATTTTCTAATTTTGTATTATTTTTTCAGCGCCAATCCAAATATATTGTGCCCTGGCTAATAATGTCCACCGTTACGGTCATTGTCATCATCATGTATTTGATTATTTATGGCAATATTTTCTTAACGGTCATGGGAAGTTTGGTGCTATGTAAGTACTCATACATATTCTTTAAAAATTTTCTAAATTAATATCTTCCCCTATTTTGCAGTTCTGGTACTACTTTCCTGGTATCCCTCACTGAAACTATATCAGAAATTTCGTGCGGAAAATGAAATCGAATTACAACAATATCCAGTTGAGGAGTCAAGACCATTGTATCATTTACCCACCTCTGCATCTCTACCACTATACAGTGAAGTTGTGAGAGATCCCTTACAGCTGAGCACCATGGAACCACCATCCTACGATGAAGTGATCAACATGAAAATGAAACATTCGTTGGATATTTGATACCGAACGGAATGCCGGAGACTGCATTGGAAATTTTGATAGTTTTGAACAATTTAATTTAATTTATAGAATGCCTTATAACGACCCTATTGTCATTTATCGTGATTGTTTCGTATTATTGAAGGTCATTCTTATTACGAGTTCGTGTTCATTGGAGAGCTGTCATCAGCACCGCCATCACCATAAAACAATGTCTTGTTAGGTGGGAATAAAAGGGTGTTGTTATTTTGTTTGATTGATTTGTAATGCTGAAGAAGAAGAAGTAAGGCGCTGAAGATTTTATATTTGCAGCCGATGATATTTAATAAAGAAAAACATATTTGAAATGAAAGTACAATGCTGAATTAAACGATATTTTTTATAACCTACAGAACTATGTTGTAAGGGTATTATTGATTTGGGTGGTCCCAGAATATTAATCCTAGACCTACCTTTTAGTACATCGATCGTAACACAAAAATTGTAGAATGTATGACTGGTTCTGATCAAAAAAGATTTCTAAAATAAGAAATTTCAATTTTATGATTTACATGCTCCGAGTAAGTAAGAAGAGTTGTTGACCTTTAATTGGCGAAGAGAGTGAAAATATCGTAAAATATTGTACAGTCTGGAATATAGATCTGCAGAAAATTAAACTTTAGTGGCAATTGTACCTCAGAAGTACACCTCCTATATCAGGAGCGATGCCGATCGCTGCATTGTTTACAATAATACATGGATAGACAGACAGATGGAAATTCATGAATTGACTCATAATATAAAAAATTAAACATTTTATTTCCGTACCTATCATCTGGGAATAAATTGACGACACTGTGCAACAAAATCGAGATCAGCATCTTGGGGTGGAAAATTCCTATTGGGATGAAATACCTTCTACAAAAATTTTGCTCACAAGATTTTAGGTAGGGTGCTCAAAGACGTGAAATCTACTTTTTATTGTTTTAAGGGAGTCACAAATTTATTCTGGACCTTGTCAAAATCTTCATTATTTCCTAACTTGGTTTGTGGTCAAAAATAGGGAATATCCAAAAATCATGTTAATAATCTTAGTTCATACCAGAATCGGAAATCATGCCCGCCGTCGAAAAGAAGGACTTTTCGTTAATTACAAAAAACTACAAACCAAAACAAAATTATATCAATTTATTTTCTTATTCTTTATATACGCAAAGTTACATGTCTTCAATGTAAAGCACGCCCATTTTCCAACCGGCCCCCTTAATATATTCTCACAGGGGTTTAGTCGCCGATATCCGTGCGAAGTAGCTTATTGTGGTTCTCTCCTCTACGTAGTTTTTTCATTTCAGTTTCCGCATTCGTTGGCGTAACAAGGCACGTACCAACTTAAAAATTAGTTAAAAAGGGTGGCAAAATGTTTTCCGACAAAATGACGCTCTACAAAGAAGGATTTAAATTTTTTGTTATACTCGGGCGTTTTACGTTTCTGACCACTACACAGCTATGCCAGGTTTATTGACTGCCTGGGGACTGTAAAATTAACGTTGTCCATAATTTTGGGTGTGGGTTTTTCATGTTGTTGGTAAGCTTAACATTACTTTAAAAAAATCAGCAATTGTCAAAAATAGCATATAAGTGCATTTTTTTTTTAATTTCCGACAATGTGTCGATAACTCAGATTCTTATTTGGGTTTCATTTTTTCTTTTTAAACCGTAGTGATTCCACAATCATGCCCACCAAGAACGTCTTTGCAGATAATTTTCAATATACATAGCATGGTACAATTATAAAAGGTAACCGCAAATCCCAGCTGATTTGATTCCAACGTAATACTAGTGCCAATATGAATTTGACAAATTATGTTTTTAAAAATCACCCAACAGGAAAATTGGGAACGCATACAATTTGAAATTTTTCTTTATTAAATGTGCTCCCGTATTCAATATACTCAATCTGCCTACCGGGAAAGTTTGAGGAAGCAAATCTTTCTTCATGGTATAACTCGAAATTCCCTGCATTTTCATATGTGTTACACATATAAGTGGCAATGGCTTAATTATAGGAAAGATGTGGAAGCGATAGAAATATAAATTTGATAGATTTTCATTCATGTTTTTCAATTTTTATTTTGAGAATTCGAAAATATTTCATTTTCAAAATAAATATAATTTGTTTGTTTACATTTTTTCTGTCAAAAGACGTTGACACTAGTATAACTTACAACAACAAATTTCCATATGGTTGTTGTATCATTTGTTGTACAACAACACTTGCTGTTACCTTCTGTTATTATATCATGTATACATAGATTCACTTTTGGATATAACCTCTATATAAAAACATGTCCTATTTTCGGTATTTTTATGGATCTGACATTATTTTTTGTTTTCAGAAGATATAAAAACCTGAATATGGCTGTAAGAATTTTTATACCCTCCACTACATTATGGAGGGTATATTAATTTTGTCATTTCGTTTGCAGCTCATCGAAATATTCGTTTCCGACCCTATAAAGTATATATATTCTTGATCAGGATAAAATTCCAGGGTGTTTTAGGTTTCTTAAGCGCGTTTTTCAAACGAATTCGCTTAAATTCGGCGCAATAGTTTCTTATTGGGTACCAAATATTTCCATTAAAAATTATAAAAATAGGTCCACTTTTTCCGGCAGCCGCCATAATTTTCGGTATTTTGAGGGTTTTGAGAGTGTTTTTTTAAGGAATTCGCTGTAATTTCGTATTTTATAGTCGTTTTGGTAACAAATCTCCCTTTCAAAAATTATTTAAATTCGCCTCCTTTTGGGGGTAGTGCCCATATAACCCCCCTATTTTATACCCTTCACCACACTGTGGTACAGGGTATTATGTCTATGTGCATATGTTTGTAACAGTCAAAAGGACACAAGAGAGAAACATGGTTCCTTTTGAGAATATAAGTTAATGTTAGAAGTGATTGTTTTTATTCACACTACTATGGTGTTGCTTTATTTGATCTCTAACATTTATGTTGCGGTGCTTGAATTTAACTTAAAACTATTATTTTACTGTAGCTTGGCCATGCTCGTTGTTACGCCAAGTCATCAGTTGCAGTGCGCTGGTATAAGTGCGCGTGTGTGTGGCGGATGACTGACCTGGTGTCAGATTCCTGTTGATTTGACTGACTGCTTGCGCAGCATAATGATGTTTATTAGGGTGAGCCGTTAACTTACATTGAATCCCTTTCTGAGTTGATTTATGCATGTCCGTCATTCCATCTGTCCATGTTAAATTTTAAAAAAAGTATAGGTCGCATATATGATCCGAATTGGATGAAATTTGGCATATGTTTATGGGTTGATTTAAATTTGTACATACATATATCTATGTAGATCACATATTTAAGTTAGTTCGATTGCGCCTCGATGGTCCTCTAAAGATGATATGTTTGTTCTACCGACCGGACATTGTACGTCCGATTTTTGAACTTTTCTTACTGGTTTCAGTTTAGTTTCAGTATTCATTGGTGTAACAAGGCATGCACCAACATAAAAACAGCGTCAAAATGTTCTCCCAGCTAAATTACGTTCTACATCACTAATGCACAAAATAGTACGATAGCGGTGATTGCCAAACACGTTTTCTCGTTGTCTCTCTTTGTATCAGTAATTTTTGTTGATGATCTATCAGTTACGCTCTCTTAATTTAGTTCTGTTCAACACTGTTCTACATAGAACAGTTTCTTTTAATGTTCCTGGCCACTACACAGAAATGCCAATTTTAACGACTGCCATAATTGTGGGCATTTCATTTTTAGTTTTGTTAAATAGTTGCTAAAATTAAACTACAACTTCATTGTTGTGTTCGAAACTTTTATTTTGGGAGTTCCAAATATGTTGTAAATGTCGGAAGGTGAAACCACAGAACAAGCAGTGTGCGGAGCAGTATAGTCGGACGGGGCCGACCATACGATACCCTACACAACTTCCATGAAAATCTAACATTCTGTGGTTCTATATTCTGAGATTGGGCAATATTTCGAGATATTTGTACACTTTTGACTTTGTGTTGTGATGTTCGGCCTTCGTCTCGAAAAGTACAAATAATTAAGTTTTCGGTCCACTTCATCCGAAAAATTATTATCTGATCATCACCTAAAATTTTAGGCGTTATCCTTGACCATAACTGGAACCTCATGGAACATTTCAAAGTGATCAGCGCTATATTTCCGCCCTCTAGTGTGGTAATGGGTTACTAAATAATATATAAATACGTAAGCATCTGTAAATATTTAAGAGTAACTTCCGCATCCGAGTGCCTACGACAATATAATTGGTATCAATTTAAAGGTCAACCACTCCTCTTGGATATACTGTCAACTTCTCGGATCTATGTCCTTCAGTGGTAAATATATACTCTACAAAATACAAATTCTGTCATTTTTCACACAAAAGTTAGGGTCCATTTGACCCTCTAAATATTGACCGATCTTTATCAAAACAGACATGCTTAATCTTTGGCCCGATCCCCTTCTCCATGCAAAAATTCGGGGTGTTTGGGCCATAATTGCGGCCTCTGGAGCGACCAGAAAAACCAACAAAAATAACGTTTTTGGTCCATTTCATCCCCAAAATATTAACCGATCTTTCTCAAAAATAATAGGATTGGCCAGAACCCATCCTACATGCAAAATTTCGTGACGATTGGTCCATAACTGTGGCCTGTATCGTGTTTACAAATTATAATGGACAGACAGACGGACGGACACACATATCTAGATCGACTCAGCTAGTCGAGATATGACGATCGGTATACTTAAAGGACCAATATTTCGGCGTTACAAACTTTTGTGGCTGCACAAAGCTATAATACCCTGACAACATAGTTGTGTAGGGTATAATAAACAAATATTATATGTATGACAGGATTAAAACTTAAAAGTAAAAAATATAGACTTTCAAAAAATACACATGACTACGAACTTTTTTTATTTTCGACAAAGTGTCGAATACTCAGATGCTTGTTTCAGATTTATTTAAAACAATAGATCTAAATTTCCAATTCTATTGCATATATATTGCATGTAGGCCAAAAAATCCTCATAGAGGAAGTAAACCCGACAAAAGTCCTATGTAAATGCCGTTTTAGGTTTTTTACCGAAGTGATTCCATAATCTTGGTGTGTAACGAACGTCTTTGCAGATTTTCAATATACTATATCAATGTATATTGATAATCTAGATACAGCCTCTATATAGAGAACCCGTCCCATTTCAATGATCTGATTTGATTATTATTACTCATCGATTGTGCTACGTGATTATAATCACACGCGGACTTAATTTCGTTATATTGGGCAAGAGTTGAACAACATTTCACTTTGTCGTTTATTTTAATTTGTATTTAAATAAAAATACCGACGTTTAATACACATCTGTTCAATTACTTTGTTTGAACCATTCTAATGACCTACTGGTAGTAAAAAATAAACAGGGTAATGTTTGTCACACTCTTATATAATTCTTTAGGCAATGAGAACAAAAATGATATAACTCAGTGATTGTATTCTCGTATGAGCCCGAAACGAAACACCAATGGACCGTATGGCGCAAATCGAAATTTCGGAGCTATTGTTAGTTTTTGGTTGGAAAATTTGCTACCCACTTGGTACTTGGTCCACGTTTTGACATAGCCTTCAGATAAAAGTCCCGTGTCATTTTGGTAGTTTGATGCTCCTAAATCCATTGTTCAAACGAATCTGGCATTTTCGAAATCTTGGAGGTATATGAACATGGCATTTCCGTTTCTTAGAGGTTGTAAAATATCTTTGCCGAACATTTGCAAAATAGAATCATATTTCCACATAGCCTAAATAGCCAAAATATTTCTATAGTCCTATTCTGATTTTCCAACTAATAATTTGGCATTGGTGGTAAGTAACATTCTTCACGGAAATTTTTCGATTTAGGTCCATATATTGTCATGGCCTAATAGTAATAGAGTCGCGACCGATTTTAGGTATTTGACATGTGTAACTTATGGTGGAGGGTATAAAAAGTTTCGACTCGGTCGACCTTATCAACGTTTCTATATACCTTTTCCTGTTAACTTCGTCAGGGAAATCTAAAAATACAGCCAATGAAAAGGTGTGACTTGTGCCTTGAGCCTTTTGAACGTTGTATAATTGGTAATTAATACATCTAAATATACCACCATTACATTTTCTTGGCTTTGCCTCATTTGCTTTTTTCAGTTCAGTTAGGCTTTCATTTCAAATCCCGTTCTCTGCAACGACAACAAGCAAAAACACAAAACATCTTTCAGATATTCAGAGAAAAAAAATATTTATAATTACAAATTTTTGTTTGTTTTAATTATTGTTTTTTTTTCGTTAAACTGCATTCAGTATTATTTTCGGTTTGATTCGAAGTGAACGACGCAGCGAACGATACTTAACTTGCCATGTATAGCTGCCGTCCGCAAAGACTTAGTCGCAACATGGAAGGCGAGCGGTGCGAAGAACGCGATGCTTTGGACAAAGTGGGAAAATTCATTGCCTATAAGCAGATTTTATTGTTTGCTCTGCTGTTAGTTTTCGCCTGTCACATTAGTTATAGTTCGTTTATTTGTCCGATATGTGGACCAGGTGGTAAGTTTGGTGTTTTTTTTTTGAAAAATTTATTTTTTTTTCATTCTAAATGGAGTTTAATTTTCTTTCCTTTCGCAGCTGAAGCCGGTTGTAAAATATTTACGGCCGTGTTACTCATCATTATTACAACGATGTTTATATTTGCTTTCATTTTATCCTTGGGAATATCAATGGTAAGTATTTTCGAGGTCACGAGGGTCCAGGTATGGTCAAAGACAACGCCTATAATTTTCGGTGATGATTAGATAATAATTTTGGGATGAAGTGGACCGAAAAGTTATTTTTTTTGTGTGTTTTTCGAGTCGATCTATAGGCCACAATTATAAGCCGAACATCACAACACAGCCTACGGTGAAGGGAATCTGGACAAGTAATTAGAGGGGCTGTACTGAATATTAGTAATATTCGGAATATATGTCTGTGTAGGAAGAGGTGCTGTTGTCCTCAAATTGGGCAATAGGGTGCAAATATCGCGAACTATTGCCCAGGCTCAGAATAAACATCCGCAGAAAGTTAGAGTTCCGTGGAAGTTGTGTATGGTATCGCATGGTCGGCTCCGTCCGACTATACTGCTCCGCTCACTGGTTTGAGATTACAATTCTGCAGTGAAATCGAATGAGGATTTTTTATAGAACATTTCGTACTTCTAACTCTATTCCTTGGGCGTCTTTTTCGTCCATAGCTTATTTAGTCGGACTTCAATTATACTAACATGCGATTTTTTATCCCCGCAATATTCTAAAATATTGCTCGTAAATTGTGCTAGTTTTAGCCGATGTGTGATGATAAACAACTCAGAAAATACCACCCTACGTTGTTCAGGCGGAACAGTCCCCAAATGGCGAGTATTGCTGAAAACAAAAACACGAGACTATTTGCTTCGAAGTGTCTCTCCTATGAAAAAGTTCCGTTGGGTTGATTGTAGCTTTTCCGGACTCATTCGCATAGATTCAGGGTTCGACATCGGTGTTGATTTTTTGAATGCGAGGGATTCACCTATGAAAACCCTTTTTTACGACGATGCTCATGCAAGATCGAATGAATGCTGGTGAAGAATAACATAGCTAACGATTATTTACCGTTCATTATCTAGACAGCCATTCGTATTAGTTGGTCAGGTCGCCTTCCCCTTAGATTTGATGTTCTATTTATATTTGTGGCCTATAGAGCGATTGGAAAACCAGACAAAAATAAAATGTTTGGCTCATTTCACCCCCCTAAATATTATCTGATCATCAGCGAATTATATGCGTTGTTCTTGACCATAACCAGAACTTCATGTACGATTTCAAAGCTATTAGGGTGACATTTCCACCATGTCGTGTGGTAATTGTAATATTGGTAATGGTAATACCTGTAATTATTTATCTATAATTCCCACACCCAAAAACATATAATAACATACTTGGTAGCAATTTATAGGTCAACCACACTTTTCGGATATACTATCAGCTAGGGTATATGTCGGTCAGTAGTAAATATATACGCCATAAAATGAAAATTTTGCCTTCCTTCACACAAAAGTCTTGGTTCATTTGCTCCCTAAATGTTGACCGATTATCATGAGAAGAGCCATGCTGATTCCTGTGTCACATCCCCTTCTCCGTACAACATGTTGAGATGTTCGGGTCATAATTGTGACCTCTAGAGCGACCAGAACAAAAGACACCAATAAAGGTCCATTTTTAATAATAGGGGTCTTCTTTGGTCCGCACTGAATCTATATAAAACCAGTAAGGGAAGCAGTAAAGTCGGACGGGGCCGACTATATGATACCCTTCACCACTTTGGGTATATTCAACAGAGCTATATATGGGAACTATATATAAATCTGGCCCGATTTTCTCGAAACTTGGCACACGTAATTCTTGACCTAATTCAGTACTTTATGCCAAATTTTGTGCAAATCGAATGATATGTAGGGACTTTGGTGCACAATTTACCTTAAATCGGACGAAACTATATAGGAGCTATATCTAAATCTGGCCCGATTTTCTCGAAACTTGGCACACATCATTATGGACCCAATTCAGTACTCCATGCCAAATTTCGTGCAAATCGAATGGTATCTAACGACTTTGGTGCACCATTTACTTTAAATCGGACGAAACTATATATGGGAGCTATATCTAAATTTGAACCGATTTTCTCGAAACTTGGCACACATCATTCTGGACCTAGTTCAGTACTCTATGCCAAATTTCGTGCAAATCAAATTATATCTAGGGACTTTGGTGCACCATTTACCTTAAATCAGGCGAAACTATATATGGGAGCTATATCTAAATCTGAACCGATTTTTCCCAATTTCAATAGGGTTCGTCCTTGGGCCGAATAAGTGATTTGTGCCAAATTTCATCCAAATCGGATCATAAATGCGACCTATACTTTGTTTACAATTTAACATCTACAGACGGTCAGACGGACGGACGGACAGACAGACGGACGGGCGGACATGCACAAATCGACTCAGAAAGTGATTCTATGCATATTCTCAAAAGGAACCATGTGTCTATCTCGTTTCCTTTTGCCTGTTACAAATATATGCACAAAGACATAATACCCTGTACCACAGTGTGGTGAAGGGTATAAAAATTCGTGTGGATTGGTCCATAACTTTGGCCTATATCATGTTTACAATTTATAATGGACAGACGGATGGATACGCATGTTTAAATCGATTCACCTACTAGAGATATGACTTACATTCGAAAATATAACTTGGGCCCTGAAAATGATTTATATTTGCCGGGACAACGCATGGACCAATATGAATAAGACAGATAATTATTTGACAATTTCGTGTCTATTTGTTTCTGTCCATTATGGACCGGGAATGCCAAATTAGAGAAACTTCGTGACTAAACTTTGAGAATTCCAAAAGTCATCGTACAACAACATCGTTTTATGCATGCGGCTAAAAACTTTAAAATAGAGGGTGAAAATGCTAATTATGGGCAATTATTGCTCATACAAGCGTCTAAAAAATTTCCAAATTATTCCGTCCACTATAAGGTGGAGTGTTAAAGTTATAATTCCCCTGCAACACCTCGAAATATTCACCGGAGACCCATCAAGTATATATATGCTTGATCATAATAAAATTCTATGTCTATTTACGCATGTCCGTCTGTTGAAATCACGATAGAGATCGCAGTATTCAAGATAGAGCTCTGAAATATTGCACAGACATAGCTAGTACTCCTAGGATGTTTGGTATTGCAAATGGGATATATCGGTCCATGTTTTGGTATAACCCCTATATAACGCAACCTCCAATTTTCGCTATTTAGGGCATTTTGAATACCTTTTTAAAACGAATTGGCTATAATTTGGTATTTTGGGAACTATTGTATAACGAATATCCGTTATACAATTTATTTTATTTAATTTATTTTATCAGAGGTATAAAAAACCTCCTGGTAGGACTTTGGAATGCGCACCTCATGTGAAGAATTAATTCATTCTCCCTATGAGTTTTTAATTGAATTTATGTTTTATCAAACAAATTATATTTTGCAAATTCTAGCGTCAATCAGACTACCTACGACCTTGGCTGGTGACCACGGTCTTTATGATAGTACTAGATATTGCCATGATCACGTTAACTGATGATAATGTGCAACTAATTTTGGGTTCCTTTGTCTTGAGTAAGTAGAAACTATTTAAACATATTTCATATTTCTCTATAATTTCCCCCTCTTTATTTCCACAGTCTTTCAAAGTTTATCATGGTATCCGATATACAAACTCTACGAAAGATTTAGTGATGAACGTCACTTTCGCGAAGAACAACAACGACCCAATCTCTATAATATGGAACAAACGTACATCAGAAGTCGATCAACATCAGCGGGTCTTCCCTATTATCATGAAATAAATCTCAACTCGACGACGACGACGACGAGAATACAAAATGAAAAACCACCTCCCTCGTATGAGGAAGCTGTGAACATGGAAACTCCACCGCCACGTTTTGCCGATATTTTGGGATGGTTGGGGGCATCGGTGTGAAAATGCAACGCCGCTGCACGTGTAACAAAAAGTAAATGGGGTTCAAATATCTTTAAAGGCAACTAAGACTGATTTTTTTATTACTCACTAAAAACAAAACACACACAATAAATAATTAAAATACATTTCATATCAAACTGGTTTAATATACAAAGGTAATGTTAATAAAAATAATTATGTCAATTATTTACATATAAAAAAAGAAAAACATCAACATTTAATTTAAGTATTAAATTACAGATGAATGTGGATATAACGAACTTGTTAGAATTAAAAAAAGAAATAAATTTATTATAAACATAGTTATTTGGATAGATATATGGTAATATTTTTTTATAATTTCATTATATCTAAACTGTGTTTGACTGTATTATTTTAATTTTATATGCTTAATTTGGTATGTATGAATATTCAACACAAATCTCAGCGATATCGTATCAGACATCCGTTGAAACGTTAACCGCACAAAACGCCAATTAATCATTTGGAATTTTTGTTTGTATCCGTATTCATTTATTTTATTTATAATGAATGACCTGTCATTCCATTAAATAATCTGATAATATTAGATCGTTAATAAATCCGCAGTTGGTGATAAAATTGTAGCACAATTTGACATTCACGATAGAGATCGTAATATTTAAGAAAGAACTCTGAACATTGCTAGTATTCGTGGGATGTTTAGTATTGCAAATGCGATATATCGGTCCACGTTTTGCTGTAGCCCCTATATAATGGTACTCCCCAATACTCGGTATTGGCTGTAATTTAGTATTTTGGGTTCTCATTGTATATCACATCAACGTACCAAAAATGATTAATTATAGTTTAAGTGTAGCCCCTATATAATGGTACCTCCCATTGTTCGGAATTTTGGGGATTTTGGACTCGTTTTTCAACCGATTTGGTTGTAATTTTGTTTTTTTTTTGGGTTCTCATTGTATACCATTGTAAAATAATCTCAACAAATATTAATATAGTTTCAGGGTAGCCCCCATACAACGGTATTTAAGCGATTTTCGACACGTGTTTCAACCGAATGGGCTATAATATTGTTTTGGGTTCTTATTGTATAGCTTATTTCCATACTAAACATTATTTATATTAACCCTTGTTTCATGGACTGGGACATGTTTTTCAACCGATTTGACTGTAATTTAGTTTTTTGGGTTCTCATTGTATAACACATCCTTGCACTAAAACTTAATAATATTGAACCATGTTTGAGTGTAGCCCCATATAACGGTACCCCCACATTTACTTACTTACTTAGCTGGCTTGTTACAGAACGGTTGTTCCATAAGATGATCTTAAAAAAGATTTCCAAGCGCGTCGATCTTGTGCGCAAATCCACCAATTTGGAAGACCACATTCCAAGATGTTGTTTTCTACTTGGTCTTTCCATCTAATTCGTGGCCTTCCCCTTCTACGGGGCTCGTTTTTTATGCCTTTTGAGCTGGGGCATTCTCATTCATCCGCACAACATAGCCTAGCCACCGTACTCCCTGCAGCTCAATACGACTGACTATGTCGATGTCCGCATATAAATTGTAGAGCTCGTGGTTCATTTGACGCCGATATTCACCGTCGACGCAGATCGGCCCGTAGATCTTTCGGAGAATTTTTCTTTCAAACACCCCAAGAGCTGCCTCATCTGCTTGCGCAAATATCCATCCTTCTGATCCATATAATAACACGGGTAGTATCAGCGTCTTGTAATATGTGAGTTTGGTCTGGCGGGAGGTGGCCTTGCTTTTGAGATGTTTGCTCAGACCATAGTAGCATCGGTTGGCCATCACAATCCTTCTCCGAATTTCAAAGCTGATGTCATTCGTTTTATTTATGGCTGTACTAAGGTATATAAAGTCTTTAACTACCACGAAGCTGTAGTTCTCAAGTTCCACAGTTGGTCCGAGTCTACTGGACCAATCTGGTCAATGGTGGATTTGCCAGGTCTGAAGCCGCATTGGTATGGTCCAATGATGTCATTGACCATTGGTTTCAATCGTTCACACAGCACACTGGATAGCACTTTAAATGCGATGGGAAGAAGACTTATTCCTCTATAGTTGGCACATATCGTTTTGTCTCCTTTTTTGTGCACAGGACACAGGATGCTGAGGTTCCAATCATTGGGCATGCATTTATCTAGCCAAATTGTACTTATCAGCTGGTGCATGCTCCTGACCAGCATCTGGCCACCAGTCTTGAATAGTTCGGCTGGTAATCCATCGGCTCCTGCTAATTCTCTATCACGTTACGTAATGCTACTGTCTGCAGGGTTGCCCTATCCGCTGCGTTTTTTCACATCAGTAGCATTACGACACTCCTGATCGTATCATTGGTTTCTTGGTGGTGGTTTTTGGTACCCAAGTTTTGCTTTTGCTGCAGTTTGTATGGAGTGGGCAATACTTTGTCATTGTGCTTATATACTATGATGGTGAGTTGAGCGGAGTAGGCCTCGGCTACCTGTAGTGTTTGCAGCTTTTCGACGTCGAGTTTCCGTGTTGTGTTAGATCGTACCTTTGCTGCTACATTAAGACGGGTGCGTACCTTGGCTGACACAAGGTAATGGTCCGAATAGATATTCGCTCCTCGGACCGATCGGATGTCTAAAACACTGGATGAATGCCTTCCGTCTATCACAACATGATCAATTTGATTTCTCGTTGCTTGATAAGGAGATATCCAGGTGGCCTTGTGTATATCGAGATTCTTGAATCTGGTGCTGCTAACTACCATGTTTTTTTGCTGCCGCGAAGTCAATGTTTCTTCATGAAGGCTGAATTTTGCATTAAAATCTCCTAGCAGAATTTTAATGTCATGGCCAGGGCAACGGTCATATGTTGTTTCCAGGCGCTCGTAAAATATGTCTTTGGTCTGTTCATCTTTATCTTCGGTCGGAGCATGGGCGCAAATGAGACTGATGTAGAAGAACTTCGCCTTTATACTGGAGTGAATCTGGAGACGAGGTCTTTTATTCTCCTGTTAACCATAAATCCGCAGCCAAATTCATGTGTCGTTTCATGGCAGCTATAATACAGGGCGTAATCGTCTGATTTACTTACGCCTGTCCTTTTCCATCGCATTTCCTGTAAGGCAATAATATCGACTTTGTACTTCTTGAGTACATCCGCCAAAGCGTACACTGCGCCTGTTCTGTACAACGTGCGCACATTCCAAGTGCAGATTCGCAGATAATGTTTGGGTCGTCAACATTAGGGGGGTTTGGTTTTCTTTTTCCTAGACTTTTCATAGTAGGTTGGGTTTTCTGAGAGTGGGCAACTAACTCGACGTCTCAAGCCATTTTTCATAGTTCTTATGGGTGAACATATTAGATCACTATTTCATCGGGTGATGAGAATAGATCCCCAGGTGGCACCGCGGGGAGGTCAGTGTACACAATTGAGATTAATGAGGGACCAAGACAAGCCTGGACTTCGCCATGTTAAAGCCAATCAGAGCCGTTGCTTGGTATCTATCATCCCCTATACCACCCCCACATATCTGTACTAAAAATTATTTCCTACCCAAAATGATCAATATTGATATCCGTGTTGATATAGCCCCATAAAACGCTAAACCCCCTAATAGGTTATCATATTTTTATACCCTTCACCACACTGTGGCACAGGGTATTATGTCTTTGTGCATGTGTTTGTAACAGACAAAAGGAAAGGAAATGATGCACCAAACTCCCAAAATTTGTTCGATTGTGACAAAATTTTGCACATGGCACTGAATCAGGGACATACTTATGTATGCGAAGTTTTGTTGGAATCGGTTCAGATTTAGATATAACTTTCCTTACTGGTTTATAGTTTCGTCCGATTTTTGTAAATATTGCACCAAACTCCCAATATTTGTCCGGTTGAGCAAAATGTTGTATATCGATTGCAATTGAGGAATAAATTATGTGTGATAAGGTTTGTTTAAATCGGTTCAGATTTGTATATAGGTCATATATATATTTTCGTTCGATTTTATGTAAATGGTTCACCGAAGGGCCTATGTTTGTTCGATTTACACGAAATTTGGCAGTGGGTATTAACACGAATATAGAGTGATAACAAAAAACAAATGTTGTATGTTCAATTAGGCCCATGTGTTTATATATAGCTCCCATACATTATTTTACTCGGTTTCATACAAATGGTACACCAAAGAATCTAAGTCTGTCCGTTTGACATGCAATTTCTCATTGATTTCAGAATGGTATGTGTATGTTTTTTTTTAAATTGGTTCAAATATCTATCTAAATAGCACATGTAATTTCGGTCGATTGCATCTTAAAGGTCCTCCATAGATTCTATGTCTGTTCTATCTACAAGATATTGTAGTTATTAACATCTCTTGTATGTTCCCAAAGTGGAGAAGGGTATCATATAGTCGGCACCGTTCGACTTTTGAACTTTCCTTACTGGTTTTAACTTTGTTTTATTCATTATTAACGTTGTTTTATTCATCAATTATCTATCAATTTTACATACTTTGAATGTCATCGTTATGGTGGAATTTATAACAAATTTCTTCCGGGCGGAACTTAACATCGTTATAATGTTGTTTGTATTCTAAAGGATTCAGTGCGCCAACGAAATTACGACAAAAAAGTGAAACAATATTGATACAATTTTAAATTCAAAATATAAAATTACTCTCAATTCGGACCAAAAAGTGCCCAAAATACCGTAATTTTGGAGATAAATTTTAAAGCTCTATTTTCGATATCGTGAGCTCTATCGTGATTTCAACAGTCAGACGGACAGACAAATTACATGCATAAATTGACATAGAATTTTATATTGAATATTTCCAGGTGTTGCAAATTAAAAATTCAGAAAATTTCAATATAGGCTTCTCTTAATTTTTGGTAACTATTCTGCAATAGTATCTGCAATTTTGTGTTTAATGTTTGCGAAGGATAACACATACTAACAGACCTTTTAAACAAATTTTCAATGCACACCACATGTGGAGGGTACAAAAAAATCGGCGCAGCCTTTACTTCTGTTTTACATTTTTTAGACTCTCTAACATAGGGTAGAGTGTACATTTGTCATTGAGTTTGGCAATATCTTGACATATTCGTCGAATGCCACATAAAGGATCAGAATAATATTCGATGCCAATTAATTCATAGAATCTAGATTCTAGATCAGTCATTCTTACCCATATAGTAGCGTATATGGCATATACGCTACCATATCTGAGGGTCGATGGGTAAACACATGATCTCTTTCGTTCTCTTTGATTCTCTGATCTAGAGTGTTGGCCCAACACTGTTGGGCAAAACGGTAGCGTATATGGGTAAGCATGCCTGATCTAGATCATTTTGAAAATTTTGGCATAGAAGTATGATGGCGATGATTTTAGAAGCTCTGTGCTCTAAAGAGGAGTATAAGGAATTATTTTGCTATCTTGTGGACAATGTAGTCTATACAAGGACCAAAGTAGTTTGAAAATATTAGGGGGAAAACAACATAACATAACAACATGTGTTCTGAGGCATTTACTCTAATTCGGTATTCCGCTTTCTCAGAAAATAAAAAGCATTCTGGTAGACAATTTACAATGCTGGTCCATGTTTTGACATAACAGTGCCTATGTTTGCCAACTGATTTGAGATATTTGAGATGACAAAACAACTATATAAATATTCGGCCCGATCGAACTAACGACCCCAATAGTTTTTTAACGCAGCGAAATAATGGACCTAGGGCCCATCCCATCTCATAGTATACCGATCGTCATATCTCGACTAGCTGAGTCAATCTAGACATGTGTGTCCGACCGACTTTCTGTCCATTATAATTTGTAAACACGATACAGGCCACAATTCTGGATCAACCGTTACGAAATTTTGCAGGTAGGACTGGTCAAACAAGACTCCTATTGTTTTTGGGGATGAATGGACCAGTAAATTTTATTTTTGTCTGTTTTCTGGTGGCAAGGGAGGGGGATTTAGACAGAGAATAAGCATTTGATGATTGTCGGTCAATATTTAGCGGGTTAAATGGACCAAGACTTTTCTGTGAAAAATTACAACATTTTTATCCTATGGCGTACATATTTACTCCTGAAAAACGTAGACCCGATAAGTTGATAGTAAATCAAATAAATCATCAGGGTGGTAAATCAATTATGCTGATGTATCCACTCGATTGTGGGAGTTATACGAAAATATAGTCGGGGTCTACATTTTTTGAAATTCATTAGTATTACCTTTGCCATAGGAAACTTTGCATGAGAATTCGTTTATGCTCAAAGACGATGCCTATATTTTTCGATAATAACCAGATGATGTATCGGAGGTGAAATGGGCCTAAAACTGTATTTTTGTCTGTCTGTCTTTCTAGTCGCTCTATACGGCACAATTACACTGTGCAAAAAAAAAAAAAAATACCGGGAAATTCCACCAGATTACGAAAGAGGGGCTAAAAAAAGAAGACGCGTGTATCGGGGTTTTGAAAGTTTACGTCGGGAGGTAACCAAAAAGGTGGTGTATTATTCCCCCTTTTCAAGAATGATAATTTTCGAATTTTGATTTCTTGAAATCCTTGCATTTTAGCTATATAGTGTCTTCGGCAATATTACTGACAAAATATCGAGGAATATTTTGGTATGGAACTTTAACCCTCAACCGATTCATTAAAGGGGTCTTTTCGGTCCCCTTTTCCAGGAATGATTGAAAACTCATTCAAAACGGGGTTAAAGCTGCTCAGAATATTCTACAGAAATGTTCGCCATAAAGTTTTACTATAAGTCTCAGAATATACTAAAACTCAAAAATCAGCCTAATAGCCTAGACAGACGACAGCCTTAATTTGAATTAACAGCCTTAATTCAAATTAACTTGTACATTATCCTCATTTTTATGTGTTGTTAATGCACAAAATCGAACTGAATTTATACTGAATTAGACAATTTCAATATGGCAATGCTGTCGAAAATTAATTGTTTCTTATTAAATTTATTTATATTTATGGTATACAGACGACAGCCTTAATTTGCATTAAAAATTTCTTAATTTGAATTAATATTTACCCCTGACAGATGAGAGTTTCTGCATTTACGAAACAATTTTTTGCTTCAAAGCAATTGTTGGTCTGTGTGTAGGATGAAAATTTTTTACATTTGTTTCGATATTTTTCGGGATTACATCTTTAGGAAATATATCCATGACATTTGCCTCCATTTCCTATTTATATTTTGATAAATATAAATAAATTTGACAAGAAACAATTAATTTTCGACAGCATTGCCATATTGAAATAGCATTAACAACACATAAAAATGAGGATAATGTACAAGTTAATTTGAATTAAGGCTGTTAATGCAAATTAAGGCTGTCGTCTCACTAGGCTATAAGAAATGAAGTCAAATTTCAATCATTTTTTAAATTGAGAGCTGTTTTGCTAAGATCATAGTAGCTATTCCTCCTTTATGTCATGTATCTGTTTCCTAAAGATGTAATCCCGAAAATACCGAAACAAATGTAAAAAATATTTTCATCCTACACACAGACAAACAATTGTTTTGAAGCAAAAAACTGTTTCGTAAATTCAGAAACTCTCGTCTATCAGGGGTAAATATTAATTCAAATTATGGTATAAACTTCAAAAATCTTAAAAAAACAAAAACTCATTTTAGGGTTAATATCGTACTTATTACTACTTTTTACCCATTTTGTCCACAAGATGTCGTTTTAGAAGGATAGTATACGGGACAATAATATTCTCCATAAATTTTTAGCATAAGTCACTGAACAAGATAAATCTATATATATAATGTATATACCGAATACATAGTCAGTAATATTGCCGTAGACATTATGTAGCTAAAATGAAAGGATTTCAAGGAAAAAGGGGGAATATTGCCCCGCTTTTGTAGGTTATTTTTTCCATGTGAAACCCTGATAAAATAGCTGAACAAAATTAAATTAAAATAAAATTTTGGTTCTCTATTTATTTGAAAACTACAATAATTCAAGAGTGTCCCTTTAAAGTTTCAAGTGAAAATTTTAATCAAATTGGCAATAACTTAGTATTTTTATTCCGTCAAATCTCACTACTAAAAAATATCAATATTAGTCTCCGTTTTATTATAGGCCCCACATAACGGTAGCCCCACTATTAAATATTTAAAGCATTTCATTTGTCCTTTTCTCATGTAGTTTTCGGTATGTTCAAGGTCTTTTCATAACATGAGTTTTCACCTGGGAGCCCCCATTAATTTTAGATATTTTGATTGTCCTCCTCATGGTGTAGGGATACAAAAAGTTCGGCCGGGCCGAAGTTAACAACGTTTTTATTTATTTTCTTATTATTTAAGTCTCCCAATGCTCATATACAAAGTTACAAGACTTCAATGTAATGTACGTCAATCAGGAATGTGAGAGGGGGTTCTCTTACGACATGTCGCCAAAGTTGTCTCCGTCACTAGGAAATAGCGAACAGAAATCCAGATAAAAAGCTAAACGTTTGCACTGAAGCGTCCTTTGTTTGTTTTTAGAATTTTTTTAATTTATCTATTGACATTTTAAAATTTGGCATGACTGTAGTTTCTTATTGTGCGTTCTCATTGGATACCATATATTCGTACCGGAAGTCCTCCAATTTGATGTATTTTAAGAATTTTAAATTTTAGATATAGGTGTACTATGCAATTTTTAGTGTTTCACGAACAGGCATGAATTTTAAATATACATATATTTATTGTCTTTGGTTAACTTAATTGTTATTTGAACTTTGAAGGTTATATTTTGTACAAATGCGTTGTTTTAATTGTTAAATTGTAATTCAATTATCCTTTGGTTCATTCTTTTCCGATTCCTTCAAATCTCTTTCGATTTTCTCCATACCACGAACCCTATATCCAGCATTTCTCGATGTTGTTGGTTTCTCCATATCCCCGGCCATTGTAGCTTCATTCGATTCACTGGGCATTGAAGGATAAATCGAAGCGGCAGTGTTAACTTGCTCTTCTGGTATTGTTGCATTTGTCTGATGAGTTGGTGTATAATGAGTTCGTGTTGATGGTGGTGCAAGATGTTTGGTTCGACTTGAGCTGTGTTCATGTCCGTGATGTTGCGTTGTGTCCATGGCATTATACGACGGATGTCTATGGCTGGAATTTGAGAGAGATTGTTCCTCATTTTCAGCTGCCTCTTCGGCTGCATGTAAATCCAGTATGGTACCACTGTGATGCATTATGGCATGTGCTATGTGCAGATCGGTTGAGTCTGCGGCAAGTTTTTCTGCTTTTATCCGTCGATATAATTTGTAAATTGGATACCAGGTAGCGATATTGGCAACTGTAAGGAGATGCGGGGAGAGAGATAGGTTGTAGTGAATTGATACAATTTATTAATTATCAAATAGTTTGGTATTCTGTATTTAATGATACCATTTATGGCCTCAGTATTATGAGAAAGCATATAATTTTGTATTAAAATAAGTTTTAGGGAAAAAATAGAGATTTTTGAGAAAAATAGAGATTTATAACATATCGGTTCACATTTTTGAATAACACCCACATAACTACATCTCCTTTATTTGTAGTATTTACCAAATTTTCCACACGAAGTAGCTCAGATTTGGGTTTCACCATAATAAACTGGTTTCCCCAATGTATGTTACCAATTTTCGTCGTATTTTCGAACCGAGCTGGTAAAATTGGACATTTCGGGATGATGAACGACATCCCAGTGAACCAAATTTCAATAACGGGTCATATTTTAAAATGGTCTCCCATGTAAATCCCCGTCCAATTTAAGGTATTAAGATCCTCGCCATATTTTCAAAACAATTTTGCAGACAATCTTCAATGCAGGTCTATGTTTAGACATATACCCCATATAGTAGTCCCCTCTGATTTTAGACATTTTGAAGTTCCTAACAGCATATTCTAACCGAACTGGAGAAAATTCTTCCTTTTAGACCCCCAGGTTCCTTTGGACCAAATCCGTTTCACACAATTTGGAGGCGATTTACGAATATCCGTCCGTCTGTCTGGCCGGCGTGTGCCCACGATAACTCTCAATATAAGAAATCGATTTCATCCAAACTTTGCACATCGTAATATTTCTTCCAAACTTAGTTGAAGTTCAAAGATGGGAATGGAGGGGACCGATACACTCCTTCTGGTACCTCTCCTAAAAATGTTCAAAATTGTTAAAAAAAATAATAATAATTTTATAATGTCATACCAACAGACTATCCTATTTAAACCAAACTTTGTACAACCAATTATCTTTACCAAGCTTATATTAAGTCTGAGGATGAGAACCGTTGGTCCACTAATTCTGGTACCATCCCCAAAAGATTGTCAACATTTTTAATATTCATAAATTCAATATTAGGCGAATGTAATGTCCGACCACACTTTGCACAGCCTATTATCCTTACCAAGCTTAGATGGTACCCATTGGTCCACTTATTCCGGTACCTCCCCCACATATGGTCAAAATTTTCAATATTTATAAATCCATTATAAGGTGGAAGGAATGTTCGATTTGAACCAAACTTTGTCTTTATCAAGCCTAGATTAAGTTCCAAGATGAGACCCATTGGTCCACTTGTAAATTTAATTTGAAGCGAATTGAATAACCGATTTGATCAATATTAAATCTCAAACCTCTTTAATAAAAATTATATAGATAGCGAACAATAAAACCGGTGTGTAATTCCGTAGATCTCCGCAAACCATATGCTGAGATTATATATCTGTTGGCAACACCGACTGGCACGTTTTTACATATCTATGTACTCTAAATACTTAGCTGTCTTGTGACAGAACATTTGTTGCATAAGCCGAGCTTAAAAAAATTCCGGCGCATGGGCCTTGTGCGCAGCTCTTGCAATTTGAAAGACCATGTTCCGAAATGTTAACTTCCACTTGATATTTCCATCGAATTCGTGACGTTCCCCTTCTGCGTGGACCATCAGTTAGCTCGTTTTTATATGCCTTTCGAGCTGGGGCATCCTCATCCAATCTCACAACATGACCCAGCCAACATAGTCGCTGCAGCTCGATATGTCTGACTACGTCGATGTCCGAGAATAGATGGTACAACCCGTAGCTCTTACGGAAAATTTTTCTCTCAAACACTCTAGAAGCTGCCTCATCTGCTTGCGTAAGCACCGATGCTTCAGATCCATACAACAGCACGGGTAATATCAGCGTCTTGTAGAGTGTGAGTTTGGTCTGGCGAGAGGTGACCTTGCTTTTGATTTGCTTACTCAGACCATAGCAGCATTTATTGAACAGCATTATTCTTCTTCGGATTTCAAATCTGATGTTATTAGTCGTCCACCACCTCGAAGCTTTAGTTTTCAAGTTCCACAAATGGTCCGAGTCTACTGGACGTCTTGCGCGGACTTTTTGCCATTTACTGTCAGTCTCACTTTGGCAGAGTCCTATTTAATTTGTTCAAAGGTGGTCGTTACCGCTCGCAATGTCCGACACATCATGCCGATGGTGTACAGAGTGCCATTTATGTTCACATTTGCATCTCGTATGACCTTTTCCAGTAGGAGGTTAAAAAGGCCACACAATAAACTATCACTTTGTCTGAATCCTCGTTCGGTATTGAAGGGCTGTGTCAGATAAAGTTTTCCTTAATAACCGTATTAATTTTGCAGAAAGCCGAAAGCAGATATGGCTTAAACACCTCTGAGCAGATTGGGCTGTCGAATGCGGTTCTATAGTCGACGAATCGTTGGAATGTGTCGATGTGTTTTTCGTGGATCTTTTCTAGGATTTGCTGCAGTGTAAAAATCTGATCTATGGTGAATTTGCCAGGTCTGAAGCAGCATTGGTATGGTCCAATAATGTCATTGGCTTCAGTCGATCACACAGCACATTGGATACCACTTTATATGCGATGGGAAGGATACTAATTGGGATGAAGTAATATGTTTTTATCCGTGTTGCTCAAAATGTTGACCTTTTGATTACTCTCGGTGGAATCCCCAGCACTACCCAATCGAAGCTTTATAAGTTTATATTTCAAATGGGTAGGTTTAAGCTAGCACGTGTCATTTTAGTTACAATCTTCTCAATTATTACAGTGTAAATAATTACAACATGTTCCTTCCTAATCCTCTATTTTCCACTATTAATTTTAATTTCAAAATATAATTTTTAATACTTCCGATCCGCACGATTTTCATCACTTTCATAGTATTTTTTTTTGTTTTAAGAGAGACCGAATTCCTTTAATATCAATTTTTTGGTCTATTATACTAGGGCAACTAAAGAAATTCTATCTTTACTTTAATATGGAATCAAAATCATAGAGTTAGTGGCATTACAATTACCTATAAGTACTGCCAGGACTAATCTTGTTCGTGTGCCAACCAGAAAATAAATAACAACACATGACAATATCATCAGGGGTGTGAGAACTAGCCAGGGTAGCAACTCCATGGGTTGTCCCTTAATATGAAGAGAAGAGAAAAGATAATTTCAACGATTCATAAAATATTTCATACACCATACTCACACTTTTAATACCATCCGGGATGGCTGCCGATGCCAGGACCATAAACAACAGCAGCACTATTAGGCCATAGCAACAATAGTATGCTGTCATCCGAAAATAAAAACCAAAGAAATAATTTGTGAAGTAACAACACCCTCTCTCTCTGATCCCACTCTCATGGAAAAATACTTACGTATTGGAAACCCGCATTTGGTGTGAAAAATTATTTTTCGTAAATTATATGACAAACAGGCGACATATAGCACCGTGTGAAAATGGCCAATAGCTTTACACCAACGTTTAAGTTTATCCGGACGATGATTTGTTTCACTCATTTTTTTATTAATTTTTACTAGGATATGATAAATAAAGAAAATATTCCAAAATTGTGTCTCTAGTGCCTCGGACAACGTTCACAGCCTAACTAAAATACTATCATCGAGAAAAGTTCATGTGAAGCTGTGCGGAAAAAGCCAAAAAAAAGGAACTCCACTGAAAACAAACAAGGATAGCCATGAGGCGCCAAAAAACATGTCGAACTAAGAAGTAATCAATGTTTATGGTTAACTTCCAAGAGTTTCCTTTTTTGTGTGGAAAATAGAGCGAGCATGTGCGTATTTGTGTGTGTATGTGTGTGCGTCTATGTATGTGGGTAGACAAATAGTTTAATAGTTCGGTTTATTGCTATGTCAATGTTCTAGTATTACAAGGTCAAGGATTATTGAATGTCCTTATGTTGAAATTGAATTAAAATGGAACTTTTAAAGTTGTAATTAATTATTAAGTTCTCGACATGATGTTTTTATGTCCTAATTGAAGGAGTTTATGCCCTAGATAATCATAATAGAATATATATTAATATTAGTATGCTTATCGATTACTGGAACATTTGAATCTCAAAGAATAACGTGTTTGTTATTGAATGATCGTTTCTTCTATTTAAGACGTTTAAAGTTTGACAATCACTGTTGCCGTCGCCAGATGCAGACACAATACATTGGCTATATCTTCAAGAGTTGTTCAGATGTTTTTTCTTCTAAATTTTAATGAAACATTCTTAAGAAGCTGTAGGTTCATATTATTTACATAGCTGGCTTGTGGTAGAACATTTGTTACATAAGCCGAGCTTATAAAAGATTTATTTCTTTCTTTCAATATCTTCCAAAGACCGTTTTTCGAATTATTCTCTTCCACTTGATCTTTCCATCGAATTCATGGCCTTTCCCTTCTGCGTGAACCATCAGTTAGCTCGCTTTAATATGCCTTTTGAACTGGGAAATTCTCATCTATTCTCACAACATGGCCTATGTCGATGTCCTAGAATAGATGGTACAACTCATGGTTCATTCGACGCCGATCTTTTGGAAAATTTTCTCTCAAACACTCAAAGAGCTGCCTCATCTGCGTGCGCAATTACCCATGCTTCAAATTTATATAACAGCACGGGTAGTATCAGCGTCTTATAGAGTTTGAGTTTGGTCTGGCGAGAGGTGGTCTTGTTTCTAAATTGCTTACATAGACCATCTGATTACTTAGCATCTGTTTGGCTACACTAATCTTCTACGAATTTCAAAACTGTCGTCGTTTATGGCGGTATCAAGGTATATAAAATTGTTCACTACCTTAAATCTGTAGTTTTCAAGTTCCACAGTTGGTCCGAGTCTACGCGTCGATACCGTCAGCTTTGTCTTTTCGCCATTTACTGCCAGTCCCAATTTGGCAGACTCTTTCTCAATTTGTTCAAAGGTGGCTCTTATTGCTCGCAATGTTCGACCCATTATATCGATGTCATCGGCGTAGGCGAGTAACATGTGCTGTTTGGTGTACATAATGTCATTTCTGTTCACTTTTGCCTCTCGTATGACATTTCGTAGCTGGACAAACTGTCACCTTGTCTGAATCCTCGTTCGGTATTAAAGAGCTCCGAGAGTTCCATTCCGACTTTAACTGCTGATCTTGTTCCTGTTAAAGTTATCATGCATAGCCGTATTAATTTTGCAGGAATGCCGAACGTAGACATGGCATTAAAAACCTCTGAACGGATAGGGCTGTCGAATCCAGCTTTGTAGTCGACGTATAGGGGGAATGTGTCGATGTATTTTTCATGGGTCTTTCCAGGATCCCAGGTCTTTCTGTATTAATTTTGCAGAAATGCCGAACTCAGACATGCCTTTAAACATCTCTGAGCGGATAGGGCTGTCGAATGCGGCTTTGTAGTCGACGAATAGGATTTGGCTCAGAGTGAAAATCTGTTCAATGGTTGATTTGTCAGGCCTGAAGCCGCATTGACATGGTCCAATAATTTCATTTGTCATACCGTTTGCAACAACTCTAAGGAATTTTGAACTCACTTTGCTATTTATACCCTACACAACTATGTTGCCTGTTTTGGTAAAGATCTGTCAATATTTAGCGGGTCAAATGGACTCTGACTTTTGTGTGAAAAATCGGAAAATTTGTATTCTATGGCGTATATATTTACTCCTGAAGGACATAGACCCTAGAAACCGATAGTATATCCAAGAGGAGTGGTTGACCTTTTAATTAAGACCAATTATATTGTCGTATGTACTCAAATGTGGGAGTTACACGTAAATATTTACAGGTGCTTACGTATATATATATATATATATATATATATTAATTAGCAATCCATTACCACATTATTGGGCGAAAAAATAGCGCGGATCGCATTGAAATTTTCCATGAGGATCCAGGCATGATCAGATAATAATATTGGGATGAAGTGGACCGATAACTTACTTTTTTTGTGTTTTTCGAGTCGTTCTATAGGCCACAATTGAAAGCCGAACATTGCAACACAACCAATGGTGAAGGTAATCTGGACAAGTAATTGGAAGTGCTGTACTGAATATTAGTAATAATAATATTTGTTGACCTCTAGTTGGTCAAGAGGGTGCAAATATCGCGAAGTATTGCCCAAGCACAGAATGTAGTACCACAAAAAGTTAGATTTTCCTGGAAGTTGTGTAGGATATCATATGGTCGGCCCCGTCCGACTTTACTGCTCCGCTCACTGGTTTTCCTAGTGTAATTGGTATGTATTCCAAATGGGGTATATCTGGGACTGTAATCTGGTTTGGAGGTTAAAAATTCTATGCTGAACATTTTCAATACAGGTATATGTTTTGTCATATCTCACATACCGCCTTATTTTCGGTACATTGCCGCATTTTCGGTTCTTTGAGGCATTTTCCAACCGAAAATTCTCTAATTTGACATTTCAGCGTTTTGGAGGCTGGCATACATCTGAGTAGAAAATTATATTATAGTTCCGCGTTTTGACATAGCCCCCTTGAAATTCCTGCTCAATTTTCGGTATTTTGAGGGTTTTTTTTGGATCAGTTTCACACCCAAAAGGTTTAATGTGACATTGCAGGTTATTGGTAAAGAATATACTTCCCCCATAAAATTTTCAATATTGGTCAACGTTTGTGAATGCATACAGAGATCACGCTTAATGTTTGCTATGTTAATGTTTCTAAATAAGCTATACAAATTTGATAGAGCCTTCCCATGTTTCAATTAGAGCTCAGTCAACTTTATTTCTTTATTTTCATTCTTGAGGACCACGGACTGATATTCAATATTCTCAGGTCATTTGCCGTTAATGTGCATGTTCCACTTCTGCAAAAAAGCATGCTTAACAAACATTCCTTTAACCGAGCAGCTTCCATGTTTAGAGATGGTATTTACCGGGTAAATACCCAAGGGATGGGTAAATACCGGGTAAATTCCCATTTGCGGGTATTTATTTGGGTATTTACTATATTGACTCGGTAATACAACATCTTACACCCTATTTCCGGGTTTCTGTTATCAAATCGATTTAGAATAGATAGTTTTACGATACTTTAAAGACGTGGGTAAATACTTGGGTAAATACCCGAGTTTTTACCCGAAAATTGGGTATAAACTCATTAACTGCCGAACCACTTGACATAGGCGGCCAAAATTTTGCACACATGTTTCTAATGACAAAGCAAATATAGAAATCCAACATGGGTCCAAGTTTTGATATAGCCCCCATATAACAGTATCTCCCGATTTAAGGTATTTTTTGCCTATTAGACACATTTTACAACCAAATTGGCTGTAATTTGGCACAGAGTGTTCTTTTTGGGTACCAAATGTCCATGCAAAATATTATGTATGTAGGTCCACGTTTACTGGTAGCCCCCATACAAAGGTACCCCTATTTTGAGTATTTACCCAAAAATTGGGTATAAACTCACTAACTGCCGAACCACTTGACATAAGCGGCCAAAATTTTGCACACATGTTTCTAATGACAAAGCAAATATAGAAATCCAACATGGGGTCACTGGGTCCAAGTTTTGATATAGCCCCCATATAACCGTATCTCCCGATTTAAGGTATTTTTAGCCTATTAGACACATTTTGAGGCCAAATTGGCTGTAATTTTGCACAGAATGTTCTTTTTGGGTACCAAATGTCCATGCAAAATGTTATGTATGTAGGTCCACGTTTACTGGTAGCCCCCATACAAAGGTACCCCTATTTTGTGTATTTACCCAAAAATTGGGTATAAACTCATTAACTGCCGAACCACTTGACATAGGCGGCCAAAATTTTGCGCACATGTTTCTAATGAGAAAGCAAATATAGAAATCCAACATCCCTGGGTCCAAGTTTTGATATAGGCCCCATATAACCAATTTTTGGGTAAATACTCAACATAGGGGTACCTTAGTATGGGGGCTACCAGTAAACGTGGACCTTCATACATAAAATTTTGCATGGACATTTTGTACTCAAAAAGAACACTCTGTGCAAAATTACAGCCAATTTGGCCTTAAAATGTGTCTAATAGGCTAAAAATACCTTAAATCGGGAGATACGGTTATATGGGGGCTATATCAAAACTTGGACCCATGTTGGATTTCTATATTTGCTTTGACATTAGAAACATATGTGCAAAATTTTGGCCGCCTATGTCAAGTGGTTCGGCAGTTAATGAGTTTATACCCAATTTTTGGGTAAAAATTCGGGTATTTACCCAAGTTTTTACCCACGTCTTTAAAGTATCGTAAAACTATTCATTCTAAATCGATTTGATAACAGAAACCCGGAAATAGGGTGCAAGATGTTGTATTACCGATTCAATATAGTAAATACCCAAATAAATACCCACAAATGGGTATTTACCCAAATTACCGGGTATTTACCCAATTTACCGGGTATTTACCCTTTGGGTATTTACCCACTGCCCATCTCTATCGATGTTCGATTTCAAGTCAATGTTTCACCAAAGGTGCTTAGTATAAACGATTGAGACGACATTTTAGCCACACAAATAAAATTCGGACTTCTCGCATACATCCAAAGTTTGTAGGATATTATATATTTTAAAAAAGTTTTAAACAGATCCATCTGCCCTAATATACTTTCCCATTAAATATTTATGTATTAACGAATTGCAGATCACGTTTTTTAGATTTAATTTTCTAAGAAATATGTCTGCGACATGCGATTTTGTATATTTTTTGAAAAAAAAAAGAAAATAAAAACTGGTTCCAACTGTCGAACGTAAAAAAATATTCTATTGGCAATTTTTTTTATGAATTTCTTTTAAAGTCGGCAACAGGTAGTAAAATAACAACAACAACAAAAATCAATTAAATGCAGACCAACAACGGCAAATATAAATGAAAACAAACATACTCACCAAACAAACATTTTTAATTCGTATATAAACACACAATGCGATTGTCGAGCCTTAGGGTGTTCCTTTTTTCTTGCTTTATCACAAATCATATGGAGACTTGCGATAACAAGTTGACACGGCGTGTACTTAGGATGTGATGTGATGCATAGGTCAGAAATATTTACTGTAGACTTCCTCGATTGTTAATTTTTTTAGAAAGTAAAATTATAATCAGATCGGTTGCAAAAGTTATATAATCCCAAAAATCGGAAAGGTATTCAATTTAACACAAAAAGTAATTATCAGGAAATTAAAAAAATATATGATAGAGGGGTAAAAATAGAAGACACTTTCATTATTTCCCATTTCCAAGGAATGGGAAAATATCCGAATTATGAAAGGTGTATGTCTTTGGACTATTATGAAAGTGAGGAATATTTTTGTCTAAACCTTAACCCTCAGATGACTCTCTGGCCCCTTTTCCAGAAATGATTTAAAACTCATTTAAAATGGGCTTAAGCAGGTCAGAATATTGTACAAATGTTCGCCATAAAGTTTCCTATAAGTCTCAGAATAGACCAAAACTCGAAAATCAGCCTAAACGTCAAAACATGGGGACTCATTTTAAGGTTAAAGCCGATCTTATTCCCAGTTTGTACCAATATTTCCCACTAGATGTCATTTTACAGGGATGCTATTTAATTGTAAAATAGATGTCGTTTTAGAGGGATGATATTTAATTGTAAAATATTATCTCTAATTTGGGTATATTTGTATACCCTCCACCATAGTATGGAGGGTATATTAGTTTTGTTTTTCCGTTTGTAATGCATTGAAATAATCATTTCCGACCCTATAAAGTATATATATTCTTGATCAGCGTAAAATTCTATGACGATTCAAGCATGTCCGTCTGTCTGTTGTAATCACTCTAGCGTCTAAACGAATTGAGATATAGATCACCAAAATTTTGCATAGAGTCTTTTGTCTGCAGGCAGGTCAAGTTCGATGATGGGCTATATCGGTCCACGTTTAGGCATAGCTCCCATATAAGGGTACCCCCAAATGTTCAGTATTTCGGGGTTCTTGAGTTTTTCAACCGAATTCGCTTAAATTAGGTAAAATGGGTTCTTTTTGGATACCAAATTTCTCCACTAAAAATTATAAATATAGGTCCACTTTTTCTGGTAGCCCCCATAGGACGGCACCTCTCAATTGTCAGTTTTTGGGGGGTTTTGACCGGATTTTTTCACCGAATTGACTGTAATTTAGTACTTTGAGTTCTTATTGGGTATAAAATCTCTCCACAAAAAATTATAAATGTAGGTCTATTTTTTCGGGTAGCCCTCATATAAGGGTACCCCCAATTTTCGGTATTTTTGCAATTTGGTATTGTGTAGTCGTATATGGTAACAAATCTCCCTACCAAAAAATTTTTAATATTCGCCACCTTTTTGGGGTAGTCCCCATATACCCCCCTTTTTTATATTAAAATAGTTATCTGATTTGTTCCGCGTTTTGAGTTGGGTTGTAAGAGTCTGTTGTAATCATTTCACCTGCGGAGGATAGCGAAATAAAAAATTAGAACGTTAAGTTCGATAATGAACTATAGGCGCATTTAGACCTAGTCCCTGGGTGGAGGTTCCAGAAGGAGTGGAGTGATTTTCCCATCTTCGAATTTGAACTAAGTTTGGAGAAATAATAACATGGGCAAAGTTTGGATGAAATCTAAAGGTTTGTATTAAGGTTTACATAATCCGTTTTTAGAAATGTTGGTACAGGTCCACTTTTCGGTATGTTCCATATATTTCATTTCTAGTACCTGTCAGTATATATATGGTGGAGGGTATCCAAAGTTCGGCCGGCCGAACTTAATGCTTTTCCACTTGTTTTTTTCTGAAGACTATCCGATTTAGAAAATTTGAAAACAGATGTCTGAGATTCTCAAGTTAAGTTTTCGGTAGATAGAGAACCGAAAATTCTAAATTACAGTCACATCGGTTGAAAAAAAGAGCCCAACATCCTCAAAATTCCGAATATTGGGGTGTACATTCATATGAGTGTTCTACGAAAACGTGTACTGATATATTCCATTTGGAATACCCAATATCATAGATGTATCAATTCAGTGACTTATGCTAAAATTTGGTAGAGAATATGGGAAAAATTGGTACAAATTCAGGTTTGTAACCGATCCTCATATATCGACTAGCTGAGTTCCTCTAGACATCTGTGTCCGTCTGTCTGTCCATTATAATATGTATTCACGATACAGGACACAGTTATGAACCAATCGTCACGATATTTTGCATGTAGGATGTGTTCCAGCCAAAGAAGACCCATATGGTTTTTGGTAATGATCGGTTAGTAATTAGGGGTTCGCTCTACTGGCCACAATTATGACCTGAACATTACGAAATTTTACACAGTGAATGGGGTCTAACCATGGAATAAGCTTGACTGTTTTGATAAATATTTTCAATATTTAGCGAGTCAAATGGACGCAGAATCTTAGATCTCAGTTGTGGTTGTATAGGGTATCATATGGTCTGCCGCGCCGGTCTATACTGCTCCGCTCACTGGTTTCAAGAAAGAACACTCTTTAAAATTGGTTTGATTTGGCTATAGCTGCATTTATAATATCGTATACCAGAAGTCTAGATTAAGACTAAATTTCTTAAATCAAATATTAAATTTAAATTTTACATAAATTACCAAAAGTACCATACATATAATAATTTTTTTTCTTAAATTTTTATTCTATTCCAGAACCTGCAAATATCTTCTACTAACTGGAATTGTTCTTTTCTGCTGTTGGAGTACGGAAATATTTAACATCAGTTATTGAGCACCCCTTTCGCTAAAACGGTGGTATTCACATTATTTATCTCTTTTTCCCTCTCCCTATATTTTCACCTGAGCTTTGATGATCACTTAGTCATTCAGAATTAAATTCATGACAGATTAATTTAATTCTTTTGTTATGAGTTATTTGTTTATGAACATTTTTTATCTCCCCACTTTGAATTGTTTTTATTGGAAATTGTCATCGAACCAAGGTACTAATTAAATGATAATTTTCAATCACGACACACAGTGGTTTTCTGATTTGTCAATAATGTGAAAAAATATTTAATAAAAATTCTTCTTTAACAAATCTACTCTCTTTCGTCGATGCTTTGTTGACAAAATATTATCGAAAAAACCACGCCTATTAGATTGAGAATTTGTTGACAAAATATTATCGAAACAACCACGCCTATTAGATTGGGAATTTCTTGACAAAGTATTATCTAAAAAAATCCACGCCTATTAGCCTGGGGATTGTTGAAAAAATATTGTTAAAAAAATCCATGCCTTTGAAGTTTGGTCACCTTCCGACATCTCTTTCTCATATAACTCTCCCTATTTGTTCTGGTATTGACGCATCCCAACAACAAAAAACCGAATAAAAAGATAAAAGCTTGGCGGCTTGATTTTTGTTAACTTAACTTCTTGCTCTCTGCCATTCTCTGTTTCGTTCTCTTTTTGTTTGGCTAATAAAAGTTTACCTTGTGCATCCATTGATCTCTGTAGGCAGTCTGCCGACATCCCTACCTTTCTGGCAATATTACTTCAGTTCAAGCGCTCAGTTCCATTTTGAAGCTAGTGGTCAGTGGGGAAAAAGTACAAAAACAAAAGCGCACCATTTTTTCGATCGAGCATGGATCGTTCAATATTTGCCATAATTATTGCCGTAATCAGTTGTATTGCTTACCTAGCTGTTGCCGGACTAACTATTGGCGATTTGATATTTTTAATTGATCATGAACGGGAAGTCAGTAACTATGGTAGGGGAGTCTAAACGAAATATTTTGCAGCTTAAAGTTGAATTGAAATTAAAATGCCTGTGTTTTTATTTTGGTTTTTAGGTACAGTTTTGGCCCTTATGTGTATTTCGGTGACCTTCTATTTGGCCATGATTATAATATCGCTGATAATGCTATGGGGTGTAAGAAAGGTACCAGTGTTTTCAATAGTTCGAAAAAAATATTTCATTTGAATAACAATTTGTTTCCTGATTTTCAGAGACGTCCAAAACTTATTAGCCCCTGGATCATATTGGGCGCCATTGGTATAATTTGCAGTGTTTTGAATTTCTTTATTACTGGCATAAGGCAACCAATAGCTGAATTGATGGCGAGTTTAATTTATATCGGTAAGTCGGAATTCTTGAGTATTAAATGAAATACTTTCCGAATATTAAATCAACCCAAAAAACACTTCCTTTTCCAGCTTTATCCTGCTTAGTTTGGTATCCCATTTACACATTGTGGCAGGATATGCGTAATGGAATATTTCCACCCAGCCAACAGGATTATCAACCACCACCAGGCTATTATGCCCCGCCACCGGTTTTCCCAACAACTGGGGAAAATCAAAATAATAGTGATGCTGAGGCTCATCGGAAAGAGTAAAGTTCGGAAATTATGTTGGGATCTATTTAATAAAAGTATTAATTATATAAAAAGAAGAAAAATATTTTGAAAATGGTGGATTTCTATGGAAAAATGATCCTTAAGGTTATTAAATGTGGATTTTTCAAATAAACCCCAGGTTAATATGCGTCAATTTTTATACCCTACACAACTATGTTGTCAGGGTATTATAGCTTTGTGCAGCTCCAAAAGTTTGTAACGCCGCGAAATATTGGTTCTAGACCCACCTTTAAGTAAACCGATCGTCATATCTCGACTAGCTGAGTCGATCTAGACATGTGTGTCCGTCCGTCCGTCTGTCCATTATAATTTGTAAACACGATAGAGGCCACAGTTATGGACCAATCTTCACGAGATTTTGCATGTAGGATGGGTTGTGGCCAATGAAGACCCCAATTGTTTTTGGTAAAGATCGGTCGGTTAATATTTAGGGGATGAAATGGACCAAATACTAAATTTTTGTCGGTTTTTCTGGTAGCTCCAGAGGCCGCAATTATGGTCCAAACATCGCAATTTTTACATGGAGAAGGGGATCGGGTCAAAAAATAAGCATGCCTGTTTTGATAAAGATCGGTCAATATTTAGCGGGTCAACTGGACCCTGACTTTTGTGTGAAAAATTACAAAATTTTTTGTATTCTATGGGGTATATACTTGCTCCTGAAGGACATATATCCGAGAAGTTGATAGTATGATCAAGAGGAGTGGTTGACCTTTAAATTGATACCAATTATATTGCGTATGTACCCGGATGCGGGATTTACACATACATATTACTGGTACTTACGTATTCATATATTATTTAGTAACCCATTACCACACTAGAGGGTGGAAATATAGCGCTGATCGCTTTGATATTTTCCATGAGGTTCAAGTTATGGTCACCGACAACGCCTATAATTTTCGGTGATGATCAGATAATAATTTTGGGATGAAATGGACCGAAAACTTTTTTTTTGTTTTGAAAGCCGAACATCACAACACAACCCATGACATCACAAAGTGTTTTATTCTTGCTTAACCTCAAATTGTGGTTAATAAGAAATTAGCAGAATTTCAAGCAGAATACGAACACCATTTATTCTAGTACCGATTCAGATTCTTATCACACTTGCAATGGACAAGAGACGAGTAGCTTTTGCCATTGGTATCATAAATGTTTTTTATTACACAGCAGTCCTACTATTATTCTCCGCGGAAATTATTAAGATACATATAGAACACAATGAATGGGTGACCGACTATAGTAAGAATATGACATTATTCACAACAAAAAACCGATATTTAAATTTCTATCAATAGTTTTATATATTGTGTGTTTGGCCTGCAGTTCGATTATGACAATTGCATCAGTTCTGATGATAATCGGCATAGCAAAGGTAAGTCTGGAAAATAACGTGGATTTTTGAAAAACCTGCGAATCAATTATACTTTATTTCAGAATATTAATATATTTTATTATCTCTATTATCCTTTTTTCAGTCCCGTCCATTATTAATTGCACCTTGGTTATTATTGACAGTATTTGGGCTCGTAACGGGAACGGTATTTATCCTTGTTGTGGGTTACATCATACAAATTTGGGTACTATTTAACTGCATAACATATATTGGTAAGTTCTATATATACATACGTATATATTCTCATTTTTATTTTTATATACATATTTTTAGCTACACAATCGATAAGCTGCTATTCTATTTATATGTTCATGAGAGAAATGATGGATGGGGTCCATAGCAGTGTTGCCAATTTAGCACTTTTAGTGCTAGATTTAGCACTTTTTAAACTCGTTTAGCACCAAAAAAATTGATCTAGCACCTAGCACTTTTTTTAGCATTTTAATTTGTTCCAACATTTTTTCAAAAATTTTAGTATCACTCCAAAAAAATTGTAGTTTTTCAATTTCACATCGACACATTGAAGTTCCCGTATGTTTAACATGGTGGATTTGATTTTCCGATGTTTTTATAGTGAGCAGAGCAGTATAGTCCACGGGGCTATACATATGATACATTATGAAACTACCACAAGACTTTATTTTTTTTCTGCGAAACTAATTTTCGTGTCGGTGAAAAATTCTGCTTAATAACCACCTCCTGGTGTTGTAATAATACTACATTATCAGAATATAACAAGTAAAAAATTATGTTAACGGCCGAACTTTGTATAACTTTATAATAAATTACAGCCAGCTCGATTGGAAAATGTGTCCAAAATCCCCAAAATACCGAATATTGGGGGACCCTTATGTGAGGGCTAGACCAATACTTAGACCGACATATGACATTTGCCATACCAAACATCCAAGGAGTACTAGCAATGTCTGACAGATCATTATCAAAGCAGCCATGTTTTTTCGTTGACTAGATTTCCCGTATTTATTGGTGTTCGGTTTATAAAAGTGCATTTAGAATTTTTTTGTATTATTTATTCCTCTAAATATCATTCGTTCAAAACCGATAGATGTCGCGCTTCAACAAAACAAAACCTTTATGCAAAATTGTATAGCTATAATCTAGTGCGGTAATGGTAATACAAAATATTATTAGAATAGATATACCCCTGTAAATATTTACGTATAGCTCCCACACACGGTGTCTGCCCTTCTAGAATAAATGTGAAGAGCATATAATGCAATTTTGTATTTTTTCAAACAAAAGTCTGGGTCAATTTGACTTGCTCAATATGCTTATTAGCATTTTCCCCATGTACAATTTTGAGACCTCTAGAGAGACCAGAAACAAATATAAAATGATTTTGTTGACTTCAACAGCCAAATATTGACCGTTCTTAGCAAACACAATACCAGTGAAGACACTGGCCAGAACCGGATATGCAGAATATCGTGACAATTGTTTCACAGCTATGATCGTTACTTTGTTTACAAATGTTAATGGGCATACGGAAAGTCACATACATCTCAGCTATTCGGGATATAACGATCCGTATACCAAAATGTAAGTCCAGGACCAATATTTCGTTACAAACTATTGAAACACAAACACAAACACTTGCAATACCCTCACAACATAGCTATTAATTTAAATTTTAAGAAGGATAGATATCATTATAAACTATAATCAAATTTTCTTAAATTCATTTTTAGCACTTTTTTCTGGCACTTTTCTAAAATTTTTAGCACTTTCTAGCATATTTTTCAGCAAAATCTAGCATTTTTTCTCAATCAAGTTTTGGCAACACTGGTCCATAGCAATGATTCAAATATTCAAGATCTTCAACTGCCTCAAATATATGGAACTTCGACGTTAACACTTTGTACAAACTATGATGTGGCACTTAATGCACTTTGAGTTATTAAATAAAGTATTAGTCGATTTTGGCGTATGACCGACGTTTATCATATCATGGTTATGAACGTGGATTTAAGTGCTATAAAATATATTTTCTATAGTTATCAGACCTATTAGCTAGAATTAAAAACCAGTGAGCGGAGCAGTATAGTTGGATGGAGCTGACCATGCAGCCATGATACACAACTACCACCAAACTCTAATTTTTAGATTTATATTCCGAGTAATCCATTATAGGTTCTTTTTCTTACGCAAATATCTTCGTTCATTTGACCAGATACTTTCCCTGTTCCCTGTTACAATGTTCCTTCGACGTACTCATGTCTGCGGTAAATTTAAATTCATTCAGGCAGATTTAGAATCGTCTGCGTACCATGGGACACATTTATGGAAAACGATTTAAGGGGACCCCACCCATTCTCGGTTTCAAAAAAAATAATTTTTTATTTTGATTTTATTTGAACCTACACTAATTTAAGAATGTCCCTATAAATTTGCAAGTGAAAATCTCAACAATTTTTGAAGATATAGCCGATTTATTGTGTTAGCATCAGGTGACAGCAAGAGGGCTTCTCAAACTTTAAACGCGTTTTCTCCAAACAGCGTTTTTGCGAATGGCGGGCACGATAACTCAAAAACGAATAACCCAATCGATTTCAAATTTTTACACGTTTCTCTGTGAGTGTATAGCTATCGTATGATAGCTATACCCATCGGTGAAGATCTTCCTTATTTTTTAACTTGGTTTTTGATAAAAAAATCGGCGATGTTCCGAAAAAAATTTTTCAATGGGTACTGAATAGACTCAATTCAGTACGCTGTGTAAAATTTCGTGCAAATCGAAAGATATATATCCACTTTGGTCACCATTTACCTTAAATGGGATGAAAATATATATGAGAGCTATATCCAAATCTGAACCGATTTTCAGGAAACTTAACACACATTATTCTGCACCTAATCCATTACGCTGTGCCAAATTTCGTGCAAATCGAAAGATATATATTGACTTTGGTGCACCATTTACATTAAATCGGACGAAAATGTATATGGGAGCTATATCTAAATCTGAACCGAGTTTTCCCAATTTCAATAGGGTTCGTCCTTGGGTCAAATATGCCTGACCTATGCCAAATTTCATTCACATCGGATCATAAATGCGACCTGTACTTTTTTTTACAAAAATACATGGACGGATAGACGGAAGCACGTACAGACAGACATGTGTAAATTGACTCAGAAAGTGATTCTATTCTTTTTGGCCCATTCCCCCCTATTTTTGGTCCATTCCATCCATAAGTGTCGTTCTTTATCAAAACCGGAACTCCATTTAAAATTGCATAGTGATCTGCGCCATATTTTTGCTCTCTAGTGTGGTAATGGTAATACTAAACAAATCAAAATAAGTAGACATTATCTTAGTATAACCCCCAATTGGAAAGACTATGTTCCGAAATGTTGTCTTCCACTTTATCTTTCCATCGAATTCGTGACCTTCCCCTCCTGCGTGTACCATCAGATGGCTCACTTTTATATGCCTGTTGAGCAAGGGGATCCTCATCCATTTTCACAACATAACCTAGCCACCGTAGTCGCTGCAGCTCGATGCGTCTGACTACGTCGATGCCCGAAAATAGAGGGTACAACTCATGGTTCATTCGACGACGATATTCACCGTCGACGCAGATCGGCCCAGAGATCTTTTGGAGAATTTTTTTCTCTCAAACACTGCAAAGCAGCGCTTGCTCTGATTGTACACGAACCCATGCTTCAGATTCATATAACAGACTGGTAGTGTGTGAGTTTGATCTGGCGAGAGATGGCCTTGTTCTTAAGTTGCTTACTCAGACCATAGTAGCATCTGTTGGCTAACACTATTCTTCTCCGGATTTCAAAGCTGATGTTTATACCCTACACAACTATGTTGTCAGGGTATTATAGCTTTGTGCAGCCCCAAAAGTTTGTAACGTCGCGAAATATTGGTCCTAGACCCACCTATAAGTATACCGATCGTCATATCTCGACTAGCTGAGTTGATCTAGACATGTGTGTCCGTCCGTCTGTCCATTATAATTTGTAAACACGATACAGGCCACAGTTATGGACCAATCTTCACGAAATTTTGCATTTAGGATGGGTTCTGGCCAATGAAGACCCCTATTGTTTTTGGTAAAGATCGGTTAATATTTAGGGGATGAAATGGACCAAATACTAAATTTTTGTCGGTTTTTCTGGTCGCTCCAGAAGCCGTAGTTATGGTCCGAACTTTGTGAAATTTTACGTGGAGAAGGGGATTGGGCCTAAGAATAAGCCTGTTTTGATAAAGATCGGTCAATATATAGCGGGTCAAATGGTCCCCGACTTTTGTGTGAAAAATTACAATATTTTTATTATGGGGTGTATATACTTGCTCCTGAAGGACATATACTCGAGGTGTTGATAGTATGTCCAAGATGAGTTGTTGACCTTCAAATTGATACCAATTATATGGCTGTATGTACTCCGATGCGGGAGTTATGTGCATACTATGTGCATATTGTTACTATTACTCCATTAGAGGACGGAAATCTCGCGCTGATCGCTTTGAAATTGTACATGAAGTTCCGATTATGGTCAAGGACGACGCTTATAAATTTCGGAGTAGTTCGGTGAGCTATACCCAATACTAATACCCCACTTATCATAATGCATTCAGTGCAATGGTACTTTCCCCCTTTTGTTTTACTTCTGCAGCAATAAAAAATCTTAGTCATTGTCCAACAACAAATATTTTTCTTTCTTTGTTCAGCAGATAAAATACGAGCAATGGTTTACTCAAAGGGAATCCCCTATTGCTGAACAACAGCAATTACAAATTCAGATTTTACGTTCACAACAATAGTTTAATTGTGGTATTTCATCGATTCGGTTGTGGCCAGTCACAAATGTAGCTGTGAAAACGCCGCAATGGATTTGTCATTATATTGCATTGTTATTGGTGTCCTGAGCAGTCTCCTGCACATAGCTGTTAGTGGATTAATGATCGATTTATTGGCGCAATTGATACGTAAAAATGATGCTGCCAATAGCAATGGTAAGTATTGCGAATGGAAATTTTAAAATATTGTGTCTGCTATTTCAGTTAAATTTTGTGAAAAATATCCGTTAAAAACATTAATACAAGTTATGAAAAGTATTGCGTATTTATATGTGCTCCCATTTTTTCCAATCCCCAAATCCTGTTCAGATTCTATTTGTATCTGAACATGATTTGGATTTATTTTTCATTTCGTCAATTGTATGGTTCTAGGAGTGCCTCCGATTTAAAAGTTAAATTCGTAGCTTCCATTAAAACCGAATTGTCCAACCGTATTGTCAGTAATTTCACATTTCGGAGGGTTATCGAAGTGTATTTTATGAATGATTTTGCAGTGCATTTTTTATTGTCCCGAAACAAACAGTGAACTGCATTTTTCGACGTTGATTCCCTTTCTTTAAAACATCCTGGAGTTTCTCCAGTCTTGGCCGGTTTTAATTTTATGTACGGTGTATGGAACCGATTTCAGGACTTTTTATTCCTTCCACCATGAGGTGGAGTGTACATTAAAATTGTCATTCCGTATGAAACACTTCGAAATATCCACCGGAGACCCCACAAAGATCAGAATAAAATTCTATGTTGATATACGCATGCCCGTCTGTTGAAATCATGATAGAGATCACAATATTTAATAGTTTTGCAAAGACTTTGCTAGTACTCCTAAAAACTCATATCCTTACCAACAATTATTGATGTTGACCCAAGTTTCAGGGTAGCCCCCGTATAACGGTACCCCCCAATATTCGGCATTTTGGGGATTTGTTTCGAAGTGTATCTCCTGTTTTTCGTCGTCTAGAACAATTTTATAAACGAACTGAATTTGAATCACATGATTTAGCTTGTAAAACATGTCTATGATTTTCAAAAAAGGAAATAAAAACAAAATAAATAACCAGTGAGCGGAGCAGTATAGTCGGTCGGGGCCGACCATATGATTCCCTACACAACTTCCACGAAAATCTAATTTTCTGTGGTACTACATTCTGAGCTTGGACAATATTTCGCGATATTTGCACCCTCTTGACCGACTAGAGGTTAACAAATATTACTCATATTCAGTATAGCTCTTCCAATTACTTGTCCAGATTCAGTTCACCGTGGGTTGTGTTGTGATATTCGGCTTTCAATTGTGGACTATAGATCGACTCGAAAAAAAAACAAAAAAATAAGTTTTTTTCCACTTCATCCCAATAATATTATCGTACCATCACCGAAAATTATAGGCGTTGTCTTTGACCCTACCTGGATCCTCATGGATCAATTTCAAAGCGATCAGCTCTATAATTACCATTTGACCAGCTAAATATTGACCGATCTTTATTAAAACATGTATGCTTATTCTTTGGCCCGATCTCCTTCTCCAGGTAAAAATTCGCGATGGTTTGGTCCATAATTGCTGCCTCTGGAGCGACCAGAAAAATCAACAAAAATTAAATATTTGGTCCATTTTATCCCTTAAATATTAAGCGATCTCTACCAAAAATAGGGGTCTTCATTGGCCAGAACCTATCCTACATGCAAAATTTTGTGAAGATTGGTTTATAACAGTGTCCTGTGTCGTGTTTAAAAACTATAATGGACAGATGGACAGACTGACGGACACACATGTCTAGATCGACTCAGCTAGTCGAGATATGCATAAAGGTGGGTCTAGGGTATTTCTCGGCATTACAAACTCTTGGGGCTGCAAAAAAGCTATAATAACCTGACAATTTCCAAGAGATGGCTTTTCCTCTGTTGTTACGATGCCATAACAACAGAGCGAACAATATTAAACATTCTAAGCGCTATATAGGATGCTTATTAAATAAAACCATTAAGGAAAGTAGTAAAGTCGGACTGGGCCGACTATATGATACCATTCACCACTTTGGGTATATTCTACATATGTATCCTAACAGACGACTCGTTTTTGATATATATTTATATCTGAACCGATTTCAGGGAAACTTGCCAGAGACAAATTTATATTACATCAGTACGTTGTGTCAATCGGCCTAGCTATGGATCTTTTCACGAAGCTTAGCAACATCATTTTAGACTTAATTCAGTACCCTATACCACAATTCGTGCAAATCAAAATATATATAGGGTCTTTGGTGCACCAATTACCATAAAGCGGATGAAAATATATATATATATGGGAACTATATCTAAATCTGAACCGATTTTCAAGAAACTTGGCAGACATCATTCTCGATTTTATTCATTACTCTGTGCCAAATTTCGTGCAAATCAAAAGATTTCCAGGGACTTTAGTGGACTATTTACCTAAAATCGGGCGAAATTATATATGAGAGCTATATCTAAATCTGAACCGATTTTCACGAAACTTTGCACACACCATTCTAGACTTAATTTAGTACGCTGTGCCAAATTTCGTACAAATCGAAAGATATATAGGGACTTTGGTACACAATTTACCTTAAATCCGAAGAAGATATATATGGGAGCTATATCTAAATCTTAACCGATTTTTGCGAAACTTTGCACACATCATTCTAGACCATATTAATTACGCTGTGCCAAATTTCGTGCAAATCGAAAGATATATAGGGACTTTGGTGCACCATTTACCTTAAATCGGACCAAAATATATATTGGAGCTATATATAAATCTGACCCGTTTATCTCCAAACTTGGCACACGTCATACTTTACCTAATTCAGTACTCTACTCCATTTACCTTAAATCGGACCAAAATATATATTGGAGCTATATATAAATCTGACCCGTTTATCTCCAAACTTGGCACACGTCATACTTTACCTAATTCAGTACTCTATGCCAAATTTCGTGCAAATCGAATGATATATAGGGACTTTGGTGCATCATTTACCTTAAATCGGACGAAACTATATACGGGAGCTATATCTAAATCTAAACCGATTTTCTCGAAACTTGGCACATGTCATACTTGACCTAATTCAGTACTCTATGCCGAATTTCGTGCAAATCGAATGATATATAGGGACTTTGGTGCACCATTTACCTTAAATCGGACGAAACTATATACGGGAGCTATATTTAAATCTGAACCGATTTTCTCGAAACTTGACACATGTCATACTTGACCTAGTTCAGCACTCTATGCCAAATTTCGTGCAAATCGAATGATATATAGGGACTTTGGTGCATCATTTACCTTAAATCGGACGAAACTATATATGGGAGCTATATCTAACTCTGAACCGATCTTTCAATAGGGTTTTCAATTTCAATAGGGTTCGTCCTTGGGCCAAATAAGTGACTTGTGCCAAATTTCATCCAAATCGGATCATTAATGCGACCTGTACTTTGTTTACAATTTAACATCTACAGACGGACAGACGGACGGACGGACAGACGGACATGCATAAATCGACTCAGAAAGTGATTCTATGCATATTCTCAAAAGGAACCATGTGTCTATCTCGTTTCCTTTTGCCTGTTACAAACATATGCACAAAGACATAATACCCTGTACCACAGTGCGGTGAAGGGTATAAAAATATGCGGTTTAAGAGAACTGAACTGTTTCTTCTCGTTTCCATTTATTTTTAGAATATCACATAATTGCCGCAAGTATCGTATTGGGATTTGTGATTTTAATGATAATCTTTTCGATACTACTGGTCATTGGTGCGCAGAAGGTGAGATACACTAAATTATTTCAATAGTTATTTTTAATGTAAAATGTTTATAAAATTCTATTTCAATAGAGACGTCCCGCATTAATGGCTGGTTGGATATTCTTTACCATTGTCGGCATAACAATGAGTATTTTCAGTATTATCTTTGGTGGCTTCAAATTGCCGAAGACACAATTTTGTGCCAGAATTATTTATATAAGTAAGTAAAAAATATTAAATTTTAAATTTTTAAATTTTTATTTCAATTTATTTTTTTATTATAGTTTTCCAAATCTTGTTGTGGTATCCTGTCTATAAGTTTTGGAAAATATTGAGCATCACTGATTATACATCTGTTTATAGTCAACCATTGGTGGTGCCACAAACGGCTCCAGTTAATTACGCTTCAACGAGTGATACTACGGAGAATGACAATGAACGGGGATATTTTAGAACACCGAATGTTATATAAATTGTTACTCTATACATTCTATTGAGATTTAAAAGTTATATATTTAAATTTTAAGCAATATTTTTTATTATGTATTTTAAGATGTAACTATATATTCTTCAATAACATTTGACAGATATTATAGTTAACCGAATCCATTCTATATACCTGGAATTTTCGGAGTTCCGTTTCTTAAGGACCATTTACTACAAAAAAGAAAAAAACGCCTCACTTCCGTTTCAAAAGTATTATATTTTCTGAAGAAAAATAAAATCCACCATATAAAAAAGCCTCACAGCCTTGGGACGCCACCATAATGCGTTTTGAAGCTTTTAGACATGTTTTTTTAACCCACTGACCCGTAATTTGGTATTTCGGATTGGTCCACTATTGGTTTACTTTATACGATAGTCCCTATGTAACGCTGCCTATCAAAATTCTGTATTTAAGAGAGCATGGCTCAGCCTTTATAGAGCGGAATTTTATTCGGAATTTTAGGCATGATTTTCCATCGAATTGACTGTAATTTGATATTTTGGGTTCACATGGGGTGTCAAATCTTTTCACTAAACAATATTGGCGCACGTTTTGGTACAGCTTCCTCAGAAGGGTATTTTGAAGATTTTGGAAGCATTTTCTTCCTGAAGTGGCTGCAATGTGGCATTACATGTTTTTGAATGTTGACAAATTGCCGAAAATGTTCGATGTAGGTTAATCTTTTTTTCGGTATTAATAAGGTTTTTGCCCAAAGTGGTCCCATTCTATCGAAATCTGCAAAAATCTATACTAAAGTGACTAAAAGTTTCATCAATGCCCAGACGAAACGTCTGAAGCTAGAATCTTGACATTTTGAGTGAGGGCCACTCTTAGTCCGAAGGTGTCACTTAAGGCTGGGTTTTTAGAAATTCGTACCACAACTCACGAAAAGAGCTAAAAAGTACTGCAAATGGTACCATTTGTATTGGCGTATCGGTGGACCTAGATTTCTTAAATTTGAAATGGGAATCACTGATGGAGTGTATGATAGTTTTATCAAAGGGTGTTTTTTGGAAATTCGAACAATAAGTATCCGTTATAACTTCCTTAGAAGGGTACTAAAAGTACTAAAATGTACTAAATTTGGTACAATTTCTTGGCATGCATTTCTTGGAATGTACAGAGCTAAAAAACTTGAAATATGGAATGTGAATCAAGGTTGAAGAGTAGGGTCAATATAAGGAGGTAGATTTGGCACAATTTGTCTAGATGAATGCATGCCCAATGATTGGAACCTCAGCATCCTGTGTCCCGTGCACAAAAAAGGAGACAAGACGATATGTGCCAACTATAGAGGAATAAGTCTCCTTTACATCGCATGAAAAGTGCTATCCAGTGTGCTGTGTGAACGATTGAAGCCAATGGTCAATGACATCATCGGACCATACCAATGCGGCTTCAGACCTGGCAAATCCACCATTGACCAAATTTTCACTCGACAGCCCTATCCGTTCAGAGGTGTTTAAAGCCATGTCTACGTTCGGCATTCGTGCAAAATTAATACGGCTCTGCAGAATAACTTTAAGTGGGACAAGATCAGCAGTTAATGTAGGAAAGGACCTATCGGAGCCCTTCAATACCGAACGAGGATTCAGACAAGGTGACAGTTTGTCGTGTGATCTTTTTAACATCCTACTGGAAAAGGTCATACGAGACGCATAGGTGAACAGAAATGGCACTCTGTACACCAAACAACACATGTTACTCGCCTACGCCGATGACATCGATATAATGGGTCGAACATTGCGAGCGGTAACAGCCACCTTTGAACAAATTGAAAAGGAGTCTGCCAAAGTGGGTCTGGCAGTAAACGGCGAGATGACCAAGCTGATGGTATCAACGCGCAAGACGTCCAGTAGACTCGGACCAACTGTGGAACTTGAGAACTACAGCTTCGAGGTAGTTAAAGGCGTTATATACCTTGGTACCGCCATAAATAAAACGAATGAAATCAGTTTTGAAATTCAAAGAAGGATTGTGATGGCCAAAAGATGCTACTATGGTCTAAGTAAGCAGTATAGAAACAAGGCCACCTCCCGCCAGACCAAACTCACACTTTACAAGACGCTGATACTACCCGTGCTATTATGTGGATCAGAAGCATGGGTACTTGCGCAAGCAGATGAGGCAGCTCTTGGGGTGTTTGAGAGAAATATTCTCCAAAAGATCTACGGGCCGATCTGCGTCGACGGTGAATATCGGCGTCGAATGAACCACGAGCTTTACAATTTATACGCGGACATCGACATAGTCAGTCGTATTGAGCTGCAGCGACTACGGTGGCTAGGCCATGTTGTGCGGATGAATGAAAATGCCCCAGCTCAAAAGGCATATAAAAACGAGCCTACTGATGGTTCCCGTAGAAGGGGAAGGTCACGAATTAGATGGAAAGACCAAGTAGAAAACAACATCTTGGAACGTGGTCTTCCAAATTGGTGGACAAGCCAGCTAAGTATGTAAGTAAGGAGGAATAAAGAGATCTGGATCACTGAATACGTAGGTTTGCCAAGTCATACTTATGGGTACTAAATTTGGTACAATTTGAATTTTGGGTGAACCGATAGAGCTAGAATACTGACATTTGGAGGTACTAAATGTGATACAATTTGGTTAAGGGGAATCAGGAGAGCTGGAGAACTGAAATTTGAATATAAGATTACTACCGCATTGTGGAATTGAGGAAATGTAGGTTGTTTTGGAAGGAATGTAGGTCAATTTCAATTTTAGTTGAATCGATAGTGCTGGAATCTTGTAATTTGGAGTTGAGATTACTGTTGGAGTGTAGGATTTGGGTATGGATGTAGTTTTGGGAAATTTTTACATATGGGTACTAAGTGGAACTGAATTTGAAAAAAATTTGGATTAGGGTGATCCGATCCGGAAATTAGGAAATAAGATTTCTATTGGATTGTGTGATGGCGGTAGTTATGGTAATTTATACTTATGTGTGCTAAATAGTACTAAGTTTAATATAATTTTAATTAAGATGATCCGATAGATTCCAAATTTCAGGATCCCAGCCTGAATCCATAATATTCAATATGATCCATAATATTCATTGGCCTTCTACTAGAAGATCTAATACTTTTCTACAAGGATACACAATAGTCTTCGAGTAATTTATTTTTCATTCCACCCCAATATGGAAGACACACTTAAATAATTATCTGAAAACTGCACAAAATAAAAAAAAACAGCAACATGAATATATTTGCATTAATTTATAATATACACATTTTATTGCTTTTTCACTCTTGGCAATTAAAATATTTGGACAATGACAAGATTGAGTGGGCAGGCAGATGGTAGTGATGATGACGATGATGATGTAGAAAAGCATTGTATTTCTTTCATTATGAATTCGATATTTTATCTTTTTTTATAATAAACTAATTAAACTAAAATGTTAATACTAATTTGAAAGAAATATTTATATTTATTTCGTAACTTATGATAAATCAATATTGGGATCTCTTGGTAAAATTTCTCCTTAAAGGAAGCTACAAATAAAAAAAAAATATATGGCCAGTCTTAAAAACTTGGGAAATAAAATTTGCCTCAATAGAAAAACTCATCCTGGGAGTATAATGGCACAGTGGTGGGTAACATTTTACGTCTTTCGCGTCCATCCATGAGTTCCATATAGAATAGTTGTATGCCACGCCATAGATACATTTTCAGACCTGAAAATAGAGAATAGAAAATTTGTTTATTTTGGAATAATACAAAGTTTCTGATAGAGAGAGAGTGATATGTATTTTTATAAAGGGGTTTTCAATAAGAAGTGTTATTTTGGTATACAGAAAAAAAGGGATACGTGTACGGATAATGAAAAATAAAGTAAAACGTTATGATGGCCTTACTGAACTTTTTATTCCCTCCACCATGAGGGACTATACCAAGGTAAATTGTTGCAAGTTGGATGATTTGTCACCCAATGAGAGCCAAAAATATATAATTACAGCCAATATGGATGGCAACATTTTATGAAATCTTCAAAATATCAAAAAAATCGGAGGTACTGTGGATAATGAATGACATCGACATTGATAAGCTTTAGGTACGAAGATTTGACTTAAAATATCCAATTATAGTCCATTCGGTTAAAAAACTGCCCAAAATTTCCATAACACGGGATAATGGGGGTACGTTATATGAGGCCACACCGAAATATGGGTCAATATTGATATTTTCTGGTAGACAGATATTCCGCAAAATGAAAATTACCGCTATCCCATATATCCCACTTTAAAAACTAGGTGGATAATTTAAAAGCTAAATTTTAAATACCGACATAGAATATTGTTATAATCAAGAATTTGGGGGAATATTTCGAAGTGCGATAATTTTGACAGTTTATGTAGCTACCGAGGTGGACATGGACGTCATTAGTCAAGATGAATTTTCAATGTATACCAGATCGTTTCAATGCAATTCAAGAAATCAATCAAAGACCATCCTAGTACCTAGGACGAAGAAAGCCTTCTAGTACAAAAAATGGTCAATGTTTTCACAATGCCCAATATTTAGTAACAAAGGTGGCTGTAATATAGGAACAAATACACAGAAAAAAAGTTTAATGAAATTTTACATGTACATGTATGTGAATACAAGTAAAAATTCTTATAATCATTAGAAAGTTGCAATTTCTTCCCAACAATTTAAACCTTTCATTTATAACACAACTATTTTCCTACATCGCTCTACTTTACCACTACGCCAATTTTTACTCTCTGCCTCTCAGTATAGTCGGACGGGGCCGACCAACTAATAACCTTCACAACTTCCACGAAAATTTAACATTCTGTGGTTCTATATTCTGAGCTAGAGGTCAATAGCACCTCTTCCTTACACTGACACATTTTCCGAATATCCAGTACAGCCCTTCTAATTACTTGTCCAGATTCCTTCACCGTGGGTCATGTTGTGATGTTGGCTTATAGATCGACTGGAAAACAAAAACAAAAAAATTAAGTTTTCTGTCCACTTTATAGGCGTTGTCCTTGGCCAAACAGGATCTACGACATTATAATTGGTATCAATTTAAAGGTCAACCACTTCTCTTGGATTTATACTATCAACTTCTCCAATTTATGTCCTTCAGAGGTAAATATATACGCAATAGAATAAAAATGTTGTAATTTTTCACACAAAAGTCAGGGTTTATTTGACCCTCTAAATATTGACCGATCTTTATTAAAACAGGCATACGTATTCTTTAGCTTGATAATTTTGACCTTAGAAGCGACCAGAAAAACAGACAATAATTATGTTTTTGGTCCTTTTCATCCCTTAAATATTAACCGACTTTTACCAAAAACAATAGGGGTCTTTATTGGACGGAACCAATCCTACATTCAAAATTTGTAGAAGATTGGTTCATAACTGTGGCGTGTATCGTGTTTACAAATTATAATGGACAGGCGGACGGATACACATGTCTAGATCGACTCAGCTAGTCAGATAGCTTAGATATGATGATCAGTATACTTGAAGGTGGGTCTAGGTCCAATATTTCCAAACTCTTGGGGCTGCACAAAGCTTTAATACCCTGACAACCTAGTTGTGTAGGGTATTCTGTATGTATTCTTCCCAAGAAAAAAAAAAACAACATAACCACGATTCATTGCTCGGCTGTGTTTGGTTTTGTTACCGTTCTCAGTCTCTTCCCTTATTCGGTGGTTGTTGTTTTTGTGCCCGTTTATTTGACTACTGTCTCTGTTAGTAACAACCGCCACTTTCCACTCACTCGATTGTGACTAGTTTGGCATGCAAATGTTTCTTTATTTCAGATAATCTTACCGACCTCTGCATTGGTGTTACATAATTCGCATATCTATTTCCCAAATTATTTCCATATAAAGAGAGAGGGAGAGAGTTTCAGTGCCATAGAAACTCGCACCACAAAACACACAAACTACAAAGTTATTTAATTCACTCTCTCTGACAAGAACCCAGTATTTCAAGTTTGATGGATTGCATTAATAAAATGCAGAAATTTCGACATTAGTAACACTTTCAGAACATTATTCATATAATATTGAATTATTTTTTCTGGAATTAGAAGCCATTTTTTCAATAAACCCAGTGTATAGTCAGAAGATATTCCCATAATTCCAGAAGTTTTGGCATAAGACTTTCCGTAAGTATTCTATACATCGATAAAATGATATGAAATTCTATCATTAGACCCTATGGTCTACTGTATATATTTCTGGCCTTATAATAAAATTACGAATTGTTATCATTAACTGATTGAAAATATCCACCATGAGTATGACATTCAAATATCTAAAATTAATGGGGCCCCTAGGAGAATACTTATGTTATGATAGGGCCTTGAATATGCCGAATATGATAATACAAATTACAGTCAATTACGTTGAAAACGTGTCCAAAATCCCCTAAAAACGCAGATTTTAGGGTTAGCGTTATATGGGGGCTACCTTGAAAATTGTGTCAATAATAATACTTTTTTGTAAAAAACGAATATCGGGGTGCATCTTTCTATGTGGGGGGCCATATAAAATAATGGTCCTATATTTATAAGTTGAAGTGGAGAGATTTGATGTCAAATAAGAACCTTAATGCTAAATTACAGCGAATTCGGTTGAAAAACGCGCCCAAAAACCTAAAAATACCGAATTTGGGGGGTGCCCTTTCGGGGAACCGTTATATGGAGGTTACCCGTAAATGGGGTCTTATATTTATGTAGTGATTTGGTACTCAATTAGATTGAAGAACACGCTCAAAAACCCAAAATTACCGAATATTGGGGGTAACGTTTAATATGCCGATATATCCCATTTGCAATACCAAACATCCTAGAAGTACTCTATCTTAAATATTGCGATCTCTATCGTGATTTCAACAGACGGATTGATAGACAGACAAACACGCATAAATCGACATCGAATTTTATTCTCATCAAGCATCTATATACTTTGTGGCGTATCCGGTTAATATTTAGAGGTGTTGCAAACGGAATGAAAAATTTAATACGTCCTATGTTGGAGGGTATAAAAAGGCTTTTATTCTCTAGCTAGAGTTACATAGGCTCCCATTGATACACTCCCAAAAATAATTTTTTAACGCTTCGAAAGAATCTTCTGGCGACGAATATTCATTGATCACGCATTTTTCTACATGTAAGTCTAATAAAAAGATTAAGCCAATTACTGGCAGATGGCCCAGTCAATGATGGTTTGAGTCGATGAATGAGATTTCGCATTGTTGTTGTGCACAGGGTCAGTTTTGCACATGAAATATCGAATGCGTGCTGGTGGAAGAAATATTCAAGGATGTCTCTATCTCACGGTATATATTATATATACACATATACATGACGATCTTGCTTTATCAGTCCACGAACAACGTCGATGTTCTGTAACGGCTTTCACAACCTTCATTTTGACCGAGCTTCGACTGCGATTGAATATGTTAAACGAGTTTTTCACAGTTCTACGGAGTGGTGTTTTATCGTCAGACATCGTGATAATCCACGTCGATATGATCACACTAAAATGTTCACGTTTAACTAATCATATTTTCGTATTTGATTTTCCTCTGTAAAAAACACAACACATGGCCGTACTTTTTTGTTAAAAAATACCAAACAATCCAATAGAAATATCAAATGGCTCAAGGCATAACTTGAGTTCATAGTATTGAGTTAATAGATTCCATATGGAGGTCCCAGTAAATTATATTTTTCAAACGTCTTTGCCACATTTTCGCAGCGAAGTGGCTGTTATTAGGATTTTTACATTTTCAGTGAGGTTAATCACCACATTGTATAAAATGTTAAAGGATTCACTTTCAATCTCTATGGCTTTTCTTCATTTATTGCAACTTCCATCATGTAGCTCATCTCGAAAGAGAAATAAATAAAAACGTCCAATAGAGTTAACTTTAATTTGACATTTAAGATCCTCTGAGAATTAAATACATCCTTTCATAGAATTTCCCTCTTATTTGGGATACGTTGAAATATTTATGAAGATTTATTACATTTTACTAATAACCAATCTTCTGACCAAAATTTATCACTTTAAATTATTTTGAATTGATACAATTTAAAATGTTAAGTTTGATATCATATGACGACAGTGATGTGAGTGAGTGGCACACGCCATGATAACTATCCAGCCACTCTTTGATCATTTGTTCTGTTGCTTTTTGAAATTGAATTTATTTTGATGTGTGACAAATGATCATTGAGAGTCAGTCATGACTATTGGGGGAATTTTTTTTATGTCAAGGCCTGTTAATGTTCATCAACCCATTTTATTGTGGCAATTGTTTTTATAAAGTTTTCGCAAATGTTGTCTGTTTCTTCTCTTGTTTTGAATTGTTGCCAAAAATAATTATTGTGACAGAGCAAAATAAAAGGAAATAGAACATCTGGTTATTTGATGGATGACACATTGTCATTGGGTTGAAAGATTTGTTCACATTTATTTTTTGCGTAAAAAAAATAATATTATTTGTTGTATTATTTATTCGTCGGCAAGCCAATCACTCAATTAGGGATGTCATGAAAAGAAAACAAAAAATATATTGAAATTTGATTTAAATGTAAATTGGTTCAAATCAGCCTAGGATATATTTCGGTTTTATCGACATCTTTATTCCGTAAACAAATAAAAACTGCCATGGGTTGGCTATTCAAAATACTTAAATTTGGTCGGAAATGTTATATGCGGATTATGCTATGACTTCTTGCTGTCAGAAGGTTTCTCATCTTCAGAGTAATCAAAATACCAAATTTCAAACACCCAGGTTGACAAATTGGATTGGGATCTTAAAAACATACCGAATATGACCCATGTAGAAACATGTACCTAATCAGAAAATGTTCTATGAGGAATTTTGTTTTTACCTAACAAGAATACGGAATTCCAAATTACAAACACTTCGGGATTTCTAGATAGAGGCTATTTTGAAGCTACCGATCCTAATATAAACGTATACCCGAAATAAACTCACTCGCAATTCCTAGACCATAATGTAAGTGTGAGAATGCAAGTGAAATAATAAATTTAAAATTAATTGCACATTTTTTTATTTCCAATTCAATTAAGTGTAATTTTTAAAATTGTTCGTTTTTTTATTGCTCACAAAAATTTGATGATTATAACGCACACAAATAGAATATTAATGTGAAATATATTTTTGTTTTTGGGTGGGGGTACTTACCCAATAATAGAATGGTTGCAACCAACACAATTATCATAGATGCCTCGACACACCAACCATTCAGACTGTAGATGATGAACAAATAGACGGTGTAGATAAGACACAAACTTAGGGCCGTCAGTGTGACAACGCCCATTACAAGCCATGGTAATAGTAATTTGTTGTTATACTAAAAGATAAATATTTAATTTATTTTTTACAATATAAATTTATATAATAGATTAAATTTGCCTAAATAGTTTATGATACTCACTCTCATTCCTCCAACAATTAAACATATTGACGTTATTAAAGAGGACCCACTCAGACATGCATAGAGGATGTAGAATGTTGCTGAAATATAAATAATAAATAAATAATATATTTATAAATAAATATTACATTTCATAAGATAATTTCAAGGCAATAATCTGTGAGCTATAACAAAGTGTTGACCGATTGGCTTAAGTCTAGTTTAGGGCCCCCTCCCGGATCGTTTTGAAATTTTTACCACATGTAGTCCTTGGGGCCCTGATTACAGCAGTATACTTTTTTTCTTGCGGAAATCGGTATTTCCGGAGATATGGGCCTCCAAAGTTCCGTTGGGACCCTTGTATTTTCACGTAATTTTTTAAAATTCACTAAGGCAATATGGGTATCATTTTACAGCATTTGAAGCCCTGATTACAAAAATTTAATATTCATATTAAATAAGTCCATACTTCTGAGATATAGGTCTCAAAATTTCGGTAAGTACCTTCCATGTTGTTATTGTGTAATATTGGTCAAGGCAATATGGTTATCATTTTAAAGCTTAAATACATTCTGTCGCGTAGCCGGTGTTGCCATCTGTCCATAGGAGAAAGTCTTAAATTCCCGGCCGAAGGCCGGCTACTCACAAAAACTATTCTAATTAAAAGGAGATTCTGTCGCGTAGCCGGTGTTGGCATCTGTCCATAGGAGAAAGTCATAAATCCCCGGCCGAAGGCCGGCTACCCACAAACACTATTCTAATTAAAAGGAGATTCTGTCGCGTAGCTGGTTTTGCCATCTGTCCATAGGACCTATATCTCAGGCAGTATGGACTTATTTGATATGAATATTATATTTTTGTAATCAGGGCTTCAAATGTTTTAAAATGATACCCATATTGCCTTAGTGAATTTTAAAAAATGAAAAAAATACAAGGTTCCCAACGGAACTTTGGAGGCCTATATCTCCGGAAATACCGATTTCCGCAAGAAAAAAAGTATACTGCTGTAATCAGGGCCCCAAGGACTACATGTGGTAAAAATTTCAAAACGATCCGGGAGGGGGCCCTAAACTAGACTTGTTCCGACCGATTTAACCAATCTTCGAATATAACCTTACCACAGCCAAAATACAGTAGTTTCCAATATATGATGATATATGATACCCAACACCGTGAAAAAGAACTAGTGAAATTGATGAATATATCGAGTCTAGATTTTAGAATGACACGTGCCTAGTTTGGTATACATTGAATTAGGCATTAATATAGTTCTACATAAAATGTACTCCGATTTCATGTGAATCATAACCTACAGACGATATGTAAATAAATTTAGACAAACATATTTTTTCTAGTTTTTGTGGCCCTAAGAGTTTGTAATGTCACGAAATATTGTTCAAAGACCCAACTTTTGTATACTGATCATCATACCTCGACTAGCTGAGTCGATCTAGACACGTGTGTCCGTCCGTATGTCCATTTTAATTTGTAAACACGATATACAGGCCACATTTATGGACCAATATGGACCAATCGTCGCGAAATTTTACATGTTGGACATGTTTACATGCTGTCTTGGTTTTAGCTCATGAAATGTACCAAAACTTTAATTTTCCCTGTTTTTCTAGTCACTCTAGGGGCCACAATTATGACACGAACTGACTGTTTTAATGAAGATCGCTGCTAAAAGGGAAATTCATACCAAAGACCCGAATGTATCGATTTCTCGGCGTTCTCAGGAATTTGGACTGTCTTACGGTACATTATGGTATATTTTGCATTGAGATCTGCCCAGAGTGCCGCAGATACGTGGAATGGGTGCTTGAACAATTTTTGGAAGAAAATTTCTTCAGATATGAAACACATTTCTCATTTGAAGTGTATACTAATTAGCAAAATGGGCTTATTTAGGGTTCTGAGAATCCTCAAGTAATTGAAGAGTGACCATTACATCCAGAGAAACTCACTATATGGACCTTACTACTTCGAAAATGAAAATGCAACGACGTCACCGTCAATTTAGAGCATAAGAAGGGTTTTATATGCGGACTTTTTTGCTTGCTATTGAAGAATATGACTTGAAGCAACAACACAACTCGATCGAATATGGTTTTATTTTTTTTTTTTAATTTTTATTAAAGCGGAACGCTTTAATATAAAGATTATATATATATATATATATATATATATATACTAGCATATGCCCGCTACGTCGTTAGCGGGTCTTTTTATATTAAATTTTTTTTTGTTAAAATAAATACACATTGATTTAGCTACACAATATAACATAATATAGATTTGTATGAATTTCTATGTATGTACTAATACACTAAATAATTATTTAATATTTCGATACTCGAAAAATATGTCCAAAAACATTTTATCTACCGGTTCTGTTGTACACAATATTTAGAACCGTATGTACTAATGGTAAACAAAACTGCAAAAACATTGTTTTTCAAAGCAAAAGCCTTGGACCAAATTCTATCACCACCTATTTCCGCCGTTTACAATTATTTCTTGAAAATATGTATGTATAAATGTTTATCGTCATAGTTCCAGATAAGTATTTAATAACAGGTTCCTATATTTATCCGTTTTACCGTATCCAATATTTAGTACTTGTTGGTACCTTTAAGTACAGCTTACCAACTTTTTGGTGTATTCTATTTTGTTTATAATAGACAACGCTACATACCGAATTTCAGAATTATATTGTTTGCCGTTCCCACACAGTGGTATTTTTTGTACCATTTAGTATGAATTCCGAATAAATCCAGCCTTATCACACGCATATGCACTAAAACTAACCTACATGCAAAATATCATGATTCGTTTGGGCGTTGATGTTTAGTCAGTCATTTTATGTTAGGCAATGCCAATTTCTATCATTTTAACTTATTGATGGCGCTGGGAGTAATTATTATTTTATTTTAGAAGCCACATACACGAATTCCAAATTCTACCACATCTACTCGCTCAATATCAATGTAAAATTATGTTTCAGATTTTAATATATACCGTTTCAGTTGTCATTTAATATTTAGTACCATTTAAGTACTAATTTTAAAAAATTATGCATAGGGAAGTATTTGTAATAGTTAAATCAAAATATCACGTTTCAGATTTCTATTTACCACTTCAGTGCTAATTTGTAATAGTAAAAGCTATATACAAAGTTCCTGACTTCTATTTCTATCTACATCTATATAAGCTACACGACATACATTTTATATTTGAATATTTAGTATAAATTTGAAATATATCAAATAATGATAGATCCTATATCTTATTTTTTAAGAAAATCTCAGATTTTACTCCGCATTTCTTTCGAAAATGATTTTTCCATTCTACTAAATCGAGTACAAATTACTTATATTTATATTTTCTGAAAGTGTACTATTATTTTCTCGATCCTCCCGATGGACCAATGTAAATAATACGTTTTTTTAAATTTTTTGGTCCTTTAGGTAATTTTATGTTAATGGTAAAATATGTAATGTAATACGTTTTAGTATTTGTGTACCCTTATAATACGAATTTGTAATATAATATTCTACACAGCGCATCATTTATTATACAGGGACCTGCCTTTATAGGGAAGATTTCCATTAAAATTGCAGAAATATATTTACATTTTACAAAATCTACATTGAAAAAAATTGTCCGTATTCCTATATATCCTCGATATAAAGATTCCGCAAATTATTAATTACATCGAAAATATGGTTGAAAACATCATTGGAAATAAATATCAGTACTGTTATAGCAAACATTTTAGAAACATTTGCGTTTAAAATGCTAACAATTTAGTGATTGTGGTGTTCAGCGGCTTGTTTGCATAGTTTCACTTATTCGTGTATGAAGTCTCGTCCGTTTTTCACTATATCGGAAGTTTAACCCAAGTTCAAAGACTGGTACTAAAATTCGGATATATATCTAACCATTCCTATTTTGTACTTTCTAATACAAATTTTCGCAAAAAAAAACTTTCTAGAAATATTTTAGCTATCTGCCGTAAAACATATTTAGTACATTAAGCACAAATGTACAACATTGTTTCATTGTATTTTATTATTTAGTACGTTTTATTACCACATTAGTACTTATTTCCCAAAAAATTAAATGCAAAGCATTCTATTTGTAATAGTTAAATCTATATGCGAAGTTTTATATTTTTATCTCTATGGGCTATATTGCAATATAATATTTTCAACTTTTTAGTACATTTTAGCATTAATTTCCAAAAAAAAAAAAATATGTTTGCCCACCATTATATTTGTAATAGCTTAAGTTACATACCAAATTTCAGATATCTGTCCGTACCTTTTTCATGGTAGAATAATATTTAGTACTTTTTAGTACCTTTAGTACTAATTTACAAAATTTGTTCACACATTCTGAACCGCTTATCATGGACAAAGCTGTGTACCAAATTTTACAGTTCTACTTCCAACCCTTCCGGTGTTTTACAACTTTAGTACTTTTTAGTACTATTTCAAAAAATATTTTTTTCAAATCATTATATTTTTATTAGCTTAAGCTACATACCAAGTTTCAGATATGTGTATCTACCAATTCCATAAAAATATAATATTTAGTACTTTTTAGCACCTTTTAGTACTAAATTTGGTCACACATATCACTACGCTTATCCTAGGCAAAGCTGCATACCAAATTTCAGAGTTCTATTTCCAACCGTTCCGGAGTAATACAGTTTTGGTACTTTTTAGTACCTTTTAGTACTAATTTCCAAAAAATATTTTTGCACATCATTATTTTTGTAATAGCTTAAGCTACATACCATGTTTCAGTCATCTATCTCTACCGGTTCCATTGGAATATAATATTTAGTACTTTTTAGTACCTTCTAGTACTAAACTCCAAAATTTTTTCACACATACCACTTCGCTTATCGTATGCAAAGCTGCATACCAAATTTCAAAGTTATAAACCCAACCGTTCCCCCGTAATACAGTTTTTAGTACTTTTTAGTACCTTTTAGTACGAATTTCCAAAAACCCCGCCTTATCACACGCCTACGCACCAAACCCGACCTACATGCCAAATTTCAAGTTTCTAGCTTTAGCCGTTTCGTCTGGGCGTTGATGATCAGTCAGTCACTTATAACGCAACTCTTTTATATATAGACTAGCGGGCCCGGCAAACGTTGTCTTGCCCATTTTAGATTTGTTCGTATATCCTACATCATAAGGTGGAGTGTACAGATCTTTGTAATACCTTGGTATTTATCAGAGCACACATAAAGCGACATTACAGCACTGAATATCTACAATTTGATGTTTAAAATAGAGATTTGAAATTTAGTAGTAATGCATGTGCAAATATTTAAAATAGAGCTTTGAAATTTGCACATGCATTACTACTACTCCTATTGTTCACTTTTTAGGGTAGATCCCATACAACGGTTAAAGAATTGCTTCTAAACTAATATTAGGGATATGTATTGAGCAAAAAATCTCACTACATATATAATAGTACTTTGCATTTTTTGATGCTGTGGGGGATTTGGGCTTGTTTTTAAATCTAATTTGGCATTCGGTTTTTATTTGGTAGAATATTTTGGGGAGTTTGGTCCAGTGGCTGTAATTTTTTATTTCGGATGATCAAAACCTCTTAACAAAAATTATCAATATGGTCCAAGATTCCAGTTAGCCCCCATATAATAGTATCGCCCATTGTTTGGTATTTTCTCAAGTGGTGCCAAATCTTTCTACCATTCCATTCCGGAATATTGCGGAAATTTTGATATAGTCCCTGCATTTTCGGTATTATAATGGCATTGACCGAATTTTCCTTTAGAGTTTGACATAACGGATTCCTGTGAATGAAAAACTTATTCCCAGAAATTGTGCACTATAGCTTAACATTTTTAAAAGACGCCACACATGTTTCCCGTTTAATTTTCGGTATGTTAAAGTTCTTAACCGTTTTACAACCTGAGTGTCTGTAATTTTGAACATTATTTTTTCAAAGAACGAACAACGTAGTACCACATAATGCTGTATATATCGGTAGTTGACATATTGAGGTATTTGTAATTTTATAGTTACATCTTCAATTTTTATAATAAATGTTTTTGGCGGAGTTTTTTAAGTTTGCTGTTGTTTGATAGTTGATCTCTTTCCATTTGAGATTAGTGATATAAATTTGCCAAGAAAATATAATTGTAAATTAGTTTTCTCTGTGATACACATTTTTGGATATATTCGAGGTGTTGTGTTTATAAGTTCAAGAACATTGACCAGCGATTAGGCGTATAACCACCTGATTGGATATTTTCCGTGGCATAGCAGCATTTTAGGTACTTTAAGGAATTTTTAAGAAAAATAATCAAGGTCTGTAAGTTAGAATCACAAATCTATTCCGAATATCTTCTGATTTTCATCCTTGCGATTGGCCCAAAATTCACGTACAATTTATGGACAACGTGTACATTCAACGATATCCTTCTCAATTACTTTTTTATTCTCACATAAAATAGTTTCAATACAATGTCAATTCAATTGAAAAAAAAAACATTTTGAAATTTTTCAATAATTGACAAATGAAGGCTTCTAGGAATGATCCACCATCAATTTTGTACCAAAATATCTCAAAATAACATATATGACGTGGTGCAATTCATATAGCTGGATATTAAAGTCGCGGAAATGCAAATATGATTCATAAAATTTTTTGCAAATTTTTCGCGATTTTCAAAATTTTCTCACCTTTTAAACCTTCCCTGAAGCTCCACGAACATTTCAAGACTAAGATTAGAAAAATCCGTTCAGCCGTTTTCGAGTTTTAGCGAGACTAACGAACAGCAATTCATTTTTATATATATAGATAGATAGATATAAATCGATTATAAGTATATTGCGAAACATATATTTAAATAACTATTTGTAGAATTCGTGTTCTTGTTCATCCTTTTTAATATTATTCTTATAGCCCTTCTCGAAATCTTTCGATAAAACGATATAACGATTTTCTCTAACGGCATGCATACCAGCTTCTTGGCAGATGGCATTAATATCAGCACCCGAAATTTTATCAGGTCGAGCTACAAATTCTTCCAGATCTACATCTTCGCTGAGGTTCATCTTAGACGTGATCGTAGAGAATACCAAACGTTTTTGACGTCTATCCGGCAATGGGAATTCAATCATTCTATCCAAACGTCCGGGACGGAGTAAAGCTGGATCTAGAGTATCTGCACGATTTGTGCCCATAATAACCTTAACATTTGTAGTTTGATCAAAACCGTCCATTTGATTTAGCAACTCGAGCAAAATACGTTGTACTTCACGATCAGCACCAGTCTGAGCGTCAAAACGTTTTGTGGCTATGGCATCGATTTAGTCAAAAAATATTATAGCTGGAGCGTTTTCTTTAGCGAGACGGAAAACATCGCGGACCATACGAGGACCTTCGCCAAGGTATTTCTGCACAATTCTGATCCGACAACTCGAATAAATGATCCATAACACCAATATTAGCGTAACTAACATCAGGTTTTTCATCGGGTTGTAACATAGAAATTGAGCTGTCAGCTTCTGGTGGTAAGACATCGACCAAGGCGTTAATGTGCTTGTGAAGGGAAACTGATGCTGAGGGCTTCAGCAATTCACGGTCAATGGTAGAAAGAATGCGAACATAATAATTTGAACCAGGTGTGGACCCAACAATACCAGTATTTTGGCCAACAGCTTCCAAAAACTGACCAATTACCAAAGATACAGATTGAATGCGTTTAACCTCTTCCTGGGCATGTAAATATTCTTTCTTTAGATTGCGCTGTTCATCTTTCAATTTGAAGTCGAACAACACTTCCTTTTCTGGCAGTAAAGTCTCCATATTTACTCTATTTTTCACCAATCTTTTTGCAATTGTACACTGTACACAAGAAATGCAATGACTTGACACAAATTATTGCAAGAGACATTTACTGGTCACGTAATTTCTCATCATGGAGATATCAACTGTCCACTAGGAACATGCGATTTGACACATGCGATTTTTATGGGGCTATGCGATAATAACTATGGGCCTACCTCGATTCGTCCATATTTGGTGTAGCGTCCACCGAAGTATGTCAGGGTTTAAGTTTGTTATACCGTATGTAATTCATCATTTCCGACCCTATAAAGTATACTTCATATTGGGATAGATCGCCAAAATTTTGCATAGAGTTGTCTTTTGTCTGTAGCAGGTCAAGTTCGAAGATGCCCTATATCGGTCCACGTTTAGGCATAGCCACCATATAAGGGAGCTCGCTTTTCAACCGAATTCGTTGAAATTTGGTACAATCGGTTCTTATTGGGTACAACATTTCTCCACTAAAAATATAAATATAGGTCCATTTTTCCTGGTAGACACCATATAACGTTACTCCACAATTTTCGGTATTTTGGACACTGCTTTTTCATTAGCCACTAATCTCCATTTTTTCGAATAGCCCTCATATAACGGTACCGTAATTATTCAGTAGTTTGAGGGTTTTGATCGCCTTTTCAACCGAATTTGCTGCAATTTGCTATTTTTAGTCGTATTTGGTAACAAATCTCCCTCCCAAAATATATTTAAATTCGCCCATTTTTGGGAGTAGTGCCCATATCACCCCCTTTTATACCCTCCACCATAAGTTGGAGTGTATATTAAAGTGATAATTTCGATTGCAACACCTCGAACTATTCACCGAATACCCCATAAAGTATATACATATATTCTTGATCAGAATTACATTCTATGTCGATTTACGCGTGTCCGTATGTCTGTCTGTTGAAATCACGATATAGATCGCAATATTTAAGATGGAGCTTTGAAATTTTTGCACAGACATTGCTAGTATTCGCAGGAACATCGCAGGTGGACATCGGCCCACCTTTTGGTGTACTCCCCTCTATAACGGTACCTCCCAATATTCGGTATTTTGGGGAGTTGGAATTCGTTTTTCAACCTAATTGGCTGTTATTTTGTATTTTGGGTTCTCATTGTATAGTTCATGTCCGTACCAAAAATTATTAATATTGACTTAATTTTCAGAACACGTATTTTGGTTTCTCATTGTATAGCATATCTGTGTACATCTCTGTACTCAAAATGATTTTACTATTCAAAGTGATAAATATTGATTTCAGTTTTAGCATAAATAAAACGCTAGCCCCATATTAGGTAATACTCATTTTCAAACTTCTTTTTCCATATATTGAAAGTGCTATCATAACATAAGTTTATTACTAGAAGCCCTCATTAATTTTACATATTTTGAATGTCATCGTCATGGTGGAGGGTATAAATAGTTCGGCCGAGCCAAACTTAACATATTTTTAACCTGTTTATACAAAGTATAGAATTCTAAGTCAATTTAGCCGTCTGTTGTAATCAGACTACCGAGAGAATCAGACTATCGAGATAAAAAAAATAGGACGTCAAGTTCGAGAATGAACTATATAAGCCCGCATTGAGGCTAGCCCCTATATAAAAATACCTACCGATTTAATATTTGTGATACAAAACGAAAATGTTTTAGTGCGAAATTGAGCTATATCGGTCCTCAATTAGGCATAGCCTCTCATATAATGATAACTCCAAATGTTTGGTAATTCCTACACGATGTAATCAATATTGATAAGTCTTAGGTATAGCCCCACATATAACTCTACCCAGTGCATTGCAGCATTTTGAGAATATGCATAGAATCACTTTCTGAGTCGCTTTACGCATGTCCGTCTGTCCGTCCATGTATTTTTGTTAACAAAGTACAGGTCGCATTTATGATCCGATTTGGATGGAATTTGGCACAGTTCCCATATTTGGCGCAAGAAGGAACCCTATTGAAATTGGGAAAAAATCGGTTCAGATTTAGATGTAGCTCCCATATATATTTTCGTCAGATTTAAGGTAAATGGTGCACTAAAGTCCCTAAATATCGTTCGATTTGCACGAAATTTGGAACAGCGTACTGAATAGAGGCCAGAGTGATGTCTACTAAATTTCGTAAAAATCGGTCCAGATTTAGATATAGCTCCCATATATATTTTCATCCGATTTTATGTAAATGGTGCACCAAAGTCCCTATATACATTTCGATTTGCACGAAATTTGGCATAACGTACTGAATTGAGCCTAGAGTGATGTCTGCCAAGTTTCGTGAAAAACGGCCCAGAGTTAGATATAGCTCCCATATATAGTTTCGCCCGATTTTATGTAAATGATGCACCAAATTCCCTATATATTTTATGTTAAAGATTCACCAATGTCCCTATAAATCTTTCGATTTGCACGAAATTTGGTATAGCGTACTGGATTGAGCATGGAATGATGTGTGCTGAGTGAAAATCGGTTCAGATTAAGATATATTTCCGCCAGATTTAATGTAAATAATGTACCAAAGTTCTAGTATTGCATAGATCGATTGATTTTAAGTAATTGACGCACCAAGGAACCAATATATGGTTGATAGGAACAAAACACACTGAAATTAGTATTACCCAACTTGTGACAAGTTTCGTTGAAATCGATTCATATTTGGATATAGGTTCCACATATATTTTCGTCCGAATTTAAGTAAACGGTGCAAATGGTGTTTATCAGAGTGACATCAAATTTTGCACAACGTAAAAAATTGAGCATAGAATAACGTAGTTGCGTTTTCTAGAAGTACAGACATAGCCCAACGGCCCAATATTTATCCCATTGTAACAAACAAATGACATGCTTATAGATTGATCTTAATTGATTCACATTTAGATAAATATCACATATTTTAGTTTATCCAATTTCGTGTTAATTGTCCATAGTGGTGAAGGGTATAATATAGTCGGCCCCGTCCGACTTTACTACTTCCCTTACTGGTTTTTATTTGCGAAACGTGTGATGAGATTTGTTTCTCAACAGAAGGTGTGAAATGTCTAATAAATTTTTTTTATCGGAAATGATTTTGTGTTTGCTTACTCTAGTAAAACAACAGACACCTCCCAACAACAACAAACACTTTTCGCTACTCACCTGTATCTGTATCCATAATCCATCCCGTATACTGTGCCTTGGGACTATTTGTATCACCCCTCGTATCGACTTCTGTACGATGACTTATTTCACCGGTATCCGGGTCAATGATCCACACCGAATTGGTGACTTTTTCTTGCGTCATAAATTGCACCAAATTGTAGGTGGTGTGAATGCTGGCATACAAAAACAACAACACCGATAAGGAGCCAACAACAATGGCGGCCGTTCTCAAAGGTAAACCGAATAATTTTCTCATTATTAAAAACAAAATTCAAAATAAACTACAACAAAATGACACCACACTTTTTGTTTGCACTGTAAATATTATGAAGTGTTTAAACTAACACACCGTTCCGTATATGTACGTACGTACGTCGGTATATTTATTTCTTTTCGGGTGTTTTCTATGTTTTTTTAATTAGCAAATTTTTATTCACACACTCTATAATTTTGTTAGGTTTTTGTTTTCCTGGTCTATGGCGCGGCTCGCTTTCAAAAACAAAAAAACCCGACACTGTTGTTTTTTGAGTTTTCTGGGTGTCACGCGAAAATGTCGACTGGCAAACATTGACTGAAGAGCAAATTCAGATTGCAAATGATTAGCTGGCAGCACTAGATGGCGGCAGCAGCAAACAACAACTTCTACGACGGCACTGGCAACGACAGCAGTGCTGACATCCGCTGAAGATGTCAGCAGCATTTCATAAATAGTTTTTGTTTTTTTTTTTTTATTTATTTTTGGTTTCTAGTTTGCATCTTTTAATTACTCACTCATAATATTTGGTTGGACGAGCATCACGCTGCAGAGCCGCAGCAGCAGCAGACAGCAACATCATCGAGCGATACATTATTATCTTTCCGGCAAATGCTCAAATTGAATTTGTCTCGTTTCTCGTTGATATCGCAGGGCGAGAACCCAATGTAGGAGCTTCAAATGATAACAATTTTCACTTTCTATGCCCCAAGACAAAAACAGCGTTGCGAACTATGTCAACATTGCCGCCCGCAAAGTCATCGCCACAATGTGGGCTGAGGAAATCTCTAAATAAACAAAAAAAAAAAAAAAAACACAGACTACGACAATATGTCATTAATTCTTTGATAATTAATTTTTTGTTTTTATTTTTTTATCATTAATTTGTTTTTGTTTTTGCTTTTTTCGAGGGAGGGGTTTTGCCGAGGTCCAAATATTATTGTCTTGAATTTATCTTAGATAGGGTGGATTAGCGGAAGATTTTTTTTGCAAAAAATATGTTGGAAATTGTTTTGGAATTTAGTTGCGTCTAATTTTAAAATTTAAGGGCTTCTTCTGGGCACAGATGTGGACCACATGTATCTAAATTCTAGAATGTGTAATAGATAAATATTTTTTGAATGTTTTGGTTTTCCTATCAGTTCTATCCATATGAGATGTACAAGACATCAACAAAGGGTAGTATCTGGTTCAATCGAATTTGGCGGTCCTCATAGGCTAAATACATTGACTTAAAAAAATATTTCCTCCACTTGTTATTGTATTTAGTTCGATTCGTATTTTTACAATTTAGATGAAGACTAAAAATTCTTAGTGGAAAATTTACACAGTTTTTGAAATTAGTCATGTTGTTAATGACTTTTTGACTTTTCTCAAAAATGATTTCCGGTAATAGTTTTAAATGAAATTTTGCCTATTTATGGTTAAAAATATTATTAAGAATTTAAAAAAATGTGTCAAGTCGTAGGTTAGATTAGGTTTGGGGAGTGCAGTCACCCATTTAAAACACAAATATTCCATCTGATTATATCGATTTTATAGGGTAAATACGTTGACTTAGAAAAATATAGAAATAATTTCCGGTAATAGTTTTAAATGAACTTTTGCCTATTGATGGCTAAAAATATTATTAAGAATTGAAAACAAAAAAATGTCAAGTCGTACTTTAGGATGGGTTTGGGGAGTGCAGTCATTAATGTGGCTGCAACACTCTGTGATCATCCAGATATGGATAGATCTGTAGGGGAGAAAGTAGAATAGGAAAGACAAGAAGCTAATGAGGAAGTAGGAGGAGGTAGGTAGGAAGTTGTTGTAGCAGCCCTATTGCTTTTACAGAATGGGCTGAGGTGACAGACGTTGGTCGAGAAATACTCGTGTCGTTTCGGATCGTAGACCCCGTAGAGGGGTAGGTAGGAAGTAGTTTTTAAGGCTCTAGTATTTGGAACAGAAAACATTACGTGCTAAGGTTGCGCTTTCCCAACCATTATAGGTTCCTAATGATGCTGTAGATTAAATCAGGTTCCATAGTTGAAAAGAAGCTTAATCACGGTGGAAAGTGAGCCCCCACTAGTCTGTTCCGTCTTTAGGCCAGGACTGGACAGCGACATGGATATGCTCAATTGTCTCCGTCTCCTCCTCGTCATCACACAGTCTGCACTAATCAGTAACATTATGGTCCCACTTACTGGCAAAGACCCTGATATTGCAATGACCAGTAATGACTCCTGTCATTATTCTAATTTCAGTTTTACTTAGGTTCAACAGTGAGTTTGTTCTCTTGGTTGACAGGCAAAGGCCCTGATATTGCAATGACCAGTAACGACTCCTGTCATTACTCTAATGCCAGCTTTACTCGGGTTCAACAGTGAGTTTATTTTCTTGGTTGAAAGAGTCGGCCAGATAGATCTTGATACATTGCACATAGGTACGTTGTGCCAAAGTTCATTGGTTCGTTTGTCAATGAACGCCTCAAAGTTCCGAAAAAGGTGACTGAGCCATCGATTGCTATATGTGTGGATTGATATCCTCGTCTAGCTAATTCGCCAACACAGCCGATAGCTGTTAGTAGGTGTTTCCAAAACTGCTCTACACTCGAGAACGACCTCAGATTTGATGTTAAAGGATTTAATGGCTTTAAGAGCAGCCTGACTATCCACAAAGCTAGTCACATGTTCAAAGATCTCAAAAAATTTTTTTTTCAATTCCGCTGCCTTTTAAGGGAACCCCCCCCCCATGCTCGATTTTAATTCTTCAAGATTTTCAATGGGCTGGTAAATCAATACCAAAGTTTTTTAAGGTTTGTAACTTTGCACATATGTATATATTTGAAGATTTAAAAGAGAAGAAAAATAATTTTCAAAAAAATGTTGTTGTTGTTTTTGGTAATTAAAGAGAAGTCATTATTTTTGATGGCGGGCATGTTAGAAAGAGTACATGTCTGGATCTCGTATGAACTAGGATTACAGACTTCGCTCTAAAATTAACAGAATGGCGGACCTTTAAAAAAATATTTTTGAAGAGACCTATACACTCACAGAGAAACATGTAAAAATTTAGAATCGATTGAGTTATTAGTTTTTGAGTTATCGTACCCGCCAAAAGAGGAAAACGCGTTTAAAGTTTGAAAAGCCCTTTAGCCGCCACTTGATGCTGACACAATAAATCGGCTATATCTTCAAGAGTTCTTAAGATTTTCCACTTGAAATTTTGTAGGGACATTCTTGAATTAGTACAGATTCGAATTAAATCAAGAAAATTTTTGACCCCGAGAATGGGGGGGGGTCCCCTTAAATCGCGAAGATTTCAGGTTGGAAAACACAACACTAAGATGAATGCCTAGCCTTCGCAGCAGACGCTAGCCCCTGTACGTTTTTCCTCTTCGATCTGTCTGTATAGAAAGCCCAGAGGAGGTTTAACGACATCTACATCGTCAAATTTGGACGCGTCGGTCCAATGTCATACCCAGTTAAGCATTGCTTTGAGAGCTGCTTGTGAGGTGTTCCTCGCGGCTCCAGTTATTAGAATCGAGGCGCCTTGTCTAGTTTGCTGGATTTTGACTTGTGGAGCTGGCAGTGCCACCAATCAGGAGACCCATAGGAAAGGATGGACCTTACCACGGTGTTATACATCCAGAGTATAGTCGATGGTTTTACCACCCAACTATTGCCAATGGAATTCTTGCATTCATAGAGTGAAATCTGCCCTCTCTTCGCCTGTTCGTCAGCGTCCCTATTCCATCGTAGTTGACAGTGTATGATTGTGTTAAGGTATTTTGCTTCGGGCGACAGATGAAGTTGCACTCCATCCAATGTTGGCGGAGCATTACGTTTCCTAGTGAACATTACCAGTTCTATTTATATTGGATTTACTCCAAGGCCGTTAGCCAAGACTCGATAAGGCTCTTTGCATAAGTTACGAGATTGTTGACGTCGTCCGCATAGAGCGTCCCGTCCTGAGGGGTGCCTCTAGTTACTGTTTTCCTCATTTTTGTTTCCCCCACATTTGAATTAATAATTCTGCTATTTAGAATTTTATCTATCCAACAAGTAAGGTTTCAGGGGTTTCAATGTTAAGTGAGTTTAAATTCGGACTCAAATTTAACGTTGTTAACGGCTTCTTCAATATTTAAGAAGGCGGCCAACATAAAGTTCGAGTACTCCATATTCCTCTCAATATATCTTACCACCTCGTGCAGTTCAGATTCCACTGAATTGCCTTTTAAAAGAATTGCCATGTCTACACGACTCCCAATCTCCAAGTAAAATTTATAATTTTTGGTACGAAGATTTGACACCCTATAAGAATTTGAAAAATCAAATTATAGCGAATTCGGTTGTTGAACATGCCCAAATCCTCCAAAATACTGAGTAGTAATGTGCTTTCAAGGCCTACCAATTTTTTAAGTACATTTTTTCCAACAGGCGTGAATTTTTTTAATAATCGTTTATTTTTTTTTTTTTTTTGACGGGTTAGGATATTTGCTAAACACGACCTTGACCATAAATTCTCACTTCTGATGTCTTTGCTAAAAACACAGTCTAGCCACACTTTTCCCCTGTCGGCGAGGTTCCTAATCAAACATAGGGTGATTATGGAGGATGATTTGTCAAATGTAATAAAGAACTATTTAAATATACTGCTGTCTTTGGACAATATTAACATACAAAAAATATATTTTTTGAGCTGTTAAAATATTGTGGCAGGATTTTAGGAGAAAAATAGATTTTCCGAGAAAATTAGCTTATTTTGGATCTTTATTATATTCACAAAAAGCTTTAATTCCCAAAAATACACTGAACTTAATTAAATTCATATTTGATATTTATTTTGAATTATATTCATATATATATATATATATATTTTTTTTTTCATTTTATCATCATCGACCGGCCAATGATTGAAGTACATTAGGAGTGAGCGACTATCCGTAGTCAATTCGATACCAATCTTCATATGGAGGTCTTATATCCGCAAGGACAACTATGACGGCAGTAACGAAAGCAATTATAAAACGATTCTGCATGGTGGTGCAAGTTGCTATTTAGCTCCCTGCCGCTGGTTGGCAGGTATTTATATGGTTTTATTTGTAACTAATTGGAAAAACTACATTAAACAAACTATTAAAATACAATATATTGAAACTAATTAATATTTCAATTAGAATTATCTTCATCTAAATCTTACAAAAAATTCAAATTTTGTTCTGAGAAATAATCGTGCAGTTGGGAATTGTGTTAGTCACGAACCGATTTAATTAAAAATGGATTTTTGAACGAATATTTTTCATGGCCTCTCAATAGTAGTGGAGTTTTTTCAATAGTTATTTCAATCACTACCAATAGGCGTACATTCTTCATTTTTTAGACTACCAATAGGCGTGAATTTGTATAATATTTTTTTTTTTTTTATTTTTTCAAGATTTTCAATGGCTGGTAAATCAATATCAATGCTTGTTAAGGTTTGTAACTTTGCACATATATATTTGAAGATTTAAAAGAGAAGAAAAATAATTTACAAAAAAATTTTGTAATTGTTTTTTGTAATTAAAGAGAAGTCTTTATTTTTGATGGCGGGCGATAACTCCTCACTGGAATATCGGAATCCGAAAATTCCAACGTATGAACTAGGATTATTGGATTCGCTCTAAAATTAACAAAATGGCGGACCTTTGAAAAAGTATTTTTCGAATTTTTTACCAAAAACCAAGTTAAAAAATAAGGAAGATATTCACCCATTGACTTTATCCTAGTTCATACGATAGCTATACAGTCACAGAGAAACGTGTAAAAATTTGGAATCGATTGGGTTATTAGTTTTTGAGTTATCGTGACCGTCATTCGCAAAAGATAAAAACGCGTTTAAAGTTTGAAATTTGATGCTGACACTATAAATCGGCTATATCCTCAAGAGTTCTTGAGATTTTCACATGAAATTTTGTAGGGACATTCTTGAATTAGTGTAGATTCGAATTAAATCATAAAAAAGGCCTAGTAATAGGAATGATTTTTTTAAGAATAAAAGTGAATTTTTCAATGCCTAACAATAGGCGTGGATTATTTTTAAAATTTTTTTCGAGGCCTACCAATAGAAGTGGATTTTTAAAGTCTGCTAAAAGGCGTGGATTGTTTAAGGTCTACCAAAAGGCGTGGATTTTTAAAATAATTTTCTTGAGATCCACAAATAGGCCTGGATTTTTTAAGGTCTACGGATAGGCGTATACTTTCTAAGTAATTTTTTTCAAGGCCTAAAAATAGGAGTGGATTTTAAAAAATATGCCTATTTATACCCTTCACCACAGGGTATTATGTCTTTGTGCATATGTTTGTAACAGGCAAAAGGAAACGAGATATACACATGGTTCCTTTTGAGAATATGCATAGAATCACTTTCTAAGTCGATTTATGCATGTCCGTCCGTCTGTCTGTAAATGTTAAATTGTAGACAATGTACAGGTCGCATTTATAATCCGATTTGGATAATATTTGATACAGCTCATTTATTTGACCAAAGGGCAAACCCTATTTAAATTCGTCAAAATCGGTTCAGATTTAGATATAGCTCCCATATATATTTTGGTCCGATTTAAGGTAAATGGTGTACCAAAGTCCCTATATATCTTTCGATTTTCACGAAATTTGGCAATGCGTAGTGAATTAGGTCTACAATGACGTGTGTTAAATTTTTTGAAAATGCGTTCAGATTTAGATATAGCTCACATATATAGTTTCGTCCGATTTAATGTTCATGGTGCACATAAGGTCCTATATATCATTCGATTAGCACGAAATTTGGCATAGCGTACTGAATTGAGCCTATGTGATGTGTGCCGAATTTCGTGGAAATTGTTTCAGATTTAGGTATAGCTCCCATATATATTTTCGTCCGATTTAATGTAAATGGTGCAACAAAGTCCCTATATATCATTCGACTTGCACGAAATTTGGCATAGCGTACTGTTTTAGGTCTACAATGATGTGAGTTAAGTTTCCTGAAAATCGATTCAGATTTAGATATAGCTCCTATATATATTTTCGTCCGATTTTATGTAAATAAGGTGCCAAAGTCCCAATATAAATTTCGATTTTTACGAAATGTGGTATGGTGTACTGAATTGAGTCCAGGATGATGTGTGTAAAGTTTCCTGAAAATCGATTCAGATTTAGATATAGCTCTCATATATATTTTCGTCCGATTTAAAGTAAATGGTGCACCCAAGTCCCTAAATAGCTTTCGATTTTAACGAATGTTGGCACAGAGTACTGAATTAGGTCTACAATGACGTGTGTTAAATTTTTTGAAAATACGTTCAGATTTAGATATAGCTCACATATATATTTTGGTCCGATTTAATGTAATAAATGGTGCACGAAATTTGGCATAGCGCACTAAATTAAGTCTAAAATGATGTGTGTTAAGTTTCCTAAAAACCAGTTCAGATTTAGATATAGCTCCCATATATAGTTTCGTCCGATTAAGTGCAAATCCTTCGATTTGCAGGATTTTTGGCATATCGTACTGAATTATTTTTATATATACACTGTCTTATAGTTTCGTGAAAATGAGTTTGATTTAAATATGGCTCTCATATATATTTTTCTTCGATTTAAACAAATTAAATCTAGAAGAACCTATATTGGATTAATGTGGTTGCTCATATACATTCAGATGTACATACAGCTCCCATACACAATTGAGCACGATTTCATACAAATGGTATACCAAAGAATCCAAGTCCGTTCGATTAACATATGTTTCAGAATTGTATGTGTATAAATTAGTTCAAATATCTATGTAATCCACACATTTAATTTCTTTTGTATTTACCCAAAGTGGTGAAGGGTATTATATAGTCGGCCCCGTCCGACTTTGCTACTTTCCTTACTGGTTTTTAATTGTTTAAAAATCCAAGAGGCGTGGATTTTTTAAATAATTTCTTTTTCTAGGCCTATAACATGGGCCAATATTTATAATTTATGGTAGGGAGATTTTCTACTCAATGAGAATCCAAAATATAAAATTACCGCTTAATTGATTGAAGCGCGTGTCCAAGCTCCCCAAAATACCGAAATTGGGAATGTAGCATTATATGTGGGATTCTCTAAAAATGGGATACCCAATGTGAACCTGAAAACTTAATTAGAACGAATTCGTTACGAATAATAGGAAAATTTTTGAAAAAAAATCTGCTTATTTGGATTGATTATTTCATGTTCATTATATTTCGTTCGTTTGTTTAATTACTAAACAGTGTTATAAATTAAATAAAGAAAAAACAACAACAAAGATTTCATTTTAACAAGAAATTCGATATTTACTCAAGCTAATGCGCTCTGAGTACCTGTTTTCAATCATTTATGTTCTCAAAAATGTCAAAAATTTAATTTGTTTTTTTTCTTCTTCTCATTCCTCTTTGCATGACCTTTTCAAACGTAATTCGCTGCGTTCGTGCAATCAACTAAATCAAATTTAAATATTTAGTTATTGTTTTAACAGACCAAACTATACAGGTGAGTGTGTGTATGTGTGCGCCGTTTTGTGGTCACACAAAAGTCAAAACTTAATGAGTTGATTTTGAATCACATCCATGCGCTGCGATTTGAATCGTATTGAATGATTAACATTTTAAATAAAACAAAAACAAAAAAAAATATTTTGTTTGCCCGATAAGAAACAAAGTATTTTGGAAATTCAACTAGAATTTGGAAAAGATTCATGAAATGATATTAAAACGAATACGCACACACACACACATTTTGTGTGTTTTGTTTACAAAGTGTGGTGAATTTCTCCATACCCTATAATCGAGTGGAATGTGATATTGATTTAATTAATTGGAAAACAAGCCTTCTGAAGGAATTTCAAATTTTATCAACTTTCCTCCCACTATGAACTCTATTTAAATATTTTAAGAAACGCGAAGTCAATAAATTTCTCTAAATCATGAATGTATAAACTAATTATCCGTGATTTCCAAGTTGGTGCCAGAGTCTTTTAGTTAGACACTGCAGAGTAACATTTAACAAAACATTTATAACCAGTGAGCGGAGCAGTATAGTCGGACGGGGCCGACCATATGATACCCTACACAACTACCACGAAAAGCAAACTTTCTACGGTTCTATATTCTGAGCGTGGGCAATATTTCGTGATATTTACACACTTTTTACCGATTATAGATCAACAACTCCACTTTCTAAGCCTGGCATATTTTCCACAATTTTTTTCTTGAAGTGAATTTTTACGCATAAAATAAAATAACTGGTCACTTTAGGTTTTGGTTGATTTGACCCTCGGAATATTGACCGATCATCATCTAAACAGCCGCTCTAAGTATTTGGTCAGATCCCCTTCACCTTGTAAAATATGTGATGTTCTGCATATAATAATTGCCTCTAAAGCGATAAGAAAATCTAACAAAAATTAAAGTTTTCGGTTCATTGCACCCCCTGAATGAAATCTGAACTTCACCGAAAACTATAGGCGTCGTCCTTGACCGTAATCGGAACTTCATGGACAATTTCAAAGCGATCAGGCGACATTTCCGTCCTCTAATGGAGTAATAGTAATACTATGCACAAAAACCCAAACCAAATTACGTATAATTCCCACTATCAACTTCTCGGGTATATGGCCTTCAGGAGCAAGTATATACGCTCCAGAATAACAATTTCGTAATTTTTCACACAAAAGTCAAGGTCCATTTGACCCGCTAAATAATGACCGATCTTTATCAAAACAGGCATGCTTATTCTTTGGCCCGATTTCCTTCTCCATGTAAAATTTCACGATGTTCGGACCATAACTGCGGCCTCTGGACCGCCCAGAAAAATCGGCAAAAATTAAGTATTTGTTCCATTCATCCCCTAATTATTAACCGATCTTTACCAAAAACAATAGGGGTCTTCTTTGGCCAGAACCCATCCTACATGCAAAATTTCGCGAAGATTGGTCCATAACTGTGGCCTGTATTGTGTTTACAAATTATAATGGGCAGACGGACGGACATACTTGTCTTGATCGACTCAGATAGTCGAGATATGACGATTGGTATACTTAAAGGTGGGTCTAGGACCAATATTTCCCGGCGTTACAAACTTTTGGGGCTGCACAAAGCTATAATACCCTGATAACATAGTTGTGTAGGGTATAAAAATTTTTAAATAAACCAGTAAGGAAATCACAAAAGTGGGACGGACCGACAATAGATTAACCTTCACCACTTTGGATACGTACTGAGATGCTCATACCTACAATGTCCTGTCGATAGAACAGACATACCATCTTTAGAGGACCATCGACATGGAATCGGACTAAATTAAATATGTGATCTACATAGATCCAATTTAAATCAACCCATAAATATGTCATTCTGAAATCTATGCAAATTTTCGTGTTCATTAAGGGGACCCCCCCCCCCATTCTCGGGGTCAAAATTTTTGTTGATATAATTCAAATCTACACTGATTAAATAATGTCTCTACAAAATTTCAAGTGAAAATCTCAAGAACTCTTGAAGATATATCCGATTTATTGTATCAGCACCAAGTGACGGCTGAAGGGCTTCTCAAACTTTAAACGCGTTTTTCTCTAAACATTTTTTTGCGAATGGCGGACATGATAATTAAAAAACTAATAATCCAATCGGTTCCAAATTTTGCAACGTTTCTCTGGGAGTGTATAGCTCTCGTATGAACTAGGATAAAGCTAATCGGTGAATATCTTCCTTATTTTTTAACTTGGTTTTTTGGTAAAAAATCGGCGATTTTTCAAAAATATTTTTTCAAAGGTCCACCATTTTGTTAATTTTAGAGCGAAGTCAATAATCCTAGTTCATACGAGAGCCAGACATGTACTCTTTCTAACACCGTTGGAATTTTCGGATTCCGATGTTCCAGAGAGGAGTTATCATGTCCGCCATCAAAAATAAGGACCTTTGTTTATTTACAAAAAACAACAACAAAACAATAACAAAAATTTTTTGTAAATTATTTTTCTCTCTTTTAAATCTTCAAATATATATGTGCAAAGTTACAAACCTTAAGAAGCATTGGTATTAATTTACCAGCCCATTGAAAATCTTGAAAAATTAAAATCGAGAATGGGTGGGGTTCCCTTAAGCATACTCGGTGTACCATTTGTATGCAATCGAGCAAAACTATGTACGAGAGCGACATGTTAATCTGATCCGATTTTAAGCAAATTCTTCAATAAACTTTGCACTCAAAAATTGTATCTGAATCGAACAAACGTTGGATATTTAAGCCACAATTTCAAGAAATCGGACCAAAGTATTAAACGAAACTTAATACACTTCATTGTAGACTTAATAAGCTACGCTGTATTAAATTGCATCGCTATCGGACAAACTTTGGGTATGTAGTGCCCCCATTAGACGAAATCGTACGAAATTATTTATGGAAAATAGAGCTAAATACGTATAGATATTAACAAGACTCATATTAATACGCCATGCGAAATTTCGACTGAATCGGACAAATCTTGGGAGTTTGGTACACCATTTACCTAAAATCGGACAAAAATATGTCTCAATCGGACAAACCTTCAAAAATATATATGGAAGCTATATCAAAATCTGAATTGATTTTCTACAATTTCAATAGGGTTCGTCCTTGGATCAAATAAGTAAAATCAGGCACACATTTTATCTCATTGGGATGATAAATGCAACCTGTACTTTGTTTACAATATTATATAAGTTTGGAGAAAAAGAAATCCATTATTTTTATATGAGCTATAGGACTTTATTTAAAATGCTTCGGAATGTCCGATTTGGGCCAAATATGCACCCTTTTGTTGTATGATTTGTTGCCATTTTAACGGTAATTTCATAATGCCTCTCTCATAGAAGTTCTGCTCTCTATTTGCAAAATATCCTAATAGTCGATTTTCACAATCCTCCCTAGATATCAAATTTTTATCATTAAAGAAATTTTGCAATGCAAGAAAAATATGATAGTCAAAAGTCTGGACTGTATGGCGGATGCATCAAAACTTCCCAACCAAGCTCCCGAAGTTTCTGGCGAATTACTGTAGATGTGTGTGGCCTAGCGTTGTCCTGGTGGAACACGACGGCCAATTCTGGCCGTTTCTTGTCAATTGGAAATGGTTTAAACAGTTTAAGACTGTTAAAGTGTCGGTCAACTTCGATAATATCGGAGAAATGGATTTCATTTTCTTTTCTGACATGCATAAATCGACTCTAAAGAAACCATGGGTCTATGTGGTGAAGGGTATAAAAAGAGATCAATGAGTTATATTGGATCTTTTTACGGTCATATACATTTATACCCATCCATTTTTTGTTGTACATGTGACCATCGGAAATCGTTGCGCACAGTTATTTGTCGGAGGTGACAAAAAGTAGTTCTATATTTTAAAACTCGAAGGGAGAGAAAAATTCTCCGAAAGATCCACGGGGCGATGGTGAATATCGGCGTGGAATAAACCACGACCTATACCATCTGTACACGGGCATGGACATAATCAGTCGTATCGAACTGCAGCGACTACGGTGGCTAGGCCCTGTTGCGCGAATGGAAGAGGATGTTCCAGCTCAAAATGCATATAAAAGCGAGCTTACTGATGGTTCACGTAGAAGGGGAAGGCCTGGAATTCGATGGAAAGATCAAGTGGCTTATGGAACAAATGTTCTTTCTCTAGCCACGTAAACACGTTTCTTTTAGAAATTTGTGCTGAATGAATAATTTTTTTGTTTTGCAAAATCAAACTTTTCGAAACCTTTTTGCATGATTTTTCGCACTGGGTTTAGAACTTGATATTGTATGTTCCATGGTACAATAATACAAGGTAACTGCAAAACTACAACAAATACAATTAACAACAACCAAGAATTGTATGTCGATTTAGAAAATATATCAGAAAATGTGGTTAAAACATTAAAAATGCGTTAAATTTCCTAACCTGCCTGCAAACAAAAGGTGCGTCTTACTATAGGTTAGGAATCCAATTATTTGGCAAAAAGTAAATTTCAGATAGAACCGATAAAAGTTATATATTTGAAATCTGTGGACATTGAGCTTTACACAATTAAAATTGTGGGTCACGGTTTACAAATGACATGTGGTCAAAGTCAAAATTTCACATTTTTGTGAATATAATTTACGGTTACGGGAGAAAACCATACAAGGTAGACTCATGCAGTCATATGATTCAAAGTTTTTCATAAATTTGCATTCAGCTTTCAAAATTTAAATGAATATAACTTCCTTCATGTGTTCAGTGGCAAAATTGCTAAATCATTAATATTGATAAATATTTTGAAGATCCCTGCCTCTAAAACTTATAAATATAAGATGTAACAACCTTGAGAACAATGTTCAGCTTTACAAAATATATTTTGTTTAATTTTTTGAAAATATCCTAATCGACATACATACAATTTTATGGAATTAATTTTTCTATTATTTAAAATTGATAGATGAGTTCCAAATTAAAACCAGCAAGGAAAGTCGTAGTCGGACGGGCCCGACTATATGATACCCTTCACTACTATGGGTATATTAAACAGGACCATTAACATGAAATTGGATGAACTAAAATATGTAATACTTATCTAAATGTGAATCGACTAAGATCAATCCATAAACATATCATTCGTTTGTTACGCTATTCTATGCTAAGTTTTGTACGATGTGCAAAATTTCATGTCAATCTGAAAAACATGAGGGGTTCATTGCACCATTTACTTAAAATCGGACGAAAATATATATGGAAGCTATATCCAAATATAAACCGATTTCTTGTCACTTGTCACAGGTTGGGTTATACTAATTTCAGTACGTTTTGTTTCTATCAGCCATATATTGGTTCCTTGGTGCGTAAATTACTTAAAATCAATCGATAATATATAAGGGAGCTATATTTAAATCTGGATCGATTTTCACGAAACTTGGCAAACATCACTCTAGGCTCAATTCAGTACGCTATGCCAAATTTCGTGCAAATCGAAAGATATATAGGAACTTTGGTGTACCATTTACATAAAATCGGACAAAACTATATATGGGAGCTATATCTAAATCTGGACCGATTTTAATGAAACTTGGCAAACATCACTCTAAGCTCAATTCAGTACGTCATGCCAAATTTCGTGCAAATCGAAAGATATATAGGGACTTTGGTGCACCATATACATAAAATCGGACGGACCTGTACTTTGTTTACAATTTAACATGGACAGACAGACGGACGGACGGACATGCATAAATCGACTCAGAAAGTGACTCTATGAATTTACCACAGTGTGGTGAAGGGTATAAAGCAGGGACGTACGCAGGGGGGCGGCCCGAGTATATATATACTCTATAGTATACAAATTTTGTAATTTTTCACACAAAAGTCAGAGTCCGTTTGATCCGCTAAATATTTACCGATCTTTATTAAAACGGGCATGCTTTGTCTTTGGCCCGATCCCCTTCTCCTTGTCAAATTTCGCGATGTTCGGACCATAATTGTGGCCTCTAGAGCGACCATAAAAACCGACAAAAATTAAGTATTTGGTCCATTTCATCTCCTAGATATTAACCGATATTTACCAAAAACAATAGGGGTCTTCATTGGGCCGAACCCATCCTACATGCAAAATTTCGTGAAGATTGGTCCATAATTGTGGCCTGTATCGTGTTTACAAATTATAATGGACAGACGGACGGACGGACACACATGTCTAGATCGACTAGTCGAGATATGACGATCGGTATACTTAAAGGTGGGTCTAGGACGAATATTTCGCGGCGTTACAAACTCTTGGGCTGCACAAAGCTATATGGTAATAAGCGTCATCGCAACCCTTATATGTGATATTTATTTGTTTCATAAACCCACGGCTCTAATTATGGCCAAACAATGAGATCTCTGGCCCATAGTGAGTCTATGCAAAATTTTAGCTTTTTATTTCGATCATTAATATATCATCCATACTATAATAGAGGTTGTAGTAAAAATAGCTCTACACATTGTTCAGATATAATAGTTCCGTTCCAGAACCTAAAAGAATCTACTAATTTTACAAGTTTTGCAACTTTTTACTTCAAAACCGTTCCTGAACCCACAAGACTTGTAAAACATTGAATCAAATTTAAGAGAGCACATTTCAACATTTCGAGAATTTCAATTGAAATTCATTCCATTTGTATAACTTGCGAATTCCATTTGAATGTCAAAATATGTTAATTGTAATTCGGGGATTTCATTTGTGAATTAAATTATTTCTATTGTAATTCCAAAATATTTCATTTGAAATGTGAATTCTTCCAATTGTAATTCAAATAATTTAATTTTAAGTTCATATTATTGCAATTGTTGTGATTTGAATAACATCTGGAAAGGGTGTAGTATTACTATTTTAAACCACTGTGCATCGTTTGTATTTATTTGTTTATAATTTGATAACGAAAATTCGGAGAGTATCTCACCATGCTGAAGTGTGTACCAAATTCGGGCTAGTCAAAAATTATCGCCGATTTGCCTTGTTTGACTGATAATTAGCATTTGCATGTGGATTTGGCAAAGAATTTTTTTGATTTGTTTATATTTTCAGTCTAACAAAATAATTCGAAGCTCTCTGATCTATCTCTATTTGATATAATTCGGAATTTTTCAATTGAAATAGAAATCGAAGAAGCATATTCCAAGAAATGGCTTGCCTAAGTCACAGGACATTAAGCATATTGGTGGGATACCTTTATTTAATTGTTAGTGTGGCCAGCTGTATTCTATTGGGTCGACATTTGGTTATATCTGAAGAAATAGCCGAAGTAAAGGAATATGAATCGATTGACGGAAAATCAATGTACAGAATTATAGGTGAGACACAGAGGGCAATTGTTGTTTACAAAATATGTAATGAGACACCTTTATTTTAATAAAATTGATCATTTTTTTCATGTTTAGGCGATGTTGTTGAAAAAGATATTGAAAAGTTTCTTCGTGTGTTATCTGAAATGGATGTAAAAACAACAATTTGCATATTAACAATTAGCATTGTAATACTAGTTTCGTCGATGCTTATGTTAATCGGCATTGCAGTGGTGAGTAAAATCAAAAGAAATAAAAAAAAAACTATGACATTTAGTCTGAGATGGGCGATACCAAATTCATCGTTATCAAATTTTGAAATTTTTTTCATCTCCATTGGTTTTGTTTATTTTTCTGTTCTTTTTCCCAAAAGCAACGAGATCGCCTAATGGTACCCTGGCTGGGTTCAAACCTATTTGGTTTATTGTCATTGCTGTGTTGGGCCATTTATTCATGTGTTGAAGACATTGCGGAGGGAAATGTAACCCTCGACGGCACTATTACAAATCTTTTAGATGCTTTGGTAATTTTGGGTAAGTAAAATATTTTATTTTGTAAATAATTATTAGTTTTCAAAATAAATATTTTTTCCAATTAGGTTTCCTATTGATAATCGACTATCCAGTCTATAGGTTCTACAAAAAACTTAACAAAGGTCTTGATGTGGCGCGGTATAAGGCATTACTGAGATCAACTGATGATGTTTTTGAAATATAAATATCAATGCAAAGAGTTGTGAAATTGCCAAACACATATCGAATATTAAATGCGAAATTAATGCTTTCAATAATCGAATTGTAAACTATATCTATTGTGGCCAATTGGCATAAAACTTATCGAAATTATATCTAAACCTAAAAAGATTTGTATCAAATTTGAGATGCGCTCTGAAGTCTAATTCTGCCAAAAGTGTGTGCCAATCGGTCCTTGATGGAACATTTATATGAAATCGGTCGAAGTAAAAATGGAGGCTATATCTAAATTAGACAAATATAAGCAATTATACCCAATCAAAATAAACGAAAATCGGTGGGGATCCTTACATGAGAACTATGTAAAACATGGATCCAGGAGGACTATTATCAACGTAGAAAACGAAGAATCTTCAACATACCGAATATTGGGATTATAAACGCATATATAGAAATACACGATTAGGTTTGACGATGTTTGGATTAAATCAGCTTAATATTTGATTTATAAATACTCAAAAATCCGCTAGGTCCCATGGTTCAAATATTACGTAGCCCAATGATATGCAAATTTAATATTTTTTTGTTAATTATCATGAAATACCAACGGTTTATAAAAAAGGGGCTAAATATCGGCGTTTTTAAAGTTTACGTCGGGAAGTAACCTAAAGAGTGCCGGCAATATTCCCACATTTCAAGAGATTTGTAAATACATATTCGGATTTATCGAAACCCTTGCATTGTAGTTATATGGTGTCTTTAGCAATATTACTGATATAAACGTGATACTGATATAAACGCATAAACAACATCAGTTCCTATTGATCAACAACTTGTCATAGCAGTAAAAAATACCTACTTAAAAGTTAAACTAAATTAGTGAGAGGGTTATAGTTGGATATACCTTCAGAAAGCTTTGATAGCAGGCCTACATGCCCGGAAACTAACTAGAAAGTTATTTTATTTCTGAAAAGAATCGGAACGCCAGATTGCCTTTCGCAAAAGCGCATACTTATTGGAATTCGACTCAGGGAGAAATATTATGCTCTCGGATGAATAAGGGGTTAATTCATCCGAGAGCATAATATTTCTCCACCGAATTTTATTTTGTGACTTTAGAACTTTCTCTGCGTAAATCACATTTAATTATTCTTTAGGTTCTTTTTTACAATTTGGAGGGAACAATTCGTACATTTCGAATATGAAGCGTTTTAATAATTTTGTACTGTATACACTAATTGGCACTGCACACATTTTTGCTCTCATCTATACATTGAAAAGCGTATAAGATGTGCAAAAAAATATTTTTTTTATATTTTTCTTTTGATATGTGTCGTCCATAATCAGCTCTTAACATTCGTAATCCAAAACCAGCAAGGAAAGTATTAAAGTCGGACTGGGCCGACTATATGATTCCCTTCACCACTTTGGGGATATTCTACATATGTAACTTTACAGATGTCGTCTTTTCGAAGGAACATTGATTTCATACTTTTTAAATAGACTTTAAGCAAACTTTACGCACGCTATTTGGTATGCTTCACTGCTTAAAATGTAATATCAAGCAAGCACCCGTTGATTATTTGGTTTACAATCAAGATGAATTTTTACTAATTTCAGTACGTTTTGCCAATCGGCCTAGCTATGTGTCTTTAGTACACCATTTACATAAAATCGGACGAAAGTATTTATAGTAGCTATATGCAAATCTGAACCGTTTTTCACGAAACATAGCACACATCATTCTGGACCCAATACAGTGCCCTATGCCAAATTTCGTGCAAATCGAAAGATATATAGGGACTTTGAAGACCCATTTACTTTAAATTGGACGAAAATATATATGGGAGCTATATATAAATCTGAAACTTGGCACACGTCATTCTTGATCTAATTCAGTACTCTGTGCCAAATTTCATGCAAATCGAATGATGTATAGGGACTTTGGTGCACTATTTACCTTAAATTGGACGAAACTATATATGGGAGCTATATCTAAACTTGGCACACATCATTCTGGACTTAATTCAGTACTCTGTGCCAAATTTCATGCATATCAAAAGATATAGAGGGACTTTGGTGCAATATTTACCTTAAATCGGACGAAACTATAAATGGGAGCTATATCTAAATCTGAACCGATTTTCTCGAAACTTGGCACACATCATTCTGGATCTAATTCAGTACTCTGTGCCAAATTTTATCCAAATCGGATTATAAATGCGACATGTACTTTGTTTACAATTTAACATCTACAGACGGACGGACATGCATAAATCGACTCAGAAAGTGATTCTATGCATATTCTCAAAAGGAACCATGTGACTATCTCGTTTCCTTTTGCCTGTTACAAACATATGCACAAAGACATAATACCCTGTACCACAGTGTGGTGAAGGGTATAAATATACACTGACTAGCTGCGTATTAAATATAAGCTCTAAATTACTTTGTTGCCTGTTTGCATAATTGGGCCACAAAGGGTTAAAGTGAAAAATTAAAGACTCAGACATGAAAAAAACCATTGAGCTGAGCAGTACCACAACTACCACGGAACTCAAATTTTCTGCGGATGTTTATTCCGAGCCTGGGCAATATTTCCTGATATTTGCACCCTCATGCCCGATTAGAGGTAAACAGCTCCTCTTCCTCACACTAACATATTTTCCGAACATTACGAGTATCCAGTACAGCTATTGTCCAGATTCCCTTCACCGTCTATTGATCGACTGGAAAATAACACAAAAAATTAAGTTTTCGGTCCACTTCATTCCAAAATTATTATCTGATCATCACCGAAAATTATACGCGTTGTCCTTGACCTTAACTGGAACCTCATGGAACATTTCAAAGCGATCAGCGCTATAGTTCCGCTCTCTAGATTGATAATGGGTTACTAAATAATATACGAATACGGAGATACCTGTAAATATGTATGTGTAACTCCCACATCCGAGCATATACAACAATATAATTGGTATTAATTTAAATGTCAACCACTCCTCTTGGATATAATATCCACTTCTCGGGTCTATGTCCTTAAGGGATAAATATATACGCTATGGAATACAAATTTGGTAATTTTGCACACCAGGGTCCATTTGACCCGCTAAATATTGACCTATCTTTATCAAAACAGGCATGCTTATTCTTTGGCCTGATCCCCTTCTCCATGCAAAATTTCACGATGTTCGGGTCATTATTGCGGCCGACAAAAAATAGTATTTGGTCCATTTCATCCCCTAAATATTAACTGATCTTTCCCAAAAACAATAGGGGTCTTCATTGGCCAGAACCCATCCTACATGCAAAATTTCGTGAAGATTGGTCCATAACTGTAGCCTGTATCATGTTTACAAATTATAATGGACGGACACACATGTCTAGATCGACTCAGCTAGTCGAGATATGACGATCGGTATACTTAAAGGTGGGTCTAGGACCAATATTTCGCGACGTTACAAACTTTTGGGGCTTAACAATGCTATAATACCCTGACAACATAGTTGTGTAGGGTATAATTACCGAGAAAGTCCAAAAATGAAACACTCATGCCACAGTATTACAAACATACATCAAAACATGTAAAGGCTTGATTGCGGGTTTTTTACAATATAACTATTTTCTGTGAACTTAAATCTGTTGTAACTGTCCAAAATAGGATATGAACAAAATTTGACGGCGCTACATCCTTGCCAAAAATTTGAATTTTTTTATATTTTTCTTTTGATATGTGTCATCCACAATCAGTTCTAAACACAATAATCCGAAAAATATGCATTTTACATTAATAAGCAGCTAGTTATTAGATATAATCTCTAAACATTTTGTTGCCTGTGGGCAACATTGGTCCACAAAGGGTTAATTGGCAACACATCATCAAAGATCTGATGACCCTATAGAAAAATCAAAGGTTCAGGACGCAATGAATGGTATACCAAGGATAAAATTGAGCATAATGTGCTGCCGTAATCAAAAATTATGGTTATGCAGTCGATTACTAGGAAAATTTGGTTATTTATCAATGCCCGTACCCCAATGTACGCTATTTTGATAACTAAATCTTCCTAATAAAATTATCAATGTTGATTCACCTATTAGAAAAGCCACCAAATAACGTACGTGTTTCAACTATTTTGGGAGTATAAAATGTCCCTAAAAAATTATCTACATTGGCATATATTTTCGTGAAGCGCCCATATTATTTGGTATTTTGGGGGTTTTGGTTTCAGGTAAAACGTATCACCTGTTATACTCGAGATATTAATTTTCACTCTTCAGTAATGTATTACCCTATAATTAGATCTACAAATCTAGCTTTGAGATAAAATCCGAGAAGACAACAACACGATTCTCAAAATGGCACATCTTTCAAAAACATAAATTTTTCAAGCTCTTTTTTTAGTTTTGGCACTTGTACTTAGTACTTGCTGTTAATTCGACCAACAGTAAATACAAAACAACAAATATAGATTCAAGTTTTGATATAACCTCACATAAAAGTTCGGTTTTATCGAGATTATCAAATGTTTAACCTAATTTTCTCATGGCAGTGACTATAATTTGATATATAGGATTCATGGTGAAAAGAAAATAAATTTCAAAAAGTCCCGTTTAAGTTTTCCAAACAAGTGTGTATGTAATTTCAATACTTTTTTGGAGCCCAAGATAGTCCCCATATAAATGTCCCGATCGACTAAAGGAATTTTGAATGCAAATTTTTTTTAACTTATGTTAAAATATTTCTGATCCTATTTTAACATAATACACCACAAAACATTCCATTGTTGTTTCTCAGTACGAAGTTGATAGATGTCTTTACTCATCAATCGTCATGTCCCATTAATAACACATGATTTGTGAATGGTGGCTTCCTGATAACGCAGTGGTCTATTTTTTGTTTGTCAAAAATAATTGGATTATGCTACTTCATGGAAGTATATAACATAAAAATGATGTATATACTTGCATATGCATATAACGAAGTCTTGGAATTGTAATTTAACATTAACACGATAACTTTATACCCCAAGTCCGAATGTATCACCAAACTCCAATGGCAAAATATAATCGATATGAATGGATTTTGGATTGTTTTCAACAAAATGTGTGAGGTGTAACGAATTTCACAGTCGACCTGTCATGATCTGAGATTAAATGCATTCAATATTTTTTGATAAAAATTTTCAGCTTCTGGCATTTACATTTTTGCACAAAGAATCAGTATTTCGGTGATTACCAAATCAAAGATTTCAAAAACAAACATTCAAAACTGCCAGAAAGATGGGTTGTACAAGTCACAGGAATTTGAGTTTAATTGTGGGTTGGCTTAATATTTTCCTGCCAATTTTGTCAGCAATTGCAGTGTTGGTGTTTTGGTTAGTTTACGGTATACCCGAAACTAGAGGTATTTTTTGATGAATATTGTATTTTTATATTTTGTATTCAAATTATAAGTTGTATTTTTGTAGGTGATTCCGAACGATATGCTTCTGTGTTGCTGGCATTAATGTTCACTTATATGATATTGTGGTTCATATTATCTGTCCTGCTGACCAAGGGTATTTATGAGGTAAGTTTGCAAAAGATAATTTTTTAATTTATTAAATCTGTGGTGAGTAAATCGCCTTAAATCTATAAAACTTCGATAGAGTCATAAAACGATACGATATTGATTTAATCGAGTAGATATTCAAAATCATTGGGACCTTTATATGGGGATTACGGCTGGGGCAAACAAAATATCAATATTACTGACACTCAGATTGGAAGGTGGAGTTGATACCTTTAACGTGCCAAAATGGTACCGGACATTTATATAGAAACTATATATGTCAAAATATGGATATAATGATTTTATTTCTGCGAAATGTTGTTTCGTAAGTCAAAATCCGGAATACTTCGATTGGTAAATATGTCCAGGACCATTTAAATACATAATATAGAAATTATCTTAAAACATGGAACAATATTGAACGGTAAATCACAGTCACTTCTGTTCGAAAATAAGGCTAAGTCCTTAAAATTCTAAAAATGTAACGTATTGTTAAATAAGAGCTATTCCAGAAAAAGTACCGTTAAAATAAATGTGCAAAATATTTTAATTCAGTATATTGTGATTTTAATAGACGAAATATTTCAGATAATACGGGTAATGTTTCGGACAATTCTGAGACGATTTTACCACGCTTGTTCGACAGAGGAAATCGCGATAGAGCACATAATATGATCCATCCTTCACATAGTCCCCATACTGAGACAGATGTCATGACTTTTTTAATGGCGTTGACATATTCCCCAGCAGTAGTGACTTCCAGTTGCCTTCCTCGATTCTCAGAGAGTAAAAATCTTAAGCTATGAAACCATGTATTGACATAGCACCCCATATAAACGTACCAATTTCAAACGTATGCAATTTGAAAGTAATTTTTCATGATTACACGAAGACTCAACAATTAAATCACCAGCCTGCAGAAAATTTCAATATAGGTCCATGTTTGGACATAGCTTCGTAATAACTGTATGTTGGTGAGGGGAAAAAGTTCAGTTCGGACGACCCTAACTCTGCTTTTACTTGCTCTAGTTAGCTATAGTCAACAACTCAGATTTTCGTGCGTGGATCTATCTTGTTGGATTTGGAAAGGAATTTTAGGTGTAAACATAGCATAGCTGTTCCAGGTGTCCTGATTTAAAGACGGCTCCGCTATAATGCAGTCGTTACCTTGACTGAAAATTTAAAAAAAAAGTAATGCTGATTGATCAGATGATCACTGGTAGCCGGTAATTTATATTTTTTAGCCGTGTATGGTAGGTGGAACAGATCAATTGGGTTGGAAACCTCTTATTGGTCATGGCCTTTAGTATTTATCTTATTCTATTTATTCAATCCTTATTCTATTCTTTCAATCCTTTATTATACCCTACACGACTATGTTGTCAGGGTATTATAGCTTTGTGCAGCCCCAAAAGTTTGTAACGCCGCGAAATATTGATCCTAGACCCACCTTTATATCGATCGTATTCTCGACTAACTGAGTCAATGTGTGTCCGTCCGTCCGTCTGTCCATTATAATTTGTAAACACGATACAGGCCACAGTTATGGACCAATCTTCACGAAATTTTGCATGTAGGATGAAGTGGACCGAAAACTTTATTATTTGTACTTTTCGAGTCGGAAGCCGAACAACACAACCCACGGTGAAGGGAATCTAGGCAAGTAATTAGAGGGGCTGTACTGATTATTAGTAACATTTGCTGACATCTAGCCTGTAAAAAGTGTGCAAATATCGCGAAATATTGCCGAATCTCAGAATATAGAACCGCAGAAAGTTAGATTTTCTTGGAAGTTGTGTAGGGTATCGTATGATCGGCCCCATCCCACTATACTGCTCCGCCCACTGGTTTTTATACTTTAAATTTGTTTAATTATTTAAAAATTTGTCTTTCAGAAACGTCACAAACTGATGATACCTTGGGTTTATTTAACCGGCTTTATAATATTTGCGCTGACATTCCTATTGGTCTATGATATTATTGCCGATTCAATATTGGGATATCCGTTTATTATAATTCTGTTGAAATTTATTGGCAACTGTTTGACATTGGGTAAGTTATATGTCTGTTTCAGAACTTGCAAGAATTTAGAATTTCGAAAAAATAGTAGATTCATCAGTTCGGAAACAGACCATATGTTGAAAGATAAACTTAATATTAAAAATATATTTTTTTGTTTACAGGCACAATCGTGTTTGTTTCATATCCCGTAATGATGTACTATATGAAAATTCGTTATAATTGGGATGATCCTGAAATGAAATAATATGAGAATTCCTGAAATCATAATTTTATCTGAGTTAATTAAGTACATTAGAAGTTTAACGTATGTAAATTAAGTTCTCTCACTTATATATTAAGTCTTCCATTGGAAGTGAATACAAATTAATTAAAAAAGTACACTAACAATAACAAACAAAAGACCACGATTTTGTTTTTATTTCTTTCTTAGAGTCGCATCATCTTAAGATCGATGATCTAGAAACAACATCACAGATAACAATTTAAACTTTTGACCACAAAATATTGTGACTTAATGTTGATGACCATTTAATTATTTCTGTGTCAATAGACGTACAATCACCTGAAATACAAGGAATAAAAAAGAACATAATAAATAAAATAATTAATTAAAAATATTATTTGACTAGACCAGATAATGACTAATTAGTCTAGAAAATATTATTTTTTTATTAAATTGATTTTTGACTATCTGAATTGAATTATAGCGTCGTCCTTGACAAAATGTGTTAAAAATCTTTAGATCAGCTGAAAGTAGGAAATCCTATTTTGCGAACTGAAAGATGACACACTGATGGTATTTTTTTGCCTCAACATTTAAATAGAAGATATAGCCTTTCCATGAGAGGGAGCCAAAGTGAAAGTGGTGTGGAAAAGAGACAGTCCTGCTAACTGCTACAATATTAGAGGATACGACAGCGACTTCACGTTGAAATACCTGCAAATAACAAAATGGAAATTCTTCTACAAGTTTTTATACCCTTCACCACACTGTGGTGACAGGGTACTATATCTTTGTGCATATGTTTGTTACAGGCAAAAATAATCGAGATAGACCCATGGTTCCTCTTGAGAACCGTCTGTCCATTTAAATTGTAAACAAAGTACAGGTCGCATTTATGATCCGAATTGGATGAAATTTGGCACAGCTCATTTGTTTGGCCCAAGGACGAACCCTATTGAGATTGGGAAAAATCGGTTCAGATTTAGATATAGCTCCCATATATATTTTCGTCCGATTTTAGTTAAATGGTCTACCAAAGTCCCTATATATTTTTCTATTTGCACAAAATTTGGTATAGCCTATTGAATTAGGTCTAGAATGATGTGTGCTAAGTTTCGTGAAAATCGGTTCAGATTTGGATATAGCTTCCATATATAGTTTCGCCCGATTTTAGGTAAATGGTGCTCCAAAGTCTCTGAAAATCATTCGATTTGCACGAATTTTGGCATAGCTTATTGAATTAAGTGTAGAATGATGTGTACACCTCCTATATATCTTCGTCCGATTTTAAGTAAATTGTGCACTAAATATCTACAGCTAGACCGATTGACACAACGTACTGAAATTAATATAAATTAATCTCTGGCAAGTTTGCTTCATATCAGTTCAGATATAGATATATCGTAGCTTAAATATGTAATTTCGACTTTTCGAGATTAACTTTTAAACAGTTCAGCATGCCGAATAGCGTGTGTCAAGTTTGCTTCAAATCCATTTATACAAATCTGTCGTAAACGACTCTAAACTTGCCCAAACCAAATGAAATTTAGCATTGGTTCCAGAAAGACATAAAAATCACATTTTAAATTCGTTCAATTTCATGTTAAAATTTCGTCTTTTCGGATACATATGTAGAATATACCCAAAGTGGTGAAGGGTATCATATAGTCAGCCCTGTCCGACTTTACTACTTTCCTTACTGGTCTTATTACATGCCTGACCAAGCATAGGCCCTTCTACGTGTGTAATGTAGGTTTCTTCAAAATTGACAAGTTAAAATTTGAAGAAAAATTCACTAAACAAAATTACGTTTTTATACCCTCCACCATAGTATGGAGGGTATATTAATTTTGTCATTCCGTTTGTAACTCATCGAAATATTAATTTCCGACCCTATAAAGTATATAGTATTTTTCCACCGAATTGGCTATAATTTAATATTTTGAATTACTTCGAATTTACTTCAATTTGGTATTTTGTGGCAACAAATCTCCCTTCCAAAAATTTTTAATATTCGTCCCCATATAACCCCCTTTTTATATTAAAATAGTTATCTGATTTGTTCCGCATTTGGGGTTTAATTCTAAGACTCTGTTGTAATCATTTCATCTGCGGAAGATACGGAAAAAGCTAGAACATAAGGTTCGATAATTAACCTTGTATATATATTCATATATATAAACTGTAACCCGCATTTAGGCTTAGCCCCTGTGTGGGAGGTACCAGAAGAAGTGGACCGAAGTTTGGATGAAATCAAAATTTTTTGAAACTAAGTTGGTCCAAAGAAACATCGGGTCTAGGACCAATATTAAGAACCATAATCGGTTTGTAGAAATGTCGGTATAGGTACACTTTTTGGTATGTTCCCTATATTTTTATTTCAAGTACCTGTCAGTATATCTATGGTGGAGGGTATCCAAAGTTCGTAAGGCAAAATATCGACGCCTCCGAACCATAGTATGCTAAGTCGACATAGCATGTTTTAAAGTTCTTTGCGTTTTTAGATACTACGGTCCTTAATTTATATTCTCTGAAATTTTGGTAATCATCGGCCAATCCAAACCAAAGTTATAAGCAAAAATGTACTTAGCATGGCACGTAAGATATAAGAAACTTCCATACTTTGAGAGCTTCTACTGAAAAATTCACTTTTCAGACTTAGCGTACTATGGTTCGGAGCCCTAAACTTATAATAGGATCGTAGGGCTCGTGATTTCACTTCGATTGAAGTATATCTCAAGAACATTTTTATAAAAAACCTATTTATTGGGTTGAACCCCGCGCGATTTTAGTTTTTTTAAGTGCTGAATCTACTGAGACCAGCCGTGTTAAATAAATACATAATCTGAGAATTCCGCGTGTATAATCGCTTTATTTTGTATATAAATATAAACATTTATAAACCATATTCCTGAGTAAATGCATCATAAAATATAGCGATACGTGTATAATTTTATCTAAAATAGATTGGGGAGGCATGTACACGGTTCTTGATGGATATGATCATATGAGATTTAAAAGCTTTCAAAACATCACCCTTTGTAGGGAAGGAGCTAGAAGGAGTGGACCGATAAGTCCCATCTTGCAACATTATACAGGTTTAGTTAAAATATTAGGGTGTCAAAGTTTGGTTCAAATCCGATGGTCTGTTTCCAATTAATTTTCAGCAAAATTTTGACAATTTTGTGAGGGAGGTACCAGAAAGAGTGAACCGATATTCTCCATATTCGAACTAGATTTAAGTTTGAAAGAAATATTACGATGTGCACAGCTTGGACCAAATCGGACATTCCATTCGCTTTATATTAGATTTATGAATATTCAATATGTTGACACTTGGTGTGAGAGGTACCAGAAGAAAGGGACCGATAGGATTGCTTGCGTTGTGAAAAATTTGGATGAAATTGGTTATTGCGTTAGCTTCATATGAGATTTACAAGTTTTCGAAATATTGACCATTTTTAGGGGAGATACTAGAAGGAGTGGACTAATGAGTCCCATCTTCCAACATTATACAGTTTTCGATAAAATATTAGGTTTTGCATTATATTATAAAATTAATTTTCATCAAAATGTTGACCATTTTGTCATTTGAGTTTGGAAGAAATATTTCAATGTGCAAAGTTTGAAGGAAATCGGTTACTCCCTTCGAGAGTTATATAGACGGACGGGCCGATATTTGTAAATGAGTCCATTTTGTCTGAAACGGATTTGGTCCAAAGAACCATGGAGTACAAAACCAATATTTCGATGAGGCACATTTTTGCCGTAGCAAAGTATATACCCTCATTAGACGTAGGGCGGAGGTTATAATAAAAAATATTTTTTCTTAATCTTTGCATCAAAAATTATAGATATACTCTGAAAAAGTCGACTACTAAAATATGTTTCAGGGCCCCCCTGGCTACGTCGGTGCTTATAGTCATCTTTTAGATGACTATAAATTATGATTTTTATAGGAAGAAATTCTGCAATTCTCTCCGAAAAAGTTGGTCCATAAGAATACTATCTGAAAAGACCTCACATGCTAATAATTTGTAGTATTTCTCTGGAACTACCACTGGTTATGATCACTGTATAAAAGAATTCATCTTGAAAGTGGTATAGGATATCGATTTTGGAGTTTACCGTATTGTTTTATATTATAACCAGTAAAGAAAGTAGTAAAGTCGGACTGGGCCGACTATATGATACCATTCACCACTTTGGGTATATTCTACATATGTATCCTAACAGACTACACGTTTTTGTTATATATCTATATCTGAACCGAGTTCGGGGAAACTTGCCAGAGACTAAGTTATATTACATCAGTACGTTGTGTTAATCGCCCTAGATATGGATCTTTTCACGAAGCTTAGCAAACATTTTAGACTTAATTCATGCAAATCGAAAGGTATATAGGGACTTTGGTGCACCAGTTACATGAAATCAGACGAAAATATATATGGGAGCTATATCTAAATCTAAACCGATGTTCACGAAAATTTGCACACATCATTCTAGACTTAATTCAGTACGCTATGCCAAAATTCGTGCAAATTAAAAGATTTACAGGGGCTTTGGTGCTCCAATTACCTAAAATCGGCCGAAACTATATATAGCAGCTATATCTAAATCGAAACCGATATTCACGAAACTTTTCACACATCATTAGTACGCTGTGCCAATTTTCGTGCAAATCGAAATATATATAGGTACTTTGGTACACAATTTACCTTAAATCGGACGAAGATTTATATGGGAGCTATATCTAAATCTGAACCGATTTTCACGAAACGTGGAAGACATCATTCTAGACCTTATTCATTACGCTTTGCTAAATTTCGTGAAAATCAAAAGATTTTCAGGGACTTTCGTGGGCTATTTACCCAAAATCGGGCGAAACTTTGCACACATCATTCTATACCTTATTAATTACGCTGTGCCAAATTTCGTGCACGGTACACTTTGGTGTACTACTTTCTTTACTGGTACCGTGTTACAAACATATGCACAAGGACATAATACCCTGTACCACAGTGTGGTGAAATGTATAAAAATTGGAGTAGTCTCATAATATCAATTTATAACAAATCTTTTTGTATCGCTTGATAACATTATTTGAAGAGCCTAAAAGTATGCTTTAATAAGAACAAGAGATACAGAAGGTCATTGAGCAAGATAGGTTTCATAGTCTTGATTTTAAAATTTCAAGATTTTCATTGGGCTGGTAAATGGATACCAATGCTTGTTAGTACGATTAAAGAAAAGTACTTATTTTTAATGGCGGGCATAATAATTTGAAATTTTTTTAAACCGAGAATGGGATGAGTCTCTTAAACGACGTATTTTTTTAAGTTTATGCCTAAAATGGCATCTAAAATTCCACACCAATCACTCTCCTTACTCTATATGCCGTGAAAAGTTTTCAGTCAGTTGCTAATCCACTTATTCCTTTGTGAGTCTGTATATAGATATCCGATCAAGCAATTATTGTATTAAAATCTGCAAGTCAGTTGGCGACATCATTTAACATATTCAAGCCACAAATTGGTGATTTAAAAGAAAATATAATTCCAAGGTTAAATTGTTATTTAAACTATTAAATTTAAGTGTTATTGTTGCCATAGCCACAAAGCGCACACATACGTGATGTACTCATACACTCACACATTTGGTAAATAGATTTAGTTTTTTTTTGCAGACAGCAAATCTATGCAAACTTATATGGAAGCAGTGGAATAATGATGCTGTCAATATAATATTCAAGCAACAGTTGTCCTTAGCCACCCTCTGAGTTAACTTTTGAAGAAGAATAATGTCTAGTGATTCATGGCAGATTCAGACTCCTCTTTCCGCCGCCTCTTCTCTAACCGCCATTGACACCACCAACAAGACAAGATGAGTGACAAAAACAACTTAAAGACAAAAAGAAAAACAAACATCATACTCCCTAAGAAGAAGAAAACAAGCAAAATAAAATAAAAAACTACTCCCTGAGAAGGGTACTCGTAGAGATGACAAAAACAAATACTAAACAGAAAAAAACACTCTGGTCTAATGGCATCATTGTCTAGTCCAGAGGGTGGAATGTTCCCGGAGGGAGAGTATGCGTATGGGTGTCGCCAAAAAAACAGCACACAAAAATTCCCCTGCGACCATAATTTTGTGCGGCCGTGAGTGTGTGTGTGTGTGGGTTTGTGTCGTCTGCCTCCGTTTGACTGGAATCCTGACTGTAAAATCTCAAAATGTTAGTCAGTGTTTATATGACCGTGTTCGGGACTTCATCATTTGTAAAATTTAGTTGAGTGCGGTGAAAATTATTTAAAAAGAAAAAAAACATAGAAATACGAAAAATAAAAACTCGCTAAATGCGTTGCCTTAACCTGAGAACTCTTAGCCTGTTGATTGGTTGGTTACATTTGCTGTATGCCACAGTAGCTATAGCAGGAGCGATATATTTCGACTATTATGCCAAACAGAAATTGGCCAATACCTCGAAATATGGTAGGAATTTAAATTGTTTTAAATAATTAATTGACATAGTCTTATAAAAACTAACAATAAGAAAAGTTGATACCATATTCAGTAAAAATTTCAAAAAATGTTGAACCAAAAATAATAATAAACCTAATACAAGTTTGAACTATAAAATAAATAAATAAATAGTAGTTCTCCTCGACATTTACTTTGTTACATTTTATATTTAAAAAAAATCCCTTGTTTTCTTAGATGAATTTGTCCAGGTCGAGACTATTGTTTTGGTTTTATATCTGTTGCTCAATATTTCTCGTGTAATTATTTCGGTGTGTTTAATAAAGGGAATCCATCAGGTGAGTTTTGAATTGACACTTAATAAAAAATTCGTAACATTTTTTTTCGTTAAATTTTTCATTGTTTTCGTCTTTGTTTTTTTAGAATAATCGCGAATTATTGGTTCCCTTTGTCTATGGCCAATTGGCCATTTTGGTAATGTTCGTGAGTTTAGTCATCATTGATGCTCTGTATGACCTTAAAAATGGCAAAGATCAGCCGTACAGTTTTTTGGATTTGGTATTGGATGTCACATATGCATGTAAGTAGAAATATTAAATGGAAGAGAGAATTTTTATATCTATATACAGTGAGTGTAAAAAGTATTTTGCCTCAATATAAATTTGAAAAAATTCCAATATATACGCCTGAAGCCAGCAAACTAAAGATGTAAAATGACTTATGTATGATGGAGTACATTTGTGGACATATTTAGATCGTATTTCTGCAAGAATCACAGCGAAAGTCCTATTGGTCTCGAAGATATCGGCCGAAATATATAATAACCCAAAAATGTTTATCACAAAAAAGTATTTTGCTTTTTATTATTATTTTAGAAATAAATGTTACATTGAACACGTTTGGTCTCTTTATAGTTACAATTGCGGTTAACCACATACTATAAGCGATTTGACCACGATTCCATTACATCACGGCATTTTTTCGTGGGTATTTTCTCACATTTACATTCAATACATTCTCCATCAGTATTTCATTTAATATTTGGTATTTTCTCGTCCTAATCTTAAGATGAGAGTATTAAACATAGTCATTGCGGCTTCAAAACATCCCAAATATGTTTAGAATAATAAAGAAGAGGTTTTGCAAAATATAACGCGAGGACAAAACCTTAAAAACTATAAAAACCAAACTCCGACAAACAAATTATTTAAAAAAAATTCGCGAAACCCAATTTTTCTGACTTCGAAATTTGTATGGTCCAGTAATATTGATTTAGGAACCAATATATGCAATGTAAATACCAATAAGGGGGTCAGATTCAAAGATATGAACAGTTCTAAATCAATAGTAATAAAAACCAATACATGAAGTTGGGAGAAAACATCATTATTCGTCAAATCCTATTGTCTTTTGAAAAACTGTGGTTGCTGGTGGCGAATACGCATTCTATATTTTATCTCCGATTAACACCATCAGTTGCGAATAAAATGCAGTAGGGAATAAACGGGTCGATGTATTTATTTTCGAAATAAGATGTATTTCTATTGCCAGAAAACCGTCCATATATTTGAATCTGACCTCCTTATTGCTATTTTCATCGTATATTTTGGTTCCTAGATCAGTAAAAATGAACCATAAAGTTTTCGAAGTTAGAAAAATGGAGTTTCGCGATATTTTTTTTAAATAATTTGTTTGTCGGATTTTGGTTTTAATAGTTTTTAAGGTCCTGTCCTCGCGATATATTGTGTAAAACCTCCTTTTTATTATTCTTAACATATTTGGGATGTTTTGAAGCCGCGATGACTATATTTAATACTCTGATTTTGAGATTAGGACGAGAAATTACCAAATATTGCTGGAGAATGTATTGAACGTAAATGTGAGAAAATACTCGCGAAAAAATGCCGTGATTTATTGGAATCGTTGCCAAATCACTTATAGCATGTCGTTACGCGCAATGGTAACTATAAAAAGACCAAACGTGTTCTATGTAACAATTTTTTCTAAAATAATAATAAAAAGCAAAATACTTTTTTGTGATAAACATTTTTGGGTTGTTATATATTTCGGCCGATATCTTCGAGACCAATAGGTCTTTCGCTGTGGATTCTTGCAGAAATACGGTCTAAATATGTCCACAAACGTACTCCATTATACATAATTCATTTTACATCTTTAGTATGCTGGCTTTAGGCGTATATATTAGAATTTTGTCAAATTTATATTGAGGCAAAATACTTATTACACTCACTGTATATAAAAATGAATTGCTGTTCGTTAGTCTCGCTAAAACTCGAGAACGGCTGAACGGATTTTTCTTATCTTAGTCTTAAAATATTCGTAGGGCTTCAGGGAAGGTTTAAAAGGTGAGAAAAATTTAAAAATCGCGAAAAATTTGCAAAAAAGAAAAAATATTATGAAAAAAAATATTATGAAAAACAATGTTATGAAAAAATAAATATTCATTTGTCAAATATTGAAAATTTTCAAAATATTTTATTTTATTCAATTGGCATTGTAACGAAACTTTTTTTCTGAGAATGCAAAACAATAATTGAGATGAATTCGCGATCATTGTATGTACACGTTTTCCATAAAATTCACGTACATTTTGGAACAAATGCAAGGATGAAAATCTGAAGATTCAGAAAGAGTTCTGATTCTAAGACACGTGCCCTAGATTATTCTTCTTGAAAATAATAATAATAGGAACACAGTATCGAAAAAGGTGGATTACTATTACATGGGGGATATTTGAAACCTTGGGCGAACATAACATGGCAGCCAAATACCGAATATTAAGGGATGCCGTTAGATGGGGATATCCGAATACTTGAGTCAATATGGAAAATTCTAATTAGGGAGAAATTCTGCCCAATAAGTATCCCTAATATTAGGTTTGGGAAAAAGAAATCCATTAGACCGGTGGAACGATCGAATTTTACAGGCATGTCGTAACATCGTCCAGGAGCTAAAAATTAAACCATTCACACAAAGCTGGATTCAAAAATAAGCTCAATGGTTGGGTGCCTCACCAATACCAATACCGCAATTTCAGAGCACTATCTTAAAGGTTATTTAATATTGGGCTATCGTTATGTGAATTATACATCAACAATATTGCTATGCAAGACAACGTTTGCCGGCAATGTTGAATGTTGAAGTGTTCGTGGATGTTCAGGGAAGGTTTAAAAGGTGAGAAAAATTTGAAAATCGCGAAAAATTTGCAAAAAATATTTTGAAGCATATTTGCATTTCCGCGAATTTAGTATCGAGCTATATGGAAAGCACCACGTCGTAGTTCTTATTTTGAGGTATTTTGAGCGAAAATTGGTAGCGTATCATTCCTTTAAGCATACATTTGTCATTTATTAAAATTTTTCAAAATATTTAATTTTTTTTAAATTGGATTGACATTGTATTGAAACATTTTTTTGGGAGAATACAAAAAATAATTGAGAAGTATATTATTGAATGCACACGCGATCATTGTATTTACACTTTTCCATAGAATACAGGTACATATTGGGACCAATGCAAGGATGGAAAATCAGAAGACATTCTGAATCGAGTTCGTGGCCATTCAGGATATTCGGATTCTAAGATCCATGCCCTAGATTAATATGTTTGAAAATAATAATATGAACATGTTGTTCCTTAAAGTAAATGAAATGAAATCAGGTGGTTAAATGCCTAATCGTTTTTCAATATCTTTGAACTTATAAACAGACCACGTCGCATATATCCTATACCAAAAATGTGTATCACAGAGAAAACTAATATACCAGATATTTTCTTTGCAAAAATCTATCATTAAGTTCAGCTGTAAAGAGAACAACCGACAAAAAACCAGCAAAATTAGAAAAATAGCATAATATCTAATTTGATGGTTGTACCAAAACCTCCATCCGATGTTACCTATTCGTATTGAACATGCCAACTACCGATCACACTCAGATTGGAAAACGGGAGTAAGAACCTTTAGATAGTGCATAACTTCTGGGATGATGTTATGCCAAATTATAGCCAACTCTATGAGAAGATTAGGTCAATGTATTAAAAATGGGGCGAGACCTGTATGTATTGCTATATCAAAACTTGGACCTAAATAGGTAATTTTTCGCAGAAATGTGTCTCACCTCCAATATCCCGGAATGACATATTTTAGCTACTACAATGGGAATGGAGATATATACATTTTTGGTAGGAATATTTGACAGCATATGAGAAATTATTGGGGTTACCATTATATGGGTGCTCCCCGGAAATTTGGATCAATATTGATAATTCTTTGTAAGGAGATTTTGTACTCACTGATCATTTAAAATATAAAATTACAGCTAATTTGGTTGAAACACGTGTCCAAACAAAATACAGAGGAGTGGACCAATATTGACAATTTTAAGTAGGGTTCATGCTACCAATAAAACAACCAATTACAGCTGATTAGGTTGAAAAACGTGCCCAAAACTCCAAAAATGTGGAGTGCCATTATATGGAGGCTTTTTCGAAGCTTGCACAATTTTTTAAGGAACATTTTCTACTCAATGATCATCCAATATATAAAATTAAATGAAGGGATTACCTGGATACTTGCCAATATTGATAATTTTAAGTACAGATATTCTGTTGTAAACCGTGCCCAAGATCTTCAAAATATGAAATGTTTATTGCTACCGTTATATGGGCAGTACTCTGAAATATGTGCCAATATTGATAATATTTGGTACGGATATTTTCTGTTCAATTACAACCCATTCTGTTGAAAAATCGTCAAAACTTCTCATATTGCGAGGTACGGTTATATGGCTACCCTAAATAGTGAACCTTGGAGTAGTAGCAATGTATGTGCAAATTTCAGAGCACTATCTCAAATCGTGGAGGGTAGAAAAAGCTAACTTATTATTGGCCTATCATTATGTGAATAATACATCAACAATATTGCTATGCAAGACAACGTTTGCCGGGCCCGCTAGTAATTATATATATATATATATGATATATCATGATATATCCTTGTGTATATATGTCGATAATTTCACTAAATCTATGGTTTAGTGTAAATATTAACATCTGAAATGTTTAGACGACACAATATTTTTCTATTCAAATCAAATAATGTATGTTTTATCAAACAATTGGCCATCTGTATGGAGGTACAAAAAGAAGTTGACCTATGAACCGCATCTTCGGTTCAAAAACGAGTGGACGGATGAGTCCCATTTCGGACTTCGACACAAATTGAATATTTCGTTCATTTCAATTTACAAATTTTCAAAATGTTGACCTTTTCTGAAGGGGGTACTAGAAGGAAATCCATTATTTTTTCGGCAGGTGTCTGTACTGATAGATTTATCGTAACGTATCTATCGAACAATTTCAAATTTATGCTCGTTGGAAGGGTAACATTTCGCAGTAAAAAAATATTTTGCTTTTTTTGTTTGGTGCATTCAGTTGTGAATTACAGGGTGTTAAAAATGAAAGTGAACTAAGAGAAAATTCGGCACATTTTACAGTTTTTCTATGACAAAGGCGAAAATGAAAGGCAAACAGCTAAAATTGTGAATCGTTCCGTTACTGTAACAGCCAATTATGTGCAATTTTGGTTTCTTAGATTGCAAAAGGAATCAAGATAGACTCATGGTTCCTTTTGAGAATATGCATAGAATCACTTTCTGAGTCGCTTTACGCATGTCCGTCTGTCCGCCCATGTATTTTTGTTAACAAAGTACAGGTCGCATTTATGATCGGATTTGGATGAAATTTGGCACAGTTCACTTATTTGGCCCAAGGACGAATCCTATTGAAATTAGAGAAAACCGGTCCAGATTTAGATATAGCTCCCATATATAGTTTCACCCGATTTAATGTAAATGGTGTACCAAAGTCCCTATATGTCCTTCGATTTGCACGAAATTTTGCATACCGTACTGGATTGAGACTAGAATGATGATGTGTAAAATTTCTTGAAAATCGGTTCAGATTTAAATATAGCTCTTATATAGTTTCGCTCAATTTTAGGTAAATGGTGCACCAAGTGCCTGAAAATCATTCGATTTGCTCGAATTTTGGCATCGCGTTCTGAATTAAGTTTTTGTTATTTGAATTTTGCCTTGTACTGAATTAAGTCTAGAATGACATGTGCTAAGTTTCGTGAATATCGGTTCAGATTTAGATATAGCTCACATATATAGTTTCACTCGATTTTAGGTAAATGGTCCCCATATATCTTCCAATCGGGTCAGATTTAGATATAGCTCCCATATATATTTTCGACCGATTTAATGTAAATGGTTCACCAAAGTCCCTATATATCCTTCGATTTCCATGAAATTTGGCATAGCGTAATGAATTGGGTCTAGAATGATGTGTGTAAAATTTTATGAAAATCGGTTTCGATTTAGATATAGCTCTCCGATTTTAAGTAGGACCCAAAATATGGCCGTTAGGAACAAAACTTATTAATATTAACCCAAGTTTCAGGGAAGCCCCCATATCACGGTTCCCCCTAATATTCAGTATTTTAGGAAATTTGGAACGTTTTTCAACCGATTTGGCTGTAATTTGCATTTTTTAGGTTCTCTTTATATAACACATGTCCGTCGCAAAAATTATTAATATTTGCTCAACTTTTAGGGTAGCCCCCATATAACGGTACCCTTCAATATTCGGTATTTTAGGCACGTCTTCCGACCGAATTGGCTGTAATTTGGTATTTGGGGTCCTCATTGAATATCACATGTTCGTACCAAAAATTATTAATATTAACCCAAGTTTCAATGTTGCTACAGGTTTTTCAACCGAATTGGCTGTAATTTGGTATTTTATATTCTCATTGGCTGTCAAATCTCACTACCAAAGAATATCAATATTGATCTTCGTTGTATTATAGCCCCATGTAGCGGTAGATCCACTATAAGATATTTTAAGAATTCAAATCATATTTTTCTCACGTCTTTTTCCGGAATATTCAAGGTCCTACCATAACAAGAGTTTTTTCCCTAGGAGCCCCCATTAATTTTAGATATTTTGATTGTAATCCTCATGATGGAGGGTATAAAAAGATCGGCCAGGCCGAACTTAAGATCGTCTTTATTTGTTTCTATGTGAGTAAATTTCACGCCTTGGCCGGTCAAAAGGGTCCTGGTTTGAGCTTGGTAGCTCTGATTCGTCCACAAGATCTTTCTAATTTTCTAACTCGGTTTGTGGTCAAAAATGGGAATTTTTCCAAAATTTAAATTCATTGGTCCCCCATTTTGCAAATTGTTGTGTGATGTTAGTAATCCTTGTTCATACTCGAGTCATCTTTCAAATGAAATAGGTAGTTCTAGTGATCGGAATTTCTTTAATTACAAAAAAAAAAAAAAAAACAAAAATATGTCAATTAATTATCCCATCCTTTAAGCCATCAAGTGCTTTTGTGAAAAAAAATCAAAAAATTCTCATAAATAAAAAAAAAAACAGTGAGCGGGCAGTATAGTCGGACTGGCCCGACCATATGATACCCTACACAACTATCACGAAAAGCAAACATTCTGCGGTTCTATATTCTGAGACTGGGCAATATTTCGTGATATTTGTACCCTCTTTACCGATTATAGATCAACAACTCCAATTTCTAACCCTGGAATTTTTCCCAATTTTTTTTTTGTGTGAATTTTTACGCCATAGTATTAAAAATTGGTCACTTTAGGCTTTGGTTGACCCTCGGAATATTGACCGATCATCATCTAAACAGATCCCCTTCACCTTGTTAAATGTGTGATGTTCTGCATATAATAATTGCCTCTAGAGCGACTAGAAAATGTGACAAAATTAAAGTTTTCGGTACCATGCACCGATCTTTACCAAAAACCCATTCTACATGCAAAATTTCGTGAAAATTGGTCCATAACTTTGGCCTGTATCGTGTTTACAAATTATAATGGACAGACGGACGGACACACATGTCTAGATCGACTCAGCTAGTCGAGATATGACGATCAGTATACTTAAAGGTGGGTCTAGGGCCAATATTTTGCGGCGTTACAAACTCTTGGGGATGCACAAAGCTGTAATACCCTGACAACATAGTTGTGTGGGGTATAAAAATCAAATGATTTTGTGGGTGACTTTTTTGATAATTATTAGGACTTTATTAGCAGACGGAATGGTAAAATTAAAAGCCTTCAATATTGTGAATGACATTTTTATCGATATTACAAAAACTTTTGCAAATTATATAAGAATATGAAATTTATGATATACTAAGTTCACTTCTAATATAATGAAAAAAAAACTTCTGTAATACTTTTTTTAATTTCATGGGGAGTGTAAAACTTATATTCCCCAAAGTATTGCCCACTGAAAAAAAAACAAAAAGAGAAAAAACCTAATTTAAATGTAATTAAATTAACAACTAATAAAACACCAAATACTGGACACTTCATCATCACATTAAACGCCTGCTGGCCTACCCACATTTGTATTTCTGTTGTTTTCGGTTTAGAAAATGCCATTTTTTGTTTGGAATTAAAAACAAAAACTTGACTGTCATCGCTTTGCCATAGAAAATTGCTGTCTAAGCAATGAAAAAACTCCCTCTACATAATTAAGTCAGCAGAACTACCATATGCAGTAATTTTGTGCGCTGCTAAGGAACTCTATTGGGAGTACACTGTATGTAAGTGCTCTTAAACGCATTCCAGAATAACATACATACAACGGTTTGTACATATATACATTATGTCGTCATCCGTCTTGTAATCTTGATATACGAGAAGTGAAATGTTGAAGTTATTCGGTCATGTAATTTAAAGTGTTCCAAGAGTTAATATTGTATATTTAAAGGAGCTATAAAATTCAATCTATTTCAATATTTATAGATCAAGTTAGAAAATAATATGATTAAGGCTATGTTTATTAGGCAAATAATATTATATAATATGGGGAAACATTTGGATTTAAAGAAAAATTTACAATCATTATTCGATAATAAATTCCTGAGATGCTCACTTTTGAGTGAACAAAGAGCTTTGGCAATAGATTTGGGCGCACGGAAAAAATATATCAATCTGGAGAATATATTGAAAAGTAATAGAACCATTTTTATGATAACTTGCATATGGTTCCAATGTCCATTTCCTTTCCAGAACCCGAACTGTCAAATTTGAGTTTGGAAAATGCGGCTAGCTAATTCACTACAATATGTCAAGAATCTATATTGACTTTTGAATGTGAAGTGATGTTTATCGTCTGAGAATCCAAAAATCTGAGTAACAAACGCTATACAAGTGAAACCATAGATATACTGACATGTACTAGGAATGAAAATATAGGGAACATACCAAAAAGTGGACCAATACCGACATATCTAAAAACGGATTATGTAAACCAAAATACAAATTTCAGAAATTTTTAATGGATAATTATACCCTTTGCCTTATGGCCCTTATGGCACACTTTGACACGGTGAAAATGTGCATCATCGAAATATTGGTTCTAGACCACATGTTTCTTTGGACCAAATCCGTTTCAGAAAATTTTGATTTCATCCAAATTTTGCCCATTTTATTATTTCTTCCAAAACTTAGTTCAAATTCGAAGATGGGGAATATCGGTCCACTCCTTCTGGAACCTCCACACAGGTGCTAGTTTTAACTACGGCTATAGTTCATTATCGTTCTTATTTTTTATCTCGCTATCCTCCTCAGGTGAAATGATTACAACAGAGTCTTAGAACCAAACTCAAAACGCGGAACAAATCAGATAACTATTTTTATATAAACAAGTGAAAAAGCGTTAAGTTCTCAAAACCCCAAAATGTTGACATAGTAGGGTGAAACATGTGTATAAAATCCTGAAAATACTCCAATTAAGAGGGCAAATTTATATGAGGCATACTAAAGCGGGACCAATATTGACAATATTGTGTAGGAATTAGCTAATACTTAGTGTTTTCATTATATAAGAGGTTATGTCTACTTAAGCGCCGATATAGCTCAAGTTCCAAGCTAATAATTTAGTTTTGAATCCCAATAACGTGCATCACGCTATGCGGGTCGATGTAGTTCATTCTCAAACCCCTTTTTATGTCGATATCCTCCGATAGAAAAATAATTACAACATATGGCTAAATCGACTTAATAGTTTTAGAATTCTATACTATGCAGGGTATGAACTGAAAATTTCGTCTACAGAATATCTCCCATTCTATGGTGGAATACAGCTATATGGAGATATCCCCAACACACGAAACAAATTAGCTAACTATGTAAATAAAAAAGGGGGTTATATGGAGACTACCCCTAATTTTTGGTAGGGAGATTTGTTACCATATACGACTACAAAATACCAAATTACAGCAAATTCGGTTAAAAACACGCTCAAGAACCCCAAAATACCGAAAATTGGGGGGGGGGGTACCCTTATATGGGGGCTATCAGAAAAAGTGGACCGATTGGGGGGTATTTGGCACCAAATAAGAACTCAAAGTACCACATTTCAGCGAATTCGGTTGAAAAAGACACTCAAGAACTTCAAAATACCGAAAATTGGGGGTATCCTTATATGGAGGCTATCAGAAAAAGTTGACCGATGTTTATATTTTTTGTATAGATATTTGGCACTAAATAAGAACCCAATGTTCTAAATTTCAGCGAATGCGGTTGAAAAACGCGCTCAAGATCGCCAAAATACCGAAAATCGGGGGTACCCTTATATGGGGGATATCCGAAAAAATAAACATATATTTATAATTTTTGGTGGGGAGATTTGCTACCATATACGACTACAAAATACCAAATTTCAGCGAATTCGGTTGAAAAAAGAGATCAAGAACCTTAAAATACCGAATATTGGGGGGTACCCTTATATGGGAGCTATGCCGAAACGTGGACAGATGTAGAGATGTTTTTAGGTGGAGAGATATTTTTGGTAGAGAGAATGAAAATACAAAATTACAGCCAATTCGGTTGGAAAACCTGTCCAAAATTTCCGAAATACCGATACCCTGGGGGATACCCTGAAATTTGGGTCAATATTAATAATTTTTGGCACGGATATGTGTTATTCAATGAGATCGGAAAATACTAAATTACTGCCAGTACTGTTGAAAAATGTTTCCAAAATATCGACATAGAATTTTATTCTGATAAAGAATTTATATACTTCGTGGGTCTCCGATGAATATTTCGAGGTATTGCCAACGGAATGACAAAATTAATATACACTCCACCTTGTGGTAGAGGGTATAAAAAGGGACCCCTAAAAGGGTAGGGGTGGAGAAAATCAGTTTATCAAATCCCACTATAAACCCAAAATACCGAAAATTGTGGATACCTTTACATAGGAGCTACCCGAAAAAATTACCTATATTTATAATTGTTTGTGGGGATACTCTTTTATGGGAGGTACCCGAAAAATTACCAATATTTATATTTTTTGTGTTGAGATATTTTACCCTATTGAAAAACGCACTCAAGAACCCCAAAGTCCTGAAAATTGGGAATAACCTCATAGAGGAGCTACCCGAAAAAAATTACCTATATTTATAATTTTTTGTGGTGAGATATGCTACCCGTTCGAAAAATGCACTCAAAATGCACAAAATATATTTTTTATAATTTTTTGTGGAGAGATTTGGTACCCAATAAGAAATTATCAGAGAATTTAGTTGCAAACGCACCTAAAATGCCATATCATCAAAAATAGGGGATACAGTTATATGGGGGCTATGCCTAAACGTGGACCGATATAGCCAATTTTGGAACTTGATCTGCCTGCAGACAAGAGGAAACTGTTGCTGATCTAGAGTTATTACAACGTAGAGACGATCATGTTTAAATTGTCATAGAATTTTACGTTGATCAAGAATACATATATAGTGAACTCTCGATAATGTGAACTAATTAATGTCGGGGTAGTTAATATTTTCGAATTTGTTTGCTAGTTTGAGTCAATATGTTCTTTCTCGAATTCTCCATTCTACGTTGATGTTGCAGGCTAGTCGCCAGTCGCACGATATCATTCGAAAGGAGTTACCAGTTTCATCCGAACTGTGTTAATCGTAATATTTACACCATACCTAAATCCAGACCGATGATAATGAAAATTGTCTGGTTGCGCTATCAGACCAGATTGGTTCATAACTTCAATCAAACGTCTAATTACGAAACGTCTGATTATGACCGACGGAGGGACTTAAGGCTAGATCTATTCAGGCAAGATAAGAGGATTTTCGTATTGTTTGAGGTTTTGGTGCAATTTCCGCCGTAATTTGCTGCTATATGGCTTTTTGTAGTAGAAAGGACAACAAGGTTTTGGTGGCAGGTGAAATACCTTGACGAGAATATTACAAATCCAAAAGGACAAATTCGCCATAGGTCATGTTTTGGAGTTATGGTGTGATGCATTTTTTGTGTGTAACTCAAAAGTTTACGAAGAAAAATGCCTTATATCTTTGTTTGTTGCTATTGTAGGTTATTTTTATACCCTTCACCACACTGTGGTACAGGGTATTATGTCTTTGTGCATATGTTTGTAACAGGCAAAAATAATCGAGATAGACCCATGGTTCCTTTTGAGAATATGCATAGAATCACTTTCTGAGTCGATTTACGCATGTCCGTCTGTCCGTCCGTCCGTCTGTCCATGTTAAATTGTAAACAAAGTACAGGTCGCATTTATGATCCGAATTGGATGAAATTTGGCATAGGTCACTTATTTGGCCCAAGGACGAACCCTATTGAAATTGGGAAAAATCGGTTCAGATTTAGATATAGCTCCCATATATATATTTAACCGATTTAATGTAAACAGTCCCTATATAACTTTCGATTTGCACGAAATTTAGTACAGCCTAATCATTTAGGTCTAGAATGATGTCTGCCAAGTTTCGTGAAAATCGGTCCAGATTTAGATATAGCTCCCATATATAGTTTCGTCCGATTTCATGTAAATGGTGCCCCAAAGTCCCTATATATCTTTCGATTTGCCCGAAATTTGGCATAACGTACTGAATTGAGTCTAGAATGGTGTCTGCCCAGTTTCAAGAAAATCGGTCCAGATTTAGATATAGCTCCCATATATAGTTTCGTCCGATTTCATGTAAATGGTGCCCCAAAGTCCCTATATATCCTTCGATTTGCACGAAATTTGGCATAACGTACTTAATTGGGCCTAGAATGATGTCTGCCAAGTTTCATGAAAATCGGTCCCGATTTAGATATAGCTCACATATATAGTTTCGTCCGATTTAATGTAAATGGGGCCCCAAAGTCCCTATATATCTTTCGATTAGCACGAAATTTGGTACAGCCTAATCATTTAGGTCTAGAATGATGTCTGCCAAGCTCCGTGAAAATCGGTCAAGATTTAGATATAGCTACCATATATAGTTTCGTCCGATTTCATGTAAATTGTGACCAAAATCCATATATATCTTTCGATTTGCACGAAATTTGGCATAACGTACTGAATTGAGCCTAGAGTTATGTCTGCCAAGTTTCGTGAAAATCAGTCCAGATTTAGATATAGCTCCCATATATAGTTTCGTCCGATTTCATGTAAATTGTGCACCAACATCCATATATATCTTTCAATTTGCCCGAAATTTTGCACAACGTACTGAATTGAGCCTAGAGTGATGTCTGCCAAGTTTCGATAAAATCGGTCCATATTTCTATATAGCTCCCACATATAGTTTCGTCCGATTTCATGTAAATGGTTCACCAAAGTCGCTATATATCTTTCGATTTGCACGAAATTTGGCATAACGTACTGAATTGAGCCTAGAGTGATGTCTGCCTTGTTTCGTGAAAATCGGTCCAGATTTAGATATAGCTCCATTTTATTATAGATTGATTTTATGTAATTGACGCACCAAGGAACCAATAGGAACAAAACGTTCTAAAGTTAGTATAACCTAACCTGTGACAAGTTTGTTTGAAATCGCTTAATATGTGGATATAGCTTACATATATTTTTTCGCCCGATATCAAGCAAATTGGGCATCATACTCCTCATGTTAGTCAGATTGACATCAAATTTTGCACAACGTACAAAATTGAGCATAGAATTACGTAGTTGCGTTTTCTAGAAGTACAGACATAGTCAACCGGATGACCTATTTATATTTGTTTGAAGTCGATTTACACACTTTATGGACAAATCTAGGTAGATTCACATTTAGATAAATATCACATATTTTATTTCATCCAATTTCATGTTAATAGTCCTGTTTAATGTACCCATAGTGGTGAAGGGTATCCTAGAGTCGGCCCCGTCCGACTTTACTACTTTCCTTACTGGTTTAAATGGCATTTCTGTAGTTAAGGGAACACCTCCCTCCCACCCATTCACGATTTTTTATTTTTAAGATTTTAAATGGGCTGGTAAATGAATTCCAATGCTTGTTAAGGTTTGTAAGTTTGCACATACATATTTGAAGATTTAAAAAGGAAGAAAAATAATTTACCAAAAATTTTTGTTGCTGTTTTGTTGTTGTGTTTATAGGCCCATTTTTAAACATTCACTATTAACTATTTACTTTCCCCATGTTCCAGGATATACGACGTTCGACCGGGCCGAACATACATTCATTTCCAGTTTTTAGCAGGGTGCAAAGAATGATTAAAATACACTCTTTCTCACGAATGCTCACGGGTGAGAATTCGAATATTTTCAATTTATCGCGAATGATTAAGTTAGAATAAATCACTGCTCGGCATTGGACCCAGGGCTGCCAGATTTGACGATTTATCGTCATTTTGACGATTTTTTGGTCAAAATTTGAAAAATGACGATTTGACGATTTTTGTCCAAAAAATGACGATTTTTGGTCATTTTAGTAATATTGCATTATTTGGATTCTTTTTTTTATGGCAACATCAAAAATATATAAAGCGAAAGAAAAAGTAAAAAGAATATGAATATTTGGCATATGAGTGTGAGGTATACTTTGTATTGTTACAAAGCCAACAACAGTTTACGTTTACCCAGATAGATGAAAAACTATCAATCAGCTGTGCCGTTCTCTGGGTAGACATCAAGAAAACAAATAAAAGTTAACGGTTGTTGTTTTTTGACACGGGCAAATAGAAGAAAATTGGTGAACGGAAAGTTGTTATATTAAATTTAAGTTTCAATTTATACAAAGTTATTACAATTTTAAAAAGATTTTCCACCTTTTGTGAACGAAGATGAAAAACAAAAATTGGATTCAGAATTTCGCGAACTAAGGTTGTTTGATTATGATTTGTGAAAATTATGAAACCGATTTGTTTCGTTTTCGGAATGCAATATTTGATTTGAAACGTGGTGATGGTTCATATGTTTTTCCTATAATAACTAAATTTGTACGGAAGGTAATGGTATTACCCCATTCCTCAGCAAATGTTGAGCGTGTTTTCAGCCAAGTAAATCTTAATAAAACGAAAAGTCGAAATTCCCCCAATAAGGATTCAATGGAGAAATTTATACCAAAGATTATTTAAAAGTTAACAAAACAAATTGTTATGATACGTTAATTAAAACCGACATGTTGAAAATGATTAACACAAATATATTTTTTTTTAAAATGAATGACTTTATTAAAGTCGACATGACTATTCAAATATTTATTTATAAAATAAATGAATTTCTTGATTAGCTTTAAAAAAACGTGTTTAATAAATTGAATGCCTCTTTTATGTTCCTTTTAATAAAAAAAATATGTTTAAATATATCTAAATGTGCGTATTTAAATTTTTGACGATTTTTGATAAAAAAAATCGTAATTTTGACGATTTTCCCAAAAAAAAAATCTGGCAGCCCTGATGGGCACCTATGTTCGTGAGAGAATGTCAGAAAGAATATCAACCACCAAACGAAACGAACGAACGTTGTTGTGTGCTCTCATTCTTTTATAATGTGTGTGCGAACATTCTTTTGGCGAATGCTCGTTTGGTAAAGAATTTATCGCCATAAATTCATTCTTAAAATGGGCAAAAAACGAAAAGAGTGTATTTTGAATCATTCGCGAGCGAATTTATAACATACTTTTATAAAATACTACAATCTTTAATTTTATTTATCTTTTTACAGCTTTAACGGCGCTATTTCTGTGGCCAGTTTTTAAACTCTTTCGTCAAATGGAATATCCCGATGAAAGTAACGAGACTGCCCTGGTTGAGGAGAATAATGGCACGGGTGTGTAGGAATTGTCGATTGGCAAGATCACCCACAAAAACAAATTCGAATGGTCCTTTAACAATGCCGTCCAATTTGTTGCAATAATCAGAACCACCGAACAATAAATGACATTTAACAGCCAAGTATCGCCAAAAACAAAACAGCGTGCTTACAATTGTAACAAAACAGAGGCCAAGGTATTACAAATAAACCGAATCGAAAAGTCAAAAAATATTCACAAAGGAAATAAATATGAAATATATCTATGTAAAACTACCAAAACCTACCAAAAAACATACCAGCCAGAAAAAATACACAAGTCAAATAGAATGTAATTCCTACCAGACCAAAGCATATATACTTTATAATATAATATATTATATCTAAATAAGTTATATATTTTTATATTCATAAGATTTATATTTTTATTACATAATTAGTTTCTTTATACCGACTGATCGAAATATTGTCCAAATTGTCGTGTAACGAAATATAACGGAAAAAATTATAAAAAATTACGTTTTGAAGAAAAATAAATTATAAATAAAAAAATAAAAATGCATGCAAACAATTTGTTTTCAGTGATATACTTGTAGATATATGTGTAACTGCAAGAGTGCTTCTCAAACTTTAATGGCGTTTTTCTCGAAACAATGTTTTACGAATGGCGGGCACGATAACACAAAAACTAATAATCATATTCACATATATGCACAGTTATAAGTCTTCAAACGAAAATCGCCCAAAATTTCAAATCGAGAATGTGGTGGTTTCCTTAAAGGAATTGTCGATGATTTTCTCTCCGCCGTTTTCATTTTCTCTGTTGCAAAACTATACTTATTTCAAGATATAGGGTTATTCATTTCGTGGTTGCAAAGGTTAAGGTAAATTGAACACATATAAAATACATTTTTTCCATGATATACCACAAAAAAAAAAAAAAATGGATTGTATATTGAATTTGCCATTACGTTTGCAACAACTCGAAATATTCGCAGGAAACCCCACAAGGTATATATATTCTTGTTAAGAATAAAATTCTATGTCGATTTACGATTGTCCGTCTGTCTGTCTGTTGAAATCACGATAGAGATTGCAATATTTAGGGAATTCGGACACGTTTTCCCACCCAAATTAGTTGTTATTTGGTATTTTGGGTTATTATTGAATAACACATATCCATACTAAAATTATTAATATTGGCTCAAATTCCAGGGTAGACCCCATAAAACAGTACCTACCAATATTCGGTATTTTGGGGATTTTGGACGCATTTGCCAACCACATTGAATAGCACATCTCGGTACCAAACATTATTAATATTGAGCCACGTTTCAGGGTATCTATACTAATAAAAGAGTAAAGTGATTGACTGACTGATTTAATGATTCATCAACGCCCAGACGAAACGGCTGAAGCTTGAATCTTAAAATTTTGGGTGAGGGTCACTCTTGGTCCAAAGCTGACAGATAAGGCTGGGTTTTTGGTACAAACGGTACGAAAAGTACTAAATGTGATACCGTTTATATTTGGCGAACCGGTAGAGCTATTCTTAAATTTTAAATGAGGGTCACTGATGGAGTGTAGAATAGATATAGCAAAGGGTGTTTTGGACATTCGAACTCTAAATATGCGAAAAATACTAAAATGTACTAAATTTGGTATAATTTCGTAGCATGTGAATGGATAGAGCTAAAAACTTGAAATTTGAAATGCGAATAAAGGTTGAGATGTGGGATCTATTTAGGGAGATGTTTTTGAAAGCGTGTACTATATGATGCTATATTTGGTAAAAATTTAATTTGGAGATACAAATCGACCTGGAATTTGAAATTAACATAAATTAACATCAATCCTACACTAGTAGTTTTGGAAATTTATTACTTATGTGTACGAAAAGTACTAAATCGTACTATAATCGATACAGTTTGGATTTGGGTGAACCGATAGAGTGGGAACAATGAAATTTGGCGTCAGGATCACTGTAGGGTTGTGGGATTGTGCCCAGGATTCATTGTAAGAAATTAATACTTATGGATACTAAATGGTACTAAATTTGGTACAATTTAAATTTTAGGTGAACCAATAGAGCTAGAATCATAACATTTTGAGTTAGGATCACTGTTGAGGTGTAAGACTGAGATATGTAAAAGTTTTAGAAATTTGTACGAATGTGTACAATTTGAATTGTGAGTGAACCAATAGAGTATAAAGCCTGAAACTTGGATTTAGGATCACTGTGGAGGTGTTGGTTTGGGGTAAGTAGGAATTTTAATTGTGGGTGAACCGATAGAGTTGGAATCCTGAAATTTTGATTTACGTTCACTGTGGGGTGAAGGTTTGGGTTAAGTAGAAAGTTTTGGAAATTTGTACTACTGTGTACTATATTTGGGACAATTTGAATTGTGGGTGAACCAATAGAGTTGAAATCCTGAAACTTGGATTTGGGAGCACTGTGGATGTGTAGGGTTGGGGTATAGGATTGAATTGTAGGTGAACCGATAGAGTTTGAATCCTGAAACTTGGATTTAGGATCACTATGGGGGTTTAGGTTTGTGGTAAGAAGGAGGTTTTAAAAATTCGTACTACTGTGTACTATATTTAGTACAATTTGAATTGTGGGTGAACCAATAGACTTGAAATCCTGAAATTTGATTTTGTAATCATTGTGTAGGATCGGGGTATGCAGGAAGTTTTGTTGGATGGTTGAGGAAGGTACTTATGGAAATAATGTGTGCTAAATGGAACTAAATTTGGTAAAATTTTGATTTAGGTGAACCTCTAGAGCTCGAATCATGAAATTTGGTACTAAATGGTACTCAAATTCAATTTATGGTCGATATTAATGTGTGGATTGTTCAGTTTTTCTGACAAATCCAGTTTTCTGTGAAAATAAAATAATATTTAATATATGTTTAGATATTCCGAATTGACTTTCATTCCATCCGAATTGACTCTCATTCTCATTGACTGTAAAATACCACTTCCAAAAAATGTCCATATTTTATTATAGTTCCATATGGCGGTAGCCCAACTATTAGATATTTTTAGAATTTCAATCACCTTTTTCCAATGTATTTTTCGGTATGTTCACCTTGAACAGTCTGGGCGGCTTCGGGACTTTTTTTATAGAACTATATCTCAGTACTTATTCAACAGATATAAACATTTTGTGTATGGTTATTGTCTGAAATTCGCCGAAAGTGCCTCTACACGAGGTAGCTTTGGTATTTTATGACGCAAATTCGTCACCCATAGGCATAGCCTCGAAATTATCATTGCTTTCAGTCTGATTAGAATTCAGATCCTCTTAGGGTTCTATTTTCTTTTTAATACACGACCCAATGCTTTCTCTAGTCTCCCCTACACCATTCGGGAGTTATCGCGCGTACCGATTGGCCAGACAGACAGACGAGCGGACATTTATAAATTGACTCCAAATTTTGTGAAACGAATTTGGTAAAAAAACATATGGGACAAATATTCCGATGGGGAGATATTTTGCCCTATCAAAATGTATATACCCGCATTAGCGAAATGGCGGTGATAGTTGTTCCATTGTCGTGAATTAAGGTCCAATAACACCTTTGTGCCAAAGAGTGATTTATTCTGGATGTAATGGCCTCTCTAGCTGAAGATTTTTTTTTTTTTTTTTTGCAAATTGTAAATGCTCACCTGCTATCAGTTTTAGCCCGAGCTGGATTTTATGTGGGCGTGGGTATAGATCGTAATGTAAAATACGCCAAAATGTGCCGTAATACACTTTCACTTACAGTATCGATATTTTTACTGGGACGATCGAAACTGAGATGCGCAGGCCTTACAATATTGGTGACCGCCTCAGTCTCTTCAAATATCTTCACAATTTTGCCAAAAGATTGCGTAGTTGAAAAAATATGTAAACCATAATCTCCTCTAAAAGCACGATATGTGACAGAATCACAATTTTTGTAGTAGGTTTTGATCACTTTGGCCGTAATGAAAACTAGTGGTTATGCTCTCCATTACTAACAACACTTGCTTATTTATAGGAAAAATATCAACAAAAATTGATTAATTTAGTTTTTCCATATAATATTTTTTTATTTAAAAACCAGTGAGCGGAACAGTATAGTCGGACGGGGCCGACCATACGATACCCTACACAACTACCACGGAACTCTAACTTTCTGCGGATGCGAACATATTTCGTGATATTTGCACCCTCTTGCCCGATTGGAGGTCAACAGCTTCATTACTCTGACATATATTCCGAATATTACTCGTATTTAGTAAAACCTTTCTAATTATGTGTACAGATTCCCTTCACCGTGAGTTGTGTTGTGATGTTCGGCTTATAATTGTGGCCTTATAGATGGACTCGAAAAAAAAACACAAAAAAATAGTTTTCGGTCCACTTCATCCCAAAATTATTATCTGATCATCACCGAAAATTACACCACAACTGTAATCTAGTGGAAAATTTCAAAGCGATATGCGCTATATTTCAGCCCTCTAGTGTGGTAGTGGGTTACTAAATAATATCTCAGTACGTAAGCACCTGCAAATATGTAAGTGTATCTCCCACATCCGAGTACATACGACAATGTAAATACTATCAACTTCTCAGGTCTATGTCCTTCTATATGTCTATACGCCATAGAACACCATTTTTATCATTTTTCACACAAAAGTCAGGGTCCATTTGAACCGCAAAATATTAACCGATCTTTATGAAAACATGCATGCTTATTCTTTGGCTCAATCTCCTTCTCCATGTAAAATTTCGCGATATTCGGACCATAATTGCGGCCTCTGGAGCGACCAGAAAAACCGACAAAAATTTAGTATTTGGTCCATTTCATCCCCTAAATATTAACTGATCTTTACCAAAAACAATAGGGGTCTTCATTGGCCAGAACCCATCCTACATGCAAAATTTCAAGAAGATTGGTCCATAACTGTGGCAGGGAAGGGAAGGGATTTGGTGCGAAGCAACATGGGGTCTATAACCAATATGTTGTCGTTTAAGGTCCCACGCGAATTTTCTAACCAGATTAATTGTATGTAAATGTATGTATAAGGGTCTCGAACAATTTTGGGTACCTTGAAAGTGCACCTAATGGTGGGGCCTGGCGAACTTTACGCAGTGTTTACTGCCTTATTTTCAATTGGTGCAATATTTTAATGCGTTTTTCCAATTAGATAAAAAATTCTACACCTCATTCCAAAAATTCTATAATCTAAACCAGTAGGAAAGTCGGAAGGGGTCGACTATATGATACCCTTCACCACTTTGGCTATATTCAACAGATGAATCCTAACAGACGTCGCATTTTTAAAGGACCAGTAAAATGAAATTGGATCCATAAACATGTCATTCTGCAACCGATACTAAATTTTTCATTTGGTCAGATATAGAAGCTATATCTAAATCTGAACCGATTTTCACGAAACTTTACACACATCGTTCTAGACCTAATTCAGTACACCATACCAAATTTCGTGCAAACCGAAAGATATATAGGGACTTTGGTACACCATTTACATTAAATCGGACGAAAATCGGAGTTATATCTAAATCTGGACCGATTTTCAGGAAACTTAACAAACATCATTTTAGACCTTATTCATTACGCTATGCCAAATTTCGGGCAAATCGAAATATATATATAGGGAATTTGGTACACCATATATAATAAATCGGACGATAATGGGAGCTATATCTAAATCTGGACCGATTTTCAGGAAACTTTACACACATCGTTCTAGACCCAATTCAGTACACCATACCAAATTTCGTGCAAATCGAAATATATATAGGGACTTTGGTACACCATTTATATTAAATCGGACGATAATGGGAGCTATATCTAAATCTGAACCTATTTTTCCCAATTTCAATACGGTTCGTCCTTGGGCCAAATAAGTGACCTATGCCAAATTTCATCCAATTCGGAACATAAAGGCGACCTGTACTTTGTTTACACATTAACATAACATGCATAAATCGACTCAGAAAGTGATTCTATGCATATTCTCAAAAGGAACCATGGGTCTTTCTCGATTACTTTTGCCTGTTACAAACATATGCACAAATACATAATACCACAGTGTGGTGAAGGGTATAAAAATGAGCCGTGACAATTTCAACAAAATTGTATACCGATTTCGATCAAACATATCGATTCCAATTGTGGAATTAGAACACGGTATTTTGGGGTTTTTTTAATCTATTGGTAAAGTCTTATCTGACGTCCCCTCAGCATTGACCCATAAGGCAACATTTCTCGATTCTAATATTCGACGTTAGCTCCAGACGTTGATGCGGATGATTCATTTATTTTTTATTTATGTTATTTTTTCGATACACATTCTCTTGCCACCTTACAAGTATGCCATCTCATCTCATTTCATTCAAATTCCTACACATTTGTGATGATTTCATTAATGACCCCATCCTCGAATGCAAATATTTGGAAATAAAGCAACAAAAATTCTGTGTCAAGGATGAGTTGCAGACAAAAGGAATAATATCGAAAGAAAGGACGACGAACTGGATGTTTTGGTGCCAGATTTTTGGCGTCATTACTTTCATTAAAACACAAGAACGAGAAGTGGGTCATCTCTGGCCAAAAAAGAACAAATATTCCAAGATGATGATAACTTCGTTTGCTCTGCTCAATGATTTTGTTTTTTGGCTTTAAACTCATTTCGACACTCAAGCGGATAAGACAAACTCAGGCGAAAGAAAAAAAATTAAAAATTTTCTATCTCCCACATAAAAAATGGGTTGTTGCAATTTTCGCATCTATAGCCTGGTATTGGCTACTTTGGAAATCATTTTCAATATTGTGTTTATTGTAACGACATTTATTGCGATATGTTTGCATGATTTTAAGCTGCAGGGTGATTTGCAAGAAGATAAAATCAAATCGACGGTTGTTGTAGCGGAAAACGATGCAACAATTGTTAAATCAACGGAGATTCCCAGCACGACCACCACCACAACATCAACGACAACAACAACAACCCTAGCACCAGATATCGATTTACATGAAGAAATCGAACCGGAACCGGATAGTTTAATTGTTTTAATAACTTGGTGCTTTGCCAATATTGTTTATTGTACTTTGGCTAGCCTTTTGCTGGCAGGAATTATTAAGGTAAGTGAGCGGTTTGTGGATGTATTTTTGATTATTAAATAGATTTTGTAATATTTTATAGGAACGACCAAATCTTATGCGTCCCTATGTCTATGGTCATTTTGTCATAATTGGCCTCTTTGTGTTGGGTGTCATATTTGGACCTCTTAAAGCAATTAATGCAAATGCTCCCACTGGTGAAATTGCCATACGTACGGTTGTGGATGTCATTCTGACAAGTAAGTAGAATATGATAACGCATTGATATTATGCCAAATACTCCAGATTTGTTATGAATATATAGAGTAACTTCGCGTAATGTGGACCAACATTTTCTATTCTTGATATTGTGGGCTTAACAACGATAAAAAATAAAAACAAATTGTTTTCACAACATAGTAGATATGTTGGCTAAAGAAGTCTAACATTATATATATTTGTCCATAAAAATGTTATTGCATTTATTTCAAAAAACTCTAAACTGCGAATAAAAAGTACTTGGTGGGTAATGTGGACCAGTATGTGTGGGTAATGAGGATCAGTAATTTAAAGGTAGGTTGTGGATTAATTGTGATAAATTTCAATTTATTGCGCTCTTGGGTAACAATAAATGATTTTTTTTTTGGGTTCATGTTTTGGAATTGGCCCTCATTTAAGGGTACCGCCTCATTTGCGGTATTTTGGAGGTCATTGCTTCAGTATCCAAACGAAACACCTGTAATTTCGCATATCGCGTTTTCAGAGGTTAGAATACCTCCTCCCATATTAAATGCGCCCATGTTTCGAACTCGTCCTCATGAAAAGGTCCCACTTTTTATAGTGGACCACATTACCCGACATTGAATATTTTTATTTAAAAATAATTATTGGCTTCAAAAATGACGCATAGTTACTCTAACAAGTATTGCATCACCTGCGTTTTTAGTGTATTGCATAGTGTATTCAAACTTAAGGGGACCCCCCCCATTCTCGGGGTCAAAAATTTTGTTGTTATAATTCGAATCTACACTAATTATAGAATGTGCCTACAAAATTTCAAATGAAAATCTCAAGAACTCTTGAAGATATAGCCGATTTATTGTGTCAGCATCAAGTGACGGCTGAAGGGCTTCTCAAATTTTAAACGCGTTTTTCTCTAAACATTTTTTTGCGAATGGCGGGCACGATAACTCCAAAACTAATAACCCAATCGATTTCAAATTTTTACACGTTTCTCTGTGAGTGTATAGCTATCGTATGAACTAGGATAAAGCCAATCGGTGAAGATCTTCCTCATTTTTTAACTTGGGTTTTGGTAAAAAATCGGCGATTTTCCAAAAATATTTTTTCAAAGGTCCACCGTTTTGTTAATTTTAGAACGAATTCAATAATCCTTGTTCATACGAGAGCCAGACATGTACTCTTTCTAACACCGTTGGAATTTTCGGATTCCGATGTTCCAGAGAGGAGTTATCATGCCCGCCATCAAAAATAAGGGATTTTCTTTAATTACAAAAAATAACAACAAAACAACAACAAAATTTTTTTGTAAATTTTTTTTCTTCTATTTTAAATCTTCAATTATATATGTGTAAAGTTACAAACTTTAACAAGCATTGGTATTGATTTACCAGCCCATTGAAAATCTTGAAAAATTAAAATCGAGAATGGGTGGGGTTCCCTTAAGCTAATATTGATAATTTTTAGTAGTGAGAAACCAAAATGCCTAATATTCTGGACGTCGGTATATGGGGGCTACCCATAAAAGTGGACCAATATTGATAACTTTTAATAGAAACATTTTCTAGTCAGAATACAAAATACCATACGCCAGCTGATTATGTTAAAATCAGGATAGCCCCCTTATAACGGTATCCCCCAATATTTGTCGGTATTTTGGGGATTTTGGACGGGTTATCCAACCGAATTGGCTGTAATATGGTATTTTGAGTTCTCATTTATAGCACATCTTAGTATCAAAAATTATTAATATTGACCCAAGTTTCAGGGTAGCTAACAAATAACGGTACCACCCAATATTCGGTATTCTAGGGTTTTTGACACATTTTTTCTCCAGATTGGTTGTAATTGGGTATTTTAGGTTCTTATTAGGGTAGTTACCATATAACGGAACCAACCAACATTCGGTATTTTGGGGCTTTTTGACACGTTTTTCAATCAAATATGCTGTAATTTAGTATTTTGGGTTCTAATAACGGTATGCACTAATATTGACCCAAGTCGGTATTTTGAGAATTTTTGAAACGTTTTTTAACCGAATTGGCTGGTTGGTATTCTCATTGGCTGTAAAATCTCACTACCAAAAAATATCAACTTTGATTCCCGTTTTAATTTTTTATAGGCCATATTATTGTAGCCCCACTATTAGATATTTTGAGAATTTCAACCATTTTTTTTTTCTCACATATTTTTCGGTATGTTCAAGGTCATATCATAACATTAATTTTCAACTGCCATTGATTTTAGATATTTTGGTTGTCATCCTCATGGTGAGGGTATAAAATTTAGTTTTTATACCCTTCACCACACTGTCGTGCCGGGTATTATGTCTTAGTGCATATGTTTGTAACAGGCAAAAGGAAACGAGATAGACACATGGTTCCTTTTTAGAATATACATAGAATCACTTTTTGAATCGATTTATGCATGTCCGTCCGTCTGTCTTTCCATGTATTTTTGTGAACAAAGTACAGGTCGAATTAATGATCCGATGGCATAGGTCACTTATTTGGCCCAAGGACGAACCCTATTGAAATTGGGAAAAATCGGTCCAGATTTAGATATAGCTCCCATATATATTTTCGTCCGATTTTATGTAAATGGTGTACCAATGTCCCTATATATCCTTCGATTTGCACGAAATTTGGCATAGCGTAATGAAGTATGTCTAGAATGATGTGTGTTAAGTTTCCTGGAAATCGGTCCAGATTTAGATATAGCTCCCATATATATTTTCGTCCGATTTAAGGTAAATGGTGCACCAAAGTACCTATATATGTTTGGATTTGCACGAAATTTGGCATAGCGTACTGAATCAAGGCTAGAACGAGGTTTGTAAAATTTCTTGAAAATCGGTTCAGATTTAGATATAGCTCCCATATATATTTTCGTCCGATTTTATGTAAATGGTGCACCAAAGTCTCTATATATCTTTCGATTTGCACGAAATTTGACATAGCGTACTGAATTCATACTTGAATGTTGTGTGCAAAGTTTCGTGACAATCGGTTCAGATTTAGATATAGCTCCCATATATATTTTCATCCGATTTAAGGTAATTGGTGCACCAAAGACCCTACATATGTTTCGATTTGCAAGAAATTTGGCATAACGTACTGAATTAGGGCTAGAATGATGTGTGCTAAGTTTCGTGAAAATCGGTTCAGATGTACATATAGCTCCCATATATATTTTCATCCGATTTTAAGTAATTGGTGCACCAAAATCTCTGAAAATCATTCGATTTGCACGAAATTTGTACGCTATGACTGAATTAAGTCTGTAATGATGTTCCTAAGCTTCGTGAAAAGATCCATAGCTAGGCCGATTTACACAACGTACTGATGTAATATAAATTAGTTTCTAGCAAGTTTCCCTGAAATCGGTTCAGATATTTTCTACCTATGTTAGGATACATATGTAGAATATACCCAAAGTGGTGAAGGGTGTTATATTGTCGGCCCAGTCCGACTTTACTACTTTCCTTACTGGTTTTTTCTTCAAATTGATGACCATTTGTGGACCAAGAGTGGATTGATAGTTTCTATTTTCGAGGATGCACATGTATAATTACTTATACATGTATCAACATGTATAATTACTTATGGCAGTTTTGAATAAATTCAATTTGTTTTTAATGTACCGAAACGAACTACAATTTAATTAAATTTTCTTTTATATTTAAATTTCAGGTGTAACTATACTTATTTTTGTTCCGGTCTATATCCTTTATGAACGAATGCGCGAAGCTTATGATCAGTCTGAACAGTTGGCGCTGAAAAACAACAGAAATGCAGCTAATCGCGTTAGTTACGTCCATGGAGGCGATGTCTAAGGCATTGAGGTTTCTCCGCAATCTATTCCATTATGTGATTTGAATGAAATATTACTATAATAATATAATCTGTATTAAATAAATTTATTGTGTTTTTTTCGTTTTGTTAAACTGAGGACATATTTTTATATCCTTAACCACACAGTGGTACTGGGTATTATGTCTTTGTGCATATGTTTGTAACAGGCAAATGTAAACGAGATAGACCCATAGTTCGTTTTGAGAATATGCATAGAATCACTTTCTGAGTCGATTTATGCATGTCCGTCCGACCGTCTGTCCGTCTGTTAATGTTAAATTGTAAACAAAGTGCAGGTCGCATTTATAATCCGATTTGGATGAAATTTGGCATGTAAATGGTGCACCAAAGTCCCTATATATCCTTCGATTTGCACGAAATTTGCATAACGTACTGGATTGAGCTTAGAGTGATGCCTGCCAAGTTTTGAGAAAATCGGTCCAGATTTAGATATAGCTCCCATACATATTTTCGTCCGATTTCATATAAATGGTGCACCAAAGTCCATATATATCCTTCGATTTGCACGAAATTTGCATAACGTACTGGATTAAGCCTAGAATGATGTCTGTCAAGATTCGTGAAAATCGGTCCAGATTTAGTTATAGCTCCCATATATAGTTTCGTCCGATTTCATGTAAATAGTGCTCCAAAGTCCCTATATATCTTTCGATTTGCACGAAATTTGGCATAGCGTACTGAATTTAGTCCAGAATGATGCCAAGTTTCATGAAAATCGGTTGAGAGTTAAATATAGCTCCCTTTTATTATAGATTGATTTTAAGTAGGAACAAAACGTACTGTAATTAGTATAATACGTATATATTTTCGTACGATTTTAAGTAAATTGGGCATCAAAGTCCTCATGTTAGTCAGATTGACATCAAATTTTGCACAACGTACAAAATTAAGCATAAAATTACGTAGTTGCGTTTTCTAGAAGTACAGACATAGCCCAACGGTTGACCTATTTATATTTGTTTGAAGTCGATTTACATACTTTTTTCCCATTGTAACAAATGAATGACATGTTAATGCATAGATTTAGGTAGATACGCATATAGATAAATATCACATATTTTATTTCATCCAATTTTATGATAATAGTCATGTTTAATATACCCATAGTGGTGAAGGGTATCATATAGTCGGCCTTGTCCCACTTTACTACTTTCTTACTGGTTAATTCTTCAACACTGGTTAATTCTTCAACACAAATCTTTTAAAGTTTAATTGATGTCGAGGCAAGTTTTATAACTCAATGAAAGAATACAGTGATCAATGACTTTGATCGTAATCATCTTCTTTCCATGTCAATTGAAAAAATCCCTGACTATCGTTAGTAAACACACACTTTGTTGCAAAAAAGTATTTTATACCCTCCCCCATAAGGTGGAGTGGGTCGAAATATTCACCCCACAAAGTATATATGGGCAATATTGCCAATTTTTTAACATAGCCGAAGTCGAGGTTCACTCCTTTGTAACTCGGGAATTATTAAATTATATGCGAAATATTTAATAATTTCGGACTTATTTATCTGTCATTGCAAACTTTTCATGATGTTGACATCCAATCTTTATTTGGGCGGAAGCTGTGTCTATTTTAAAGTAAACAAGTGAATAAGCGTTAAGTTCGGCCGGGCCGAACTTTGGAACCCCTCCCCCCATAGATATACTGACAGGTACTAGAAATGAAAATATAGGGAACATACCAAAAAGTGGACCAATACCGACATCACTATGTAAACTATAATACAAATTTCAGAAATTTTTAATGGATAATTATACCCTCAGCCTTATGGCTAATGAGGGTGAATAAAATTTACACCGTGAAAATGTGCCTCATCGAAATATTGGTTCTAGACCCCATGTTTCTTTGGACCAAATCCGTTTCAGAAAATTTACATTTCATCCGAACTTTGCCCATGTTATTATGTCTTCCAAGCAGGGGCTATGTCTAAATGCGGCTATAGTTCATTACCGAACCTTACGTTCTAATTTTTTATCTCTCTATCCTCCGCAGGTGAAATGATTACAAAAGAGTCTTAGCACCAAACTCAAAACGCGCAACAAATCAGATAACTATTTTAATATAAAAAAGGGGGTTATGTGGGGACTACCCCAAAAAGGGGGCGAATATTAATAATTTTTGGTAGGGAGATTTGTTACCATATACGACTACAAAATACCAAATTGCAGCAAATTCGGTTCGCGCTCAAGAACCCCAAAATACCGAAAATTGTGGTAAACTTATATGGGGGCTTACCGAAAAAATTGACCTATATCCATTACCACATTAGAGGAAATACATTTGGAGCTGATGGCTAGGAAATTTAGCATGAGGTTCCGGACAATGATGGGTAATGAAATGGACCGAACACTTTACTTTTGGCTGGCTATATAGTCGTTTTAGACGCCAAAATTACAAGCTGAACATTAAAAATTTTCCAAAGGGGAAGGCGATTTGACCAACTAATTTAAAATTAACCAGAACTTTTTTGTGCAAAATAACAAAAATTTGGGCGTTATGGACTGTACTACAATAAATAAATCGCTTGTTTCGGTGTTTCAGCTTGACAATAACCTCAAACATACATCGAAATATGTCAAAGATTGGTTGCGGGAGTCAAAAATCAGGGTTTTATAATGGTCAGCAAAATCATAAGATATTTTCCCTATAAAAAATCAAGCAAACAATCATAACCACTTTCCAAAGGTTCAGGTTGCAAGGAATAGTATACCCAAATATCAAATTGAGTATTTTATTGATGCAATGCCTCGTAGGTATGCTGCCGTAATAGACAAAAATAGTTATGTTGTCGATTACTAGCAAAATTTGGCTATTTATAAGAAAAAACCAATAAAAGCCTTGAAATATTCACCGGAGACTCCAGTATATAGTAGTATATATATTATTGATCAGAATAAAATTCTATATCGATTTACCGATGTCGGTCTGTTTGTCTGTTGAAATCACGATAACAATCGCAATATTCGAGATAGAGCTTTGAATTTTTGCAAAGACATTCCTAGTATTAGGATCCATTAACGTTGAAAATTGGTATTTATGGTTCCCAGTAGCTTTGAAATGCCATTTGTTTTTAATGCAATAATGCAATTTCACGTCGGTTCGATTTAAACAAATTAAGGACTCCCACTAACGCCACAAGTTGGGACTCTAGTGTGCATTGAAGGTTTTAGGTACTTTTTCAGCATGCAGTGAACTCTCGATAATGTGAACACTCAAACTGATATTAAAGTATCAGAGTAATCAGAGAATTAGCAGTAAATAAGCTGGTGGGATCGAAAATGTGAATAAATTCGAAAATATTAACTACCCCGACGTTCACATTACTGAGAGTTCAATGTTTTCGATGTTTACATTATCGAGAGATCACTGTAATCCACTGCAATCGATACGTACTGCTTCAAATCACATATTTTCAAAATTGTATTTTGATTTTCTATTTTTTTCTGATTTACCTTTACCTTTTTCTATTGTCACCAAAATTTGTCGGAACCCAAGAAAATATACTCAACTTTTTTAAGGTTCTACTGCACTTACACACACACAGACTCATTCCCCTTTCAATGTAGTAAAAGTTTTACACTCGCAGCCACACACAACAACCCACACCCATTTAAGGATAATAACGTCATAATCCGAATTTGTATCAAACAAAATAAAGACAACAACAACAAGCCGAACATGTTGACAAATAACAATAAAATCCTTCGAACAGAAGCTGTAAAACTCTTCAACCTCAGTAAAAAAGAAAAGCACTAAAGGAGAACATCATCAAACAAACCAAAACAGAAAGTGAAATGAATGAACGGAAAAAACATAACAACATTTGGAAATGAAAGTCGGTGGTGCCGGTTAACAACAATTCGCTGGAAATGTCGTAACGGAATTCCAGTGCCAGTCGGTCTGCCACTGTTGAGGCAATTTCTAATTGGTGTTCAAGTGTTCGTCGATGGAGGTTGTAACAAATATTTGTCGAATTTCGTATGAAGGTTGTGCCAAACTAAAGAACAACACCAACGAAAAAAATTAATAATATTTTTTAAAAGAAAACCAAACAAAAAACACTTAATTTTGTAAAATGTGTAATCATTTCAATAGAAGATCCTTGTGTCTGGCTGTGGGTTGGTTGCATTTACTCGCCTCTGCCGCCTTGTCGCTGACAATAATTCTGCTCCTCTATATCTACTACAGTGAGTCGAAGGGTGGTGGCATGCCGGAGGAGGGTAAATATGACAGTTGCGCTCTATTTTCCCACTCGTATAGAGCGCCACAGCAAAAGCAAACAGATATTCAAAAAAGTGTTCTGTCATCTTTATTGCAGAATTGATTTTGGGCATGGACACATACCATTGGATATTTATTTTGGGTTTGTGCGTTGCGGATTTTGTCTTCTCGGTGCTGTTATTAAAAGGCATTACAGTGGTAAGTTCATTACACGAGGGAGAGCAGCAGAGTGCTAATTGGATTATGTGTGAAATGTGTGAATTTGTAAATTAGTTTCGAATTACATTGGATAACGATTGTAACGAACATACATTGTTGTATTTAAAGTGGATACGTACGATTGCGGCTTATGAGGAACCTAGGTGAAATTTTTTAAAATCGGTCTACATTTTCATGCATAATACTGAAAGTTATACATCAATGACCAAGACATGTTTAATTGACACTCATTTTGCACAAGAAATGAAATTGAGCCTACAATTAAACGTGAAATTTAAATTTTGGAAAAACATTTTGGGCTTATAACAGATTTCATCTACAATAAGTAAACTGTCGTTAAGTTCGGACGGTCCAAACCTTTTATATCCTTCACCACGATAGGGCTTTCAAATTTCTTAAGTCAATCGGAACGTTTATATGGGGACTATGTTGTTGTGTTATGTTATAGTTCATTGTTTCCATTCCGAAAAAAATGTGTTTCGAACTCAAGCGGGACTTTTTTAATTTATAATATCCTCCACCATAAGGTGGAATGTATATTAAATTTGTCATTCCGTTAGCTTCACCTTGAAATATTCACCGTAGAACCCAGTATATAGTAGTATATATATTATTGATCAGAATAAAATTCTATGTCGATTTACCGATGTCAGTCTGTTTATCTGCCCGTCTGTTGAAATCACGACAACGATCGCAATATTCGAGATAGAGCTTTGAAGCTTTGGTCCACGTTTTATGTAGCCCCCATATAACGACACCCCCAATATTCGGTATTTTGGACACGTTTTCCAACCGAACTGGTTGTAATTTGGAATTTTGAGTTTTCATGATGTAGCACATCTCCGTAACATAATGTATAAATATTGACTTAAGTTTCAGGGTAGCCCCCACATAACGGTTCCCCCAGTATTCGGCATTCTAGGGATTTTGAAAGCGTTTTATCACCAAATTGACTGTAATTCGGTATTTTGGGTTCTCATTGTGTAGAACATTTCCGGGGCTACCCAAATTACAGGGTAGCCATTATATTATGGTAATCCCCAATACTCGGAATTTCGGGGATTCAATATTTTGGGTTTTCATTGAATAACACATATCCGTATTGAAAATTATTAAATTCGACCCAAGTTTCAGGGTAGCCCCCATATAACGTTACACCCTGTATTCGGTATTTTCCAACCAACTTGGCTGTAAATTTTATACCCTTCACCACACTGTGGTACAGGGTACCCATTAGCATATGTTTGTAATAGGCTAAAGGAAACGAGTTAGACATATGGTTCCTTTTGAAAATGTACATAGAATCACTTTCTGAATCGATTTATGCAAGTCCGTCCGTCTGTCCATGTTAATTTGTAAACAAACTACAATTTATGATCCGAATTGGATGAAATTTGGCACAGCTCATTTATTTGGCCCAAAGACGAACCCTACTGAAATTGGGAAAAACCTGTTCAGATTTAGATATAGCTTCCATATATACTTTCGTCCGATTTAATGTAAATGGTGCACCAAAGTCCCTATATATCTTTCGATTTGCACGAAATTTAGCATAGCGCCCAAATTTGGTGTGATTCAGATATAGATATATATCCCATATATTTTTCGTCCAATTTCCGATTTTATGTAATTGTGCATTAACACTAGAACGCCGAAGGCAGTCATTTTGACTGCTTTCCAATTTCAAGTAAAAAAGCAACTGTGCATTTAATTACACTTTTTTTTAAATTTTGTGACTTTTTGTATCTCATAGAATTACGTTTATTATAAAAAAATCACCAAATTTAAAATAAAAGTGTCATTAAATGCACAGTTGCTTTTGTACTTGAAATTGGAAAGCGGTCAAAATGACCGCCTTCGGCGTTCTAGTGTTAAAAGCCCAAAGTTTGTCCGATTGTCATACAATTTTGTACAAAGTACTGAAATTAATCTCTGGCAAGTTTCGTTGAAACTTCAGATTTAGGTATAGCTCCCGCATATATATTTTCGTCCGATTGTAAGTAAATGGTGCACCAAACTCCTAATTGACACAAAACTTTTGCACAGCGTATCAAATTGAGACTTGAATGACGTTATTGTGTTATTTTAATTGGTGCAGATGCAGACATAGCTTCCATGTATAATTTAGAACAGTGCGGCATACCGAATAGCGTGTATCAAGTGTGCTATAAATCGATTTACATAAATTTGTCCCATTGTACGCATACGACTCTAAATCTGCCCGAATGAAATGAATTTTAGCATAGGTTGCAAAAAGGCATGTTTATGGATAATTCGATTCACATATAAATACAGATCTCATTTCTAATTTAGTTCAATTTCATGCCAAAAGTCCTTCAAAAATGCAACTGTTAAGATATTCTTAATATACCCAAAGTGCTGAAGGGTATCATATTGTCGTCCTAGCCCTATTTTACTACTTTCCTTATTGATTTATTTTGGGTTCTCATTGTATAGCACTTTTCCGCACTAAAATTTTCTTATATTGAACCAAGTTTAAGTTTGGTATTTTGGGTTCTCATAACTGTCATCACAAATCAAAATCAAATCTCACTACCAAAAAATATCAATATTGATCTCCGTTTTATTATAGGTCCACATAACGATAGCCCCACTATTAGATATTTTGAGAATTTCAATCATCTTTTTCTCACATATTTTTTTCGCAGGAGTCCCCATTAATTTCAGATATTTTGATTTTCATCCTCATGGTGGAAGATAACATTCAATAACATGTTAATTATAGTCACTTCGGATGAAAGATTCGAATATGGCCTACTACATATCAATGTCAAAACATGAAGCTATATTAAAAATGTCAGTCAGACAAACGTACGAATGTGGCTATGACGAAATAGTATGATCAGGAAATATGAGGTCTTTTATGAATATTTATGTTATTCTATACAGATCTCGGAGAGTTATAGTGACAGCCCTCAGAGTGTATTACCCTTGAAGGTAACTATTTTTTAGGTATTATATTGCTCCCACAAAATAATTTGTTAATACACGAGGTTATAATAAATGTTTATGTGAGCATATAAATTTATGTTCGTTATTTTCGAAATCCATTAGCCTGAAACTATAAATCTTATACTTCATTAAACTATTCACATATAATTAATTTCCTTATACTCTCTCTCTCTCTATGATTATTTAGGACAACCATCGACTAATGACACCTTTTGTTTGTGGTAATTATGTGGCTTTGGGCTTTTTAATTGTCGTTACAATCATTTACTTTGTTGAGGATATGGTGGAGGCCACATTCAGTATATTAATTACAGATTTTGCGACGAATGCGTTTTGGTTTGGTAAGCAACATACTGGTAAATATTTAACAGATTATAAAATAATGGAATTGCTATCTCTTTACAGGTCTGACGTTGTTAATTTTTTATCCAGTACACCGAGTCTATCACAAAATGCGCCACTATCCCGATAACATGGGGCCATATACGTACCAGACCACCGTTATTACAAATGGTATTTACCATGCTAGGCCTTAATTTTTCGAATATCGTGTCAATTGAATTTTGAATTAAAAAAAAAAAAAACAAAATATTTTATGTAGTTTTAAGGAAACCAAACTCGAATCGTTTGTGATTTTGACAATAATGCTTGTTATAAACAAAATAATTTTTTATGATGTATATATTTAAGGAATTTAAGTTTAATTTCATTAATCGAAATTGTTAAATTGTAATAAATACTGTTGATATTGTAAAAATTACAGCTTTTTAATGGAGATTTCTAAAGCGGTGCTTCTAAATAGAGCGTAATTAACATTTTAAAATAACTGAAAGAAATCCATTAAATATTGTATGAACCACGGTAAGGATTTGAATAATTTAGAAATTCTTCAGTAGGACAAATGGGAACAGAAAGCAATATTCAGAAGCACAGAAATCGTTTCTACAACACGATGAAATCCAAGAGTCCTGAATTTCTTCACTTTATGGCCCACACATGTCTTGCTCTCATATGAACTAGGATTATTGACTTCGCTCTAAAATTAACAAAATATCCACCATCCAATATCCATTTGTTTGAAAAAGAATTTTTGAAAATCGCCGATTTTTTACCAAAAACCAAGTTAAAAAAAACAAATAATCAATCGGACACCCGTTGATTATTTGGATAAATATCTGATAAACATGAGAAGTTTGGTGCACCATTTACTTAAAATAGAATGAAAATATATATTAAAGCTATATCGAAATCTGAACCTATTTCATCGAAACTTATCAAAGGTTAGGTTATACAAATTTCAGTATGTTTTGTGCATATCGGCAACATTTCGAGTTCTTGGTGCATCACTTACTTAAAATCGGCAGAAAATATATATGTTAGCTCTATCCAAATTTGTACCGATTTCAACAAAACTTTCCACATGCTAGGTTATATTAACTTCAGTATCGGCCAAACTTTGGGTCTTTGGTGTACCATTTACAAAATTTTGGTGTACCATTCCTACGAAATTTTGCAAACGTTAGGCAATATAAATTTGAGTACGTTGTGCAAAATTTTGTAGCAAACGGTCTAACTTTGGGTCTTTTGTGTACCTTTTACTTAAAATCGGATGAAACTAGGAGTTATATAGGAGTTATATCTAGGAGCTATATCTAAATCTGAACCGATTTCAACAAAACTTGCCACACATTATGTTATAGCATCTTCATTACGTTGTTCAAAATTTTGTTCCAATCGGGCCCACCTTGGGAGTTTAGTGTAGAATTTATATCTATCTTTTAGGTTATACTAACTTCAGAACGTTGTGCACAATTTTTTTAAAACCTGAACCAATTTCAACGAGACTTCCCAGAGATTAATTTATATTAACTACAGTTCATTGTACAAAATTGTGTGGCAATCGGACAAACTTTGGGTCTTTAGTGCACAATTTACCTAAAATCGGAAGAAATATATATAGGAGTTACATTAAATCCGTAGAAAATATATATGGGAGCTATATCCAAACCTGAACCGATTTTCAAGAAACTTGACACACATCATTCTAGACCTAATTCATTACGCTGTGACCTGTGCCAAATTTCAGCAAATTCGGATCATTAATGCGACCTGTACTTTGTTAACAATTTAACATGGACAGACAGACCGACGGACGGACATGCATAAATCGACTTAGAAAGTGATTCTATTCATATTCTCAAAAGGAACCATGTGCCTATCTCGTTTCCTTTTACCTGTTACAAACATATGCACAAATACATAATACCCTGTACCACAGTGTGGTGAAGTGAAGATCTTAATCGATTGGCTTTATCCTAGTCCATACGATAGCTATACACTCACAGAGAAACGTATAAAAAATTTTAATCGATTGGATTAAAAGTTTTTGAGTTATCGTGCCCGCCATTCGCAAAAAAATGTTTAGAGAAAAACGCGTTTAAAGTTTTGGAAGCACTTCAGCCGTCACTTGATATTTTGTAGGGACATTCTTCAATTAGTGAAGATTCGAATTATATCAAACAAAATTTTAACCCCGAGAATGGGAGGGTCCCCTTAAAAGCGATTTAGACTGTAATTAAGTTATGAGGCAACACCGCGAAATATTTGCCAATTGTCAAATCTGGATTGTATCATTGATACAGATCAAACTTCAGGTCGGAATGATGTACACATTTTCAAATTTCGTACGTTAATCTTTAATCTATACTAATAAAACAATAAAGTGATTGACTGACTGATTTAACGATTCATCAGCGCCCAGACGAAACGGCTGAAACTAGAATCTTGAAATTTTGGGCGAGGGTCACTCTTGGTCCGAAGGTGACAGATAAGTCTGGGTTTTTGGAAATTCGAATGGTACGAAAAGTAATGAGGTTCATGAGGTTTAAATGAGGTTCACCGATGGAGTGTAGAATAGATATAGCAAAGGGTTTTTTGGACATTCGAACTATAAGTATGCGAAAAGTATTAAAATGTACTAAATTTAGTACAATTTCGTTGCAATGCGAATAATGGTTGAGATGTAGTGTATATTTAAGGAGATGGTTTTGAAAGCGTGTACTCATGTGTACGAAAAGTACTATATGGTACTATATTTGGTACATATTTAATTTGGAGATACAAACCGAGCTGGAATCCTGTAGGCCTATTCTGTAACTTTTTAACAACATTCGACATTGTTTATTTTACAACAATTTCATTTATTTATTTTGTTGTTTTTACAATAACAAAAGAAAATTAAACAATATCGAATGTTGTTAAAAGTTACAGAATAGGCCTACTGAAATTTAAATTAACTTATGTTTATGAAAAGTACTAAATCGTACTATAATCGGTACAGTTTGGATTTGGGTGAACCGATAGAGTGGGAATAATGAAATTTGGAGTCAAGATCACTGTAGGGGTGTGGGATTGGGGTCAGGATTCAGTTTTAGAAATTAATACTTATGAGTACTAAAATTCAAATTGTACCAAATTTAGTACTAAATGAATTGTGAGTGAACCGATAGAGTAGGAATCCTGAAACTTGGATTTGGGATCACAGTGGGGGTGTAGGGTTGGGGTATGTAGGAAGTTTTAAAAATTTGAACTAGAGTATTAAATTTAGTACAATTTGATTTGATTTAGGATCACTGTGTAGGTGTAGGAATAAGGTATGTAGGAAGATTTGGAAATTGGTACTACTTGTATTAAATTTAGTACAATTTGAGTTGGAATCCTAAAACATTAATTTAGGATCAGTGTGTGGGTGTAGGATTTGGTTATGTAGAAAGTTTTGGAAATTTTTACTAGTGTATACAAAATTTGGTACTATTTGATTTGCGGGTGAAGCGATAGAGTTGGAATCCAGAAATTTAGATTTAGGATCACTGTGGAGGTGTAGGATTGGCGTATGTAGGAAGATTTGGTCATTGGTACTACTATGTACTAAATTTAGTACAATTTGAATTGTGGGTAAACGGATAGAGTTGGAATCCTTAAACTTTAATATAGGATCGGTGTGGGGGTGTGGGATTAGGGTATGTAGGAAGTTTTGGAAGTTGGTGCCACTATGTACTAAACTTGGTACCATTTGAATTGTGGGTGAATCGATAGAGTTGGAATCCTGAAACATGGATTAAGGTTCACTTTGAAGGTGTAAGATTGGGGTACGTAGGAAGTGTACTAAATTTGGTACAAATTTAATTGAAATCCTGAAATTTGAATTTGGAATCATTGTGGGGGTGTAGGGTTGGGGTTTGCAGGAAGTTTTGTTGGATGGTGGAGGAGGGTACTTATTTAAATATTGTGTGCGAAATTTGGTGAAATTTGGATTTGGGCGAACCTTTTGAGCTCGAATAATGAAATTTGGTACCAATGGTACTCAAATTTAATTTGTGGTCAGGAATTGTTTAGTTTTTCTGACATATGCAGTTTTCTGTGAAAACAAAATAATATGTTAATACATGTTTAAATATTACCCACATTCGCTAACGAAGTAGCTGGCATATGCTAGTCGATTTATATTTAAGGAATCGTTACTGTACCCTTCGCCATCAGATAGGGCGAATATTCCCTCCCTGAGTTGAAATCGAGATAGAGCTGTCAATGTGAAAGTATGAACTGTTTACATCATAACATGAGCTAAATCCCATGAAAATTTTTCGTGGAGAAGTTTGGGCAATAATGATTGATACATCAAAATTTGCCGCATGTAATGATTCCATCGGTCTTACTATTTGTTAAAGTAATCGACACATTGCAGGTTGTAGAACTATATTTAGTAGAACTATTTTTGGCTACAAACCCTCATTTTTATACCCTCCACCCTAAGGTGGAGTGTTTCATTCCGTTTGCAATACATCGAAATATCCCCCGTATTATATAATAATCTGTTTTTTTTTATACAATATGAAGTCTGATATAGGGAACAATTCTGCATTATTAACTCAAAACTCACGATTTTTGATTTATGCCGGTCTTGCAAGAAATGAGCGATATATTTTTGATCAGAATAATACATTTTCGAATAACATTAGGATGTTATTCAGTATTTTGCCAGCCCAGAAATTATATCATGAATGATATTAAATCGTGCATTTGAGAAGATAACACAACACTATGGTACAGCGTATTATGTATTTGTGCATATGTTTGTAACAGGCGAAAGAAATCGAGATAGACACATGGTTCCAAATGAGAATATGCACAGAATTACTTTCTGAGTCCATATATACATGTCCGTCCGTTTGTCCATGTTAAATTGTAAACAAGAACAGGTCGCATATATGAACCGAATTGAATGTAATTTGGCACAGCTAATTTATTTGGCCCAAGGATGAACCCTATTAAAATCGGTTCAGATTTAGATAGAGCTCCCATACATATTTTCGTCCAAAGTCCATATACACCAAAGTCCATATATATCTTTCGATTTGTATGAAATTTGGCATAGCGTACTGAATTAAGTCTAGAATGACGTGCGTGAAATTTCGTGAAAATTGGTTCAGATTTGGATATAGCTCTTATATATATTTTTCTCCGATTTTAAGTAAATGATGCACCAAGGACCCAAAATATGGCCGATAGGCACAGAAAGTACTGAAATTAGTATAACTTAACTTGTGACAAGTTTTGTTGTTGTATTTTCGTCAGATTAATGCGAAATTTTGCACAATAAAATTCAGTATAGAAAGACGTAGTTGCTTTTTGTAGAAATGCAGACATATCCCATATATTTGACCGACATCATGTTTATTGGGTTTCAAATAATCAACGAGTGTCCGATTGAGATTTGCTTTAAATCGATTACGAAGTATAATCTCAACATTTCCGCCCGCTACTAGGGCTGAAGAGATCTACCGACGGAACCGCGATATTTCTTAAAACGATATTTCGGTGGTGGTTCCTTAATGGCCTTGGTTCCTTAATGACAATGAAGGAATCGCTTTTAAGCAGGACAACGTGCCAGTTCATAAAAGTTGCCATACTCAAGTATGGTTAAAATAAAAAAAATGTGAAAAAGCGTTAAGTTCGGCCGGGCCGAACTTTGGATACCCTCCACCATAGATATACTGACAGGTACTTGAAATGAAAATATAGGGAATGTAAACCATAATACAAATTTCAAAATGGATAAATTACCCTCAGCCTTATGGCTAATGAGAGTGTATACACTTTGACACGGTGAAAATGTGCCTCATCGAAATATATTTGTTTTAGACACCATGTTTCTTTGGACAAAATCCATTTCAGAAAATTTAGATTTCATCCAAATTTTGCCCATCTTACTATTTCTTCCAAATTTAGTTCCATTTCGAAGATGGGGAATACCGGTACACTCCTTCTGGTACCTCCCACACAGGGGCTAGGTCTAAATGCGAGTTATAGTTCATTATCGAACCTTACGTTCTAGTTTTTTATCTCGAGGTCCTCCGCAGGTGAAAAGATTACAACAGAGTCTTAGAACCAAACCCAAAACACAGAACAAATCAGATAACGATTTTAATATAAAAATTGGGTTATATGGGTACTAGACCAAAAAGGGGGAGAATATTAATCATTTTTGGTAGGGAGATTTGTTACCATATACGACTACAAAATACCAAATTGCAGCGAATTCGGCTGAAAAATGCGCTCAAGAACCCCAAAATACCGAAAAGTGGGGGTACCCTTATATGGGGGCTACCCGAAAAAATGGACCTATGTTCATACTTTTTTTGTGGAGAGATTTGGAACCTATTAAGAACCCAAAATACTAAATTACAGCCAACTCGGTGGAAAAATACGATTAAGACCCCCAAAATACTGAAAATTAGGAGGTACCGTTATATGGGGGCTACTATAAATAGTGGACCTATATTTATAATTTTTTGTAGGGACATTTAGTACCCAATAAGAACCCAATGTACCAAATTTCAGCAAATTCGGCTAAAAAACGCGCTCAAGAACCCAAAAATACCGAAATTTGGCGGGTATCCTTATATGGGAGTTATGCCTAAACGTGGACCGATATATCCCATCTTCGAACTTGACCTGCTTGCAGACAAGGATATAATATCTATATGTAGGATATAATATCTATAAAATAAATGTCATTTGGTTCAATTTGGACAAATTTTGTGGGAGGTAGAGACATTTATGACGGAAGTTATAAGATTTTGGAATTTGTTCCGAAACGTTAGTGGTTAGGTTAGGGCTGAAGCTATATATCTGTCGAAACCACCGACGTATACTTTCACATAAGTTCACATGGTCTAAAAATATTCGTTCGCAGCGCTGTTTCTAGGGTCTTTAGTAGCAAACATATATTTACATATATGACGTCAGCATACCACCAACAAAAACAATGAATTTTATGTTCGTTGAGGGTGTTTTCCTATTAACTTGTATACGGACTAGGTACAAATTTAGTTAAACAATTAGACTAGAAACTTCTATCAACAAATATATAAAATTTATTTTGACAAATATTGTCCCTATGACCTTTAACAAATATTAATAAATAGTGTCAAAGTCATTAAGGACACACCATTTGAATATTTATTCTATCGACGAAAAGTACCAAGATATTATTGAAAACATCAAAAAAGGACATACAGTTATTCAGTTATTTGAATTGAGCTATGATGATAACAAAGAAATACATTTCGTTCGTTTGTTTGTCCATGTCCTGTTTTATGAGGTCAGAAAAAGTAGCCACCACCAAACCAAAAACCATTCAACATTGGTCAACCACTTGTGGATTGAAACAAAAAAAAAAACGAAAGGAAAGGAAAAACTCAACATAAAATAGAACAAATATTGTCCTTTTGATAAACAACAAACACAAACACCATACAAAGTAACAAGCCAACAACAGCAACTACTACAGCAATACTTAAAAGTCAAAGTAACAAAGCGAGTCCTTTTTTGAATTCCAGTTATTTGGCGTCATAGATTTGTTTAGCTGTCGGGACTATTTGTCTCAACGCATTGTGGGAGTTGGGTTTGAAATGAAAACAGGACAAAACAAAACACCAACAACAGGGAAGGGATATAAATGTGGTTGTTGTTATTCTAACAGGATTAGAGTGCGTGCGTGCGCGTGTGTATAAACGCGTTTGTGTATGTGTGGGAGAGTGTATAGGTCAGGATTCTTTGGAGTGTCAATATCTCCGTAGGAAAACGAAAAAAATAAAGAGGTCAACAAGCTTCTACGTTTTTTGATTGGCTAAATTTTTACTTTGGTTGGTGGTTCAGGTTCAGGGGGATTTATTCCACACTGATAACCACATTCTTAGTTAGCATTTTCCATTCGACCGATTGGCGCCATTGATTTACGTCGCAGCGGCTGGGTGTCTGTCTGTTTTCCTTTTCTTATTTTTGAAAATTTCGTGATTTGAAACGAATGAATTTTTATTTCATTTTCGGAATACCAGGAATTGTGTGTGTTCTCGCTCTCGCCGCTGATGTAATTCCCGTTTTGGGGAATACCATCGTCATTCAGTTGTCGAAAGGACGTGAAACGCGGTGGTTAAACGAAAATTTGAAATATTGAAAAATAAGGCAAGCACAGGTTTCGTTTTTCATTGTAAATACGGTTAATCGATGGAAATTGATATTTATGTTAGAGGGAGCGAAATAATAAATTAATTAAAACAAGCTGGAAGAAAATATTGGAAATTTTATTTAGTAATAAAAAGTTAAAATATTAAAAAAATAAATATATTACATTTTTGAATTAAATTGATTTAATTCAATTAAAATGAAAGAATTTTGGAATTGCTGTAAAAAATAACGTATATACATGGTTGCAGTTAAAGTGGAAAATTAAAATGTGTATTTTATAAACTATATTTAAGGATTAATAAAATTTATAGTGCCTCTAATGGAACCAAAGAAAATCAATTTCCAATTTTCTTCAAATTAAAAAAAAATAATAATAAAATAAAAAATATGTTTTATTAAAATGAAACTGCATTTTAAAAACTAAAAATTAATACTGCTAAGTATTTAAGATTGTCACATTTTTTGTGGCAACTTAAAGTGGGTAGAAAGTATCTGTCGGTGGTATTTTAGACAATATTCTTATGATAAATCGCGGACTTATTTTAAATGTTATGGGATTTTGTTTCTTTACCAATCTTCACGAAATTGTGCATGATGGATGGGTTCTGGCCAATGAAGACCCCTGTTGTTTTTGGGAAAGATCGGTTAATATTTAGGGGATGAAATACTAACTTTTTGTCAGTTTTTCTGGTCGCTCCAGAGACCGCAATAATGGCCCGAACATCGTGAGATTTTGCATGGAGAAGGGGAACGGTCAAGAAGATCGGTCAATATTTAGCAGGTCAAATTGACCCTGACTTTTGTGTGAAAAATGACAAAATGTGTATTCTATAGCATATATATTTACCACTGAAGGACATAGACTCGATAAGTTGATATTATATCCAAGAGGAGTGGTTGACCTTTAAATTAATACCAATTATATTGTTGTATGTGCTCGGATGTGGGAGTTACACCGAAATATTTACAGGTATCTCCGTATTCGTATATTATTTAGTAAACCATTATCACTCTAGAGAGCGGAACTATAGCGCTGATCGCTTTGAAATGTTCCATGAGGTTCCAGGTATGGTCAAGGACAACGCCTATAATTTTCGGTGATGATCAGATAATAATTTTGGAATGAAGTGGACCGAAAACTTAATTTTTTGTGTTATTTTTGAGTCGATCTATAGACCACAAATGAAAGCCGAATATCACAACACAACCCACGGTGAAGGGAATCTGGACAATAGCTGTACTGAATACTCGTAATATTCGGAAAATATGTCAGTGAGAGGAAGAGGTGCTGTTTACCTCTAATCGGGTAAGATATATTTGCACTATCACGAAATATTGCCCAGGCTCGGAATAAACATCCACAGAAAATGTGAGTTCCGTGGTAGTTGTGTAGGGTATCGTATGGTCCGCCCCGTCCGATTTTCCAAAAACATTTTTCAAATGTCAGCCATTTTGTTAATTTTAGAGCGAAGTTAATAATCCTAGTTCATACGAGAGCTAGACATGCAATCTTTACAATCTAACACCAATCTAACACCGTTGGAATTTTCGGATTCCGATGTTCCAGTGAGGATTTATCAAGACCGCCATAAAAAATAAGGACTTTTCTTTAATTTCAAAAAAAAAAAAAAAAAAAAAACAACAACAACCAAATTTTGCAAATTATTTTTCTTCTCTTTTTGAAATCTTCAAATATATATATGCAATGTTACAAACCTTAACGAGCATTGGTATTGATTTACGAGCCCATTGAAAATCGTAAAAAAATTAAAATCGAGGAAGGGGGTGGGGGTTCCCTTAATTGAAAAACGTGTAAAAAATTCCCTTAAATATCGAAAATGGGGGTACCATTATATGAGGGCTACCATTAAAGGTGGGTCAATATTATTATTTTTAGTACGAGAAAGGCATACAATCTGAACCCAAATTATAGCCAATTCGTGGAAAAATTTGTCTGAAATCTCCAAAATACCGAATATTGGAGAGCTATACCAAAACGTGGACCGATATATCCCATTTGCAATACAAAACATTATAGGAGTACTTGCAATGTATGCGATCTCCATCGCGGTTTCAACAAACTTACATTCGTAAAACTACATAGAATATTATTCTGATCAAGAATATATATACCTTGGGGGGTCTCCAGTGAATATTTCGAGGTGTTGCAAATGGAATTATAAATTTAGTATACACTCCTCCTTAAGGTGGAGGATATAATAATCAATAATTGTCTATTTTGTATGGTAGCCCCCATAAAAAGGCACCTTCCGAATTGCGGTAATTTAGGCACATTTTTATGCCCTCAGCTTAATGGCCAATGAGTTATACACACTTTGATACGGCAAAATGTGTCTCAAATGTGATTTAGACCCCATGTTTCATTAGACCAAATTTCCGACAACTTTGAGTCAATTTACAAAGTGACTTGCCGGTTTGTGAACACGATAACTCTCGAAGGGATTAACCGATTCTTTCCAAACTTTGCACATCGTAATATTTCTTCCAAACATAGTTCATGTTCGAAAATGGGGCTCACCCTTTCTGGTATCTCTAAAACAAAATGATCAAAAATTTGCGGAAAATTAATTTTTAATATCATGCGAAAGGACTATCAGCCAAGTCTATATAAAGTGTTAATATTTTATAATGGGACAGTAGTGGTTGTAATTTCGATTCCGGCTTCTAGCAATGCGAAACAACATATTTGCAGAAAATTAAATGATACTTAATTATAACAAGTGAAAAAGGCGTTAAGTTCTGCCGGGCCGAACTTTGGATACCTTCCACCATACGTATACCGATAGTTACGTGTAATGAAAATACAGGGAACATATCAAAATATAGCCATATAACGACAATTGTACCAATCGATTTTTGTAATCTATAAAGTACACGAAATACAAATTTCCAGCAATTTTTAATTGAGATTTTTCATTTGAGATTCTGAAAATACTGCAATGTTGAGGGCGAAGTTATATAAGGCTGTAGCTAAAGCGGGACCAATATTTATTACCTTGTGTAGAAATTTGCGAATATTTGGCGTATTCAATAAAAATCCAGTAAGGAAAGTAGTAAAGTCGGACAGGGCCGACAATATGATACCCTTCAGCACTATGGGTATGCAAAATTAAAATTAAATTGGGCAAAAATATATGGGACCGATTTTCACGAAACTTAATACACATCATTCTATACCTAATTCAGTACGCTATGCAAAATTTCGTCCAAATCGAAAGATAAATAGGGACATTGGTACACCATTTACATTAAATCGGTCGAACATATATATGGGAGCTATATCTAAATCTGAACCGATTTTCATGAAATTTAACACACATTATTCTAGACTCAATTCAGTACTCTATGCCAATTTCGTGCAAATCAGAATATATATACGGAATTTGGAGCACCATTTACATTAAATCGGATGAAAATTTATATGGGAGCCAGGGACGTACGCAGGGGGGCGGCCCGGGGGGCCCGGGCCCCCCCGAAATGAATTTTTTTCACAGTAAATGTATGTTTGCAAAGCGAATTTTTTCATTTTGTACTACCGGGCCCCCCCCGAAATGAAATCCTGTGTACGTTGCTGATGGGAGCTATATCTAAATCTTAACCGATTTTTTCCAATTTCAATAGGGTTCGTCCTTGGACCAAATAAGTGACCTGTGCCAAATTTAATCCAATTTGGATCATAAATGCGACCTGTACTTTGTTTACAATTTAACATGAACAGACAGACGGACGGACATGCATAACTCGACTTAGAAAGTGATTCTATGTATATTTTCAAAAGGAACCATGTGTCTATCTCGCTTCCTTTTGCCTGTTACAAACATATGCACAAAGACATAATACCCTGATGGGTATAAAAAAAGGGGTTATATGGGGACTATTCCTATAAGGCGGCGGATATTAATCAGTTTTGGGCGGGAGAATATGGTAATCACTACAAAATACCAAACTACAGAGCATTCGGTTGAAAAACGCGTTTAAAACACCAAAATACCGAAAATTATATGTGAGGGCTGCCCGTAAAAATTTACCTATATTTATAATTAAAATTTGTGTGTACCACACACCATCAGAAATAACTTTTTTCTATGGAATTTTCGTACTAGATGCACTTTTGTGGGGCAGGTACTATACGGGAAAGACCGATAACAATATTCTCTATAGTTTTTAAGTGATTTGCACAGGTTTTAAATTGTTGGGCTAAATTTAGCATCTAATTTGCCACTAATTTTGGGCAAGGTATTTCACGACGATTCAGAAATGCTTTAGTTTGGCTACCGGAGACTGCACAATTATTAACAATTTTCTGGGGAATTTTAATAAACTTGCATTACCATTTTTTGGTTAACGGCTAATTTGAAATAACGTCTTTGTTATAAAGCTCTGTGTAAAGTTTAAGAACATTTGTTATAAATAACGTAATACTATATATGATATGTTCCTATAGACTGTGATAAGTCCAGAGAAGAAGGTGTTATACCAATTATAAAAATTTAAATTGTTCTTCATGTTTCCAAATGCAAACAAATATAATAAATATTTAAATCTAATTTCAGAACACACAACGATGACCGCCGTGAAAATGAGACGGACTGTCGCGAGTTGGATTAATTTAATTATAGGATGGTTTCATTTTTTATTTTCAATTACGCTGGCTATGGGCCTCCTATACTATTTCATATGCTACTATGATAAGCCTCATGATAATCGTAAGTTATTAAGCAAAATTATTAGAATCCCAAATATGAAAGAAAATTTGTTTAACCTGTCTTAAATCTTTCGTTTAGCAAAAATTGCTGCCTTTGGCCTTCCCGTTTTATTGGCAATATTTTTATTCAGTTTCTCCAGTTTTATATTTGACATACTGCTGATAACAGGTATCCTAGCGGTAAGTAGTCTCCTATAAGGATTGATAATTATTATTAAATTAATTATTTATTTAATCTTTTGCAGCGTCGAGTTAATTTAATTTCGGCCTTTGTTATTGGCAATTATATGGTATTGGGTTTTCTGGTATGCTGTGCTGTCTTCTTCTTTGCCGAGGATTATGTACACAAGGAAACAACAGTGGGCAATTTAATAAATCCCCTGATGCACGGGCTAACATTATGTAATTAATAATTTATTAATTCTTTCTCATATAAATATTTAATTTCGACATTTTTATTTTTTCAGTCACCATGATCTATTTATTCTATCCCGTATATCTATTGGTCCAACAAACCCGTCTACCACCCTCCCATGATCATCAAATTTTGGATGAGACTGATGTTTTAGCTAAACCGACAAGGTCAACAAAAACCACAAAATCTACGAAACCCATAAAACACCACAAACCAATTAAACCTCCCAGACCAGCCATTGCTCATAATGGTCAAAATAATACTAATCGGGTCAATTGTTAAAATCAAATCTGGGTTCTCTCACCCAATAATTGTTAAAAACTAAACGAACCAACCAACGAATAGTTTTTTTTTTAAGTAAACTTTTATGAAACGAATGCTTTTATTGTTATTGTTAGGGCTAAACGAATTAGCCAAAATCTACGACCAAAATAATTATTTATTTTTGAAGAAAATTTATTGAATAAAAAACAGAAACAAGCAATTGTTGAAAAACATAAATGGATAGAAATTATTTTTATTTGGAATATAAATGAATTGGAATAACTTAAACCAGTAAGGAAAGCAGTAAAGTCGGGCGGGGCCGACTATATGATACCCTTCACCACTTTGGGTATATTCAAAAGATGAATGCAAACAGACGTCGAATTCTGCAACCTATACTAAATTTTTCATTTGTTCATATATAGGGTTGCTTCTTACAATGGGACAAAATTACCAATATGTATATATTTAGAAGCTATATCAAAATCTGAACTGATTTCAATAAAAATGACAGAGATTAACTTATATTAACTACAGTTTATTGTACAAAATTGCGTGGCAATCAGACAAACTTTGGGTCTTTAGTGCACAATTTACATAAAATCGGAAGAAAAAATATATAGGGGCTATATAAAAATCTGAACCGATTTTCAGGAACCTTTACACACATCACTCCAGACTCATTTGAGTACACTATGCCAAATTTTGTGCAAATCTAAATATGTATAGGGACTTTGGTACACCATTTACATTAAATCGGACGAACATTTATATAGGAGCTATATGTAAATCCAAACCTATTTTCACGAAACATAACGTGCACTATTCTAGACTTAATTAAGTACTATATACAAAATTTCGTGCAAATCGAAAGATATATAGGGACTTTTGTACACCATTTACCTTAAAATATAGCGAAACTACATATGGGCGCTAGATCAAAATCTGAACCGATTTTCACGAAACTTAGCACACATCATTCTAGACCTAATTCAGTAGGCTATAACAAATTTCGTGCAAATCAAATGATTTTCAGGGACTTTGGTGCTCCATTTACCTAAAATCGGGCGAAACTATATATGGGACCTATATCTAAATCTGAACCGATTTTCATGAAACTTAGCATATGTCATTCTAGACTTAATTCAGTACGCTGTACCAAATTTCGTGCAAATCGAATTATTTTCAGGGCTTTGGTGCACCATTTACCTAAAATCGGGCGAAACTATATCTGGGATCTATATCTAAATCTGAACCGATTTTCACGAAACTTAGCATACATCATTCTAGACCTAATTCAGTAGGCTATACCAAATTTCGTACACCATTTATTTAAAATCGGGCTATACTATATATGGGAGCTATATCTAAATCTGAACCGATTTTCACGAAACTTAGCTTACATCATTCTAGACCTAATTCGGTAGGCTATATCAAATTTCGTGCAAATGGAAATATATATAGGGACTTTGGTACACCATTTACCTTAAATCGAACCAATATATATATGGGAGCTATATTTAAATCTGAACCGATTTTTCCCAATTTCAATAGGGTTCGTCCTTGGGCCAAATAAGTGAGCTGTGCCAAATATCATCCAAATCGGATCATAAATGTGACCTGTACATTGTTTACAATTTAACATCAACAGACGGACGGACGGACAGACGGACATGCATAAATCGACTCAGAAAGTGATTCTATGCATATTCTCAAAAGGAACCATGGGTCTATCTCGATTCCTTTTGCCTGTTACAATCATATGCACAAAGACATAATACCCTGTACCACAGTGTGGTGAAGGGTATAAAAATTCAGATCGATTTTTAGCCTTCTCCTAAACTTACAGTATAATGGGATATCGGATACGCAGAAAATAATTTAAAATTCCTATGTAAAATCTTTAGAAATAGAATAGGGTTATTTTGAAATATTTGGTTACATATTTCTCATGGGTCTTAAAAAAATAATACTACACTCAGAATATAGATACATTGCATAGTTGTCCTAAGGATCAGTAACCAAGAAATTTCAGAAAAATACGTTTATTGGTAGATCAGACTCGTTAGGGTTTTGTAACTGTAGGGGTTTTCAGAAGGTGGTATTTCTGCAACCTCCAAGTTTGAACTAGGTATCTCAAATTTCATAATAATTACGAACATGTCGAACTTGTTAATATTCCTCATCCGATTTGCAGACATGTCATCTCAAAAATAACCAAAAATAGCCGCAAACAAGAATAACCAGTAAGGAAAGTAGTAAAGTCGGACGGTGCCGACTATATGATACCCTTCACCACTATGGGTATATTAAACAGGATTTCGGGCGGAAATATATATGGAAGCTCTATCCAAATATAAACGATTTCAAACAAACTTGTCACAGGTTAGGTTATACTAATTTCAGAACGTATTGTTCTTATCAGCCTATTGATTCCTTGGTGCGTCAATTACTTAAAATCAATCTATAATAAAAGGGAGCTATATCTAAATCAGGACCGATTTTCTCGAAACTTGCCAGACATCACTCTAGGCTCAATTTAGTAAGTTATGCCAAATTTCGTGCAAATCGAAGGATATATAGGGACTTTGGTGGACCATTTACCTAAAATCGGACGAAACTATATATGGGAGCTATATCTAAATCTTGACTGATTTTCACGAAACTTGGCAGACATCATTCTAGGCTCAATTCAGTACGCTATGCCAAATTTCGTGCAAATCGAAAGATATGTAAGGACTTTTGAGCACCATTTACATGAAATCGGACGAAACTATATATGGGAGCTATATCTAAATCTTGACCGATTTTCACGAAACTTGGCAGACATCATTCTAGGCTCTATTCAGTACGTTATGCCAAATTTCGTGCAAATCGAAAGATAGATAGGGACTTTGGTGGACCATTTACCTAAAATCGGACGAAATTATATATGGGAGCTATATCTAAATCTTGACCGATTTTCACGAAACTTGGCAGACATCATTCTAGGCTCAATTCAGTACGTTATGCCAAATTTCGTGGAAATCGAAAGATATGTAGGGACTTTTGAGCACCATTTAAATGAAATCCGACGAAACTATAAATGGGAGCTATATCTTAATCTTGACCGATTTTCACGAAACTTCGCAGACATCATTCTAGACCTAAATGATTAGGCTGTACTAAATTTCGTGCAAATCGCTATATCTAAATCTGAACCGATTTTTCCCAATTTCAATAGGGTTCGTCCTTGGGCCGAATAAGTGACTTGTGCCAAATTTCATCCAAATCGGATCATAAATGCGACCTGTACTTTGTTTACAATTTAACATCTATAGACGGACAGACGGACGGACATGCATAAATCGACCCAGAAAGTGATTCTATGCTTATTCTCAAAAGGAACCATGTGTCTATCTCGTTTCCTTTTGCCTGTTACAAACATATGCACAAAGACATAATACCCTTTACCACAGTGTGGTGAAGGGTATAAAAATCTTTTTCTTCATGAACTCGAGAGCTACCAAAGAGGATTCTTAATATTCCCACCAAGGACTTTCACCCCCAAAATATTTTTTCAGTGTAATACGTCGCCTTTAAGAGAATTATGTTGATTAAAAAATAAATTTTACCTTTAATTCAACATTTGGTCCAAATTCTAAGTCGAATTAGTATTTTTTGGCTACCGATGTGGCGATAACTTGATCTTATAGATGCCTTATATGCACATATATTTATTTCAGGCCTTTTAAGTGATTATTTATACTCTTTCGAGTCGAGCTTGATGATCTAAATTTTGCAATGAAAAGGAAAGCCAGGAGAAGAACCTACGTACCCACCATTATGCGACGCATTTCGCCGTTGGTTAAGCGGCTCATCAGGCATATTGGGCTATTTATTTCAGGCCTATCAAAAAATAGTTTTTTAAGTAATATCCTAAATGAGTTTTAAACCTTTTCATGCGCTCAAACCAATTTTCAATAAATTTTTACTTCGACCACACATTTATTTCATGATGAGCGGGAAGGAAAATAAGTTATTGGGTACCAAGTCTGGGCTGTCTATTTGATCCATAAATTTCAAACTTCAAGTTTTTGTACGAATATAACGGGATTTTGACAACGTTTTCAACCAAATTGGCTCGAATTTTATATTTTCTCATTGGGTATAAAATTGTCCTACCAGAAATTATCAATATAGTTTAGTATATAACGACACCCCAAATTTTATAATTATGAGTATATTTTTTTGACATCGCCATCTTTAAAAAAGGTGCAAGTGCCAGCAACTTTTTTTGCGCTCTTTAGAAGAGTGGTATTTCCCATGCATAAAAATATTACTATTTAAACGCCCAATGCAAATTTTCTATTGGTTGTAATACGACAATTTGTACAATTTCTCGAAAATTGCCTGAATTTGTACAGTGATCTTCGTCCCAAATTTCACACGTCGTTTTCCGTTTCATCCCTGCCTCGCAAGGTACTAAATTTGACACAGGTACACTAGAACCTGTTTAAGTACAATAAATAAATTATCATACGATCCTCTAACCAAAGTTTATAATTTTTTTCATTCACCACCTAGTAGTACACTTACGGCTCCAATAAGAAAATCCACCTCCTAACCTAAACCTGTACATCAAAACATAAGAATTATGAAAAAAAAGCTCCTTAAATTCACCCCACACGTTAGGATTTTTTACACCCACCTACTGTTACAACCATACACCCTAATAACAACCTGATACCAATTTTCAGAATTTTTGCTTGATTGGGGGTTAAATGTACTTATTTTAGTACAACAGAACTAAATTACAAATCCAACTCCTAACATCAACCCTGTACAGCAATTTCCATAACATTTTTTGTAATACCAACTCAATCACTCACATAATACCAAATAATTTTTTGAGTACAGTTTAATTATTGAACACAGTTTAGTACTTTTCGTACATTTATTGCATGAATTTTAAACATTACGTACAATTAGCATACGAATTATCAAGAAACGCCTCATTTTTACAAACCTGAACAGCGAAAACGTTCCACATATTTCATTTTAAGAATCTATCTGTATGTATTCATCCACTACATATTGTACTAAATTTATTTATATTTAGAAATTTCCGTATAGTTTTAGAACGGGTTTCCTAAACCTTCTTCACTCTGCAAACAAATTGTATTCTGCATACAAAATCGCTAGATTCTAGTTTATTCGTTCGCCCAATTTCAATATTAATTGGTTTATATTTGGAACCTCTACTCTATGTCCATTAATAATGCACAATCCAAATTTCAGGGTTCTAGACATATTCGTCCATTAAAAATTATTGTTACTAATTATAGTACTTTTCGGTACCATTTCCAAGATTATAGCTTTTCCTTTGGGCGTTGATTATAGGAACTAGTCATTTAGGTACATTTGTACTTTTCGTTCCCTTATAGTACGAATTTCAAAAAAAAAAACCAGCCTTATCACACACCCGTGCGGCAATACTGACCACACACAATATTTCAGAATTCTAGCCGTGTTTTGGTTGTTGATTGTCAAGCTTTGTACGTTTCGTAACCTTATAGTACGAATTTCTCCAAATCCAGCATTCACGGTCATCTACGTACCAATACTGACCCACATACAATATCTCAAGATTACAGATTCTGCAGTTTCGTCTGAGCCTCGATTATAAAACTTTTCAAAAGTCTAGTAAAGTCTGATACATATGTTTCCTAACAGACGTTGCCTTTTTGAAGGAACATTAACATGAAACTGAACGAACTTAAATATGTGATCTTTATCTATATATAAATCGACTAACATCAATCCCTACACATGTCATTCTGCAACCTATGCTAAATTTTGTAAATCAATTTAAAGTAAACATGAAACAAGCTATTCGGTATGCTGCACGGTTTAAAATTTAATCTCAATCAGACATGCCTTGACTACTTGGAGTGCAATTAACATGAATAGGTCGAAATTATATATGGAAGCGATGCTTTATCTATATCTAAAGCTATTTCAAGGAAACTTGTCAGTGATGAATTTATTTTAACTTCAGTACGTTTTGTCCATAGGCCTAGCTATGGATCTTTAGTGCACAATTTACTAAAAATCGGACGAGAATATATGGGAGCTATATCTAAATCTGTACCGATTTTCATGAAATTTCGCACATATTATTATAGACGGACTTTAGTGCACCATTTACATAAACTCGGACGAAAATATATATGGGAGCTGAACGGATTTTCTCGAAACTTTGCACATATTATTCTAGACATAATTTAGTACGCTATGCCAAACTTCGTGCAAATCAAAAGATTTGCAGAGACTTTGGTGCACCATTTACCTAAAATCGGACGCATATGGGAGCTATATATAAATCTGAATCGATTTTCACGAAACTTTGCACACGTCATTCTAGACCTATGTCAGAACGCTATGCCAAAATTCGTGCAAATCGAATGATTTTTAGAGACTTTGGTGCACCATTCACCTAAAATCGGGCGAAACTGTATATAGGAGCTATATCTAAATCTGAACCAATTTTCACAAGACTTAGCACACGTCATTCTAGACTAAATTCAATGGGCTATTGTAAAATTCGTGCAAATCGAAAGATATATAGGGAGTTTGGTGCACCAATTACCTTAAATCGGACGAAAATATATATTGGAGCTATATCTAAATCTGGACCGATTTTTCCCAAATTCAGAAGGACGGACGGACATGCATAAATCGACTCAGAAAGTGATTCTATGCATATTCTCAAATGGAACCATGGGTCTATCTCGATTCCTTTTGCCTGTTACAAACATATGCACAAAGACATAATACCCTGTACCACAGTGTGGTGAAGGGTATAAAAAATTGTTATTGCAGGTATCGTTGTTGTTACTACTATGCGTTGAAGATGAAGGCTCTGAAAATTCCCCTGCTTCACAATGCAATCTTTGGAAATTTACGAACACTTTTTTTACAATTTGCAGAAATGGCTCACATTATGTCGAGTCTTCCGACGATTTAGAATCAATTGAACGGCTTCAGGTATTTAAATATTAAAAATGTTATTTATATACTACTCATCATTGCGTATAGCTTAAATATATAGTGTTTTTCGAGTTTCTAATAATTTGTTATATTTTTATTAGCATGCAAATAATTTATGCTAAATATGATTAAAACCCCCTCGTATATCTTAACGTCGCGGTTTACAATGTCATATTTTCAATGTCATTGCGTTTTTTGTTGGTTTCAAAATTTAAAAACAGAGAAAGAACAACTATTAAAGTAATATGAGATGAGAGTTTACTTGTTTTCTAGGTCGTAACGAACAACAACACCAACTATTATAATACATACTTCTGCTATTCGTATGAAAATGTATGAAGTCATGTTGGAGGTTTTTTTCTCTGTTAAAATTTATTAGTCTACAGACGCACAGTGTAGTGAGAATAAAAGTCCTGTTTAAAGCAAAAAAGACGAAACTGAAATTGTAACGATATCACAGATTTGGAGTATGTCTCTTTTTTGAGTTTGTGTGTGTTATTCCAATAACTGGCGCCAAAGGATTATTCGTCTGTCTGCTGCTCGGGCGGGCAGAGACAACGGCAAGCATCCATTTCATGACTGCGTAAATAAAGAAAATCATTTTAGTCTTGACCAGAAGCGGCTGGTGTCAAGAGTTTAGGATTGGAGCAAAACGTTTTCATTAAATAAGAAACAAATTTAAATAAAAAATAAATTTTCAAAATGTGTTGTCAAAATATGAGAACTTTTAGCCTTATTATTGGCTGGCTACATTTAATTGTGGCAATTATTTTGGCCATTTCCACTTTGATTTCTTTGTGTACCTACAACAATAAGACCTATGAGGAACCTGTGATTGAAGATAAGACCTCGGAGAATACCCTGATAGAAGGTGAGAGTAAATTAAGTTAATGGATTAAATCTTCATTTTTATTTATTTTATTTTTTCTTTTTAGAGAAAATTTCCAATTCCAGTCTACCCACTTTGGTATTCCTATTCCTGTTCAGTGTAACCAGTGTAATATTTGATATTATGTTGCTGAAAGGTATTTCAGAGGTTAGTCGAAGAATGTGTTTGTATATCATTAGATACTTATTCATAATGTCTGCTTTATATTCCCTAGGAACGCTATAAACTTATGTCACCATTTATTTTTGGTAATTATGTGGCATTGGGCATCCAAACATGCCTAACCGTTTACAATGTCTTCAAGGACCTGCTTGATTCGGCAACATTTGGAGATCTTATGATTCATTTGATATTGAATTGTGTGACTATGGGTATGTAAACAATGTCATAATTTATATTTCTTGGAACGTTTGGCGAGTGTGGTCATCATATTTGCTCATGGTATTTTTTGTGTGTGCTACATAAAATGTGTGTAGAGTTGTGTCGCGTCAACATTTTCATGTAAAAAAATTTATACTTTAAAATGCCAAGAGGGGTTCGGGTGTTAAGGAAGTCATATTTCGACTGGGTTAGTCGGACGGCCGGTCGGACGGACTCACATGTCTAGAGTCCGTCCGACCGGCCGTCCGTCTGTCTATTATAATTTGTAAACACGATACAGGCTAAAGTTATAGGTTCTGGCCCTATTTTTTTGGTAATGATCCGATAATATTTTGAGAATTAAATGCACCAAAATCTTTATTATGACCCGAACATCAAGATATTTGCATGGAGAAGGGGATCAGGCCTAAGAATACGCGTGTAAAGAATCACCAATATTTAGCGTGTCAAATGGACCCAGGCTTTTGTGTGAAAATTACAAAATTTGTATTCTATGGCGTATATATTTACTCCGGAGTAGCCGATGGTATATCCAAGAGGATTGGTTGATCTTTAAATTGATACTAATTATATGGCTGTATGCACTCGCACATGCGATTTTTACGTAAATATTTAAGGTGATCTACTTATTCTGATATTGTTTAGCCATAATATCATTATCACAATAGAGGGCGAAAATGTGGCACTGATGGCTAGGAAATTTTGCTTGAGCTTCCGGTTATGGTAAAGACGTCTCCTATAATTTTCGAAAGGGATGGCAATTTGTCCAACTAATTCGAATGGATGCCTTAATGATGAACGATACAATTAACATTTTTTTTTTGTGTAAAATAGCGCAATTTTAATCTTATGGAGTAAATGTTTACCCCGGAAACCATTATTCGGAAAATATTCCGCAAAGGAGCTATTGACCACTAATTGGCCAAAAAAGTGTAAATATCACGTAATATTATCCAGGCTCGGAATATATATCCGCAGAAACTAAGAGGTCAGTCGAAGATCTGTGGGGTATCCCCCCTTCAAAATATTTAAAATCGGTAGGGATATTCAGCTGAGTTCAATAACAATTATTTTTTTTAATTTAATCGCGCAAATAAATAGATTTATTTCAATGTAATATTTTAAACACATTTATTCCGGAAAAAGATATTTTTTTATTAAAAAATAATAATAAAAGAAAATAGTCCTAATTTTCTCTGTTCATAAAAATAGTAGTAATTTAAAACGAAAATAACACAACAATGTTGGATAAAAGCTATAGTTTGATATGTTGTTGTAAATTCCTTATTTTAAATTAGCTCCCACAGCTCGGCTTTTGTTGTTGGTTTGTCATTGGTCACACAAGGAATAAGATCCAGTGACTGCCCGGCCGTGGCATTACGTCAATCCTTTCGGATACAAGTTAGACCTTTGCGAGTTTGCTGGTATGTTTAAGATCATTATGTTGTTGAAATGCCTATTTAATGGACATTTCCTAACTGGCATGTGGTAGCATAATAATTTTTAAGATACCGACGTATACTGTTCTAACCATTATACCATTAATCATATGGATTTGTCCTACGCCATAGTATGATAAACAGGCCCAAACCTTTATATTCAACCTTACATGCTTTACAGTTTTGACTGTGTACTGAGATTTGCATTCTGTGTTTAGGGGACGTCGAACTTACTGTCTGGAGCCTGTTTCGACTTATAACACAATTTTGGTTTCATCCGTCCATAATATGAGATATGAGACATGAGATTTTGAAAAACTCATCCTAGCGTTGGAACGCTTCTTCGCTTAAGGGGAACCTTTCTAGGACTTCTGGCATATAGATTATCTCCTATCAACCTCCGGTGTACTGTCACAGCGTTGATTTGTAGATTTAAATTAGTTTGTTTGTTTCGAAGGACGCAGGAGGGTTCATCCTACTGTACCGTACCATACGTTTATCCTCCAAATTTGTAGTGCCACGTCGTCGTGTAGTGCCACGTTGTTTAGACTTTTTTATGTGTTATTACATCAAATACCATTGTAGCACTGCATCCAACGATATTTTAAATTGTTCGTACGTTTTCCTTCATTTTCAGATTTATTATCAATTTCCTCGTATCAGCCTTGCTATATTTTTGAATGATATTTGTACATTGACCAACTGCGCTACTATTTTTATGAACACAACTGTATACATATAAATATAAATACGTTATCTTTATCCTTTAGAAAATTCGGCAAAAACCTGCAGCATGTCGATATAAGAGCCATGGGCTATGTCCAAATATGCGTCTAAGTTCTATGAAGTATTTATTCAACCAGAACCCAAAATGACAAGGGGCCATTTTAGTTGGGAAATTATGATTCGCTACTGGATAATATCGGTAAAATTTGAATATTTGCTAATATAAGTGGTCAATTTTTACCACTTCAGTTGATGACAAGGTGAAATAAGCGTAGTTTTTGAAGGTCTGTATATGACGTGAACGCATACATGTGGTAGCTATTGGTTTTTTAGGACTTTTCTAGTTGGGAACAAGTAATAAATTATTATTTTTGACCATCTGCATGGGTTTTGTTTAGTGGACTTCCTCGAAGATGGGTCAACGAAACTGGACTTTGTACTTATTAACTATATGTGATATTGAACTTCTGGGGACATTATATTCCTCAGACATCTCACTTAATGATATTCCAATCGTATAATCGACAACAATGAGTTTTTTAATTGTACACAATGCGTTTTTTATCATATATTTATTAAAATTAACTCTTAATATTCGATAATAGTTAAACTTTTCGAAAAAATATAAATTATAATACCTAAAATAACGGTATTTTCTAAATTCGTTTTGACCAAATATCGAGTTATCCATTTTATCAATAAATTTTACAGCAAAATACCAAAAATTTCTGGGAAAATTTACAATTACAATTACAGTTGAACATAAAACGTTGAAAAAATACCAAGTTGGCGTATTTTTTTTTTTCAAATAGAGGGACTACTACATATTTCCACATTGTCAATTTCAACTTTTGCAAGTTTTAATAAGTATTTTCCTTACAATTTGAAAATTAAAAAACAAAGACCTACATTGATGACCTCTGATGACTAAATGTGGACCGATGTAGCTTAATTTGGAACGTGTCACGCTATACATCCAAATTCTGAAAACTTGGAGGTATCAATATATGGAAGCTATGTCTAAATATGAATCGATATTGCTCATTTTCGAACCTGAACCGTAGCTAGTGAATTTCACACTTTGAAGGATATAAATGGAAATAATACTTCTCCATACGATGATGGAGTTCGGATATATGGGAACAACCCCACCACTCAAATCAGTTAATTTTTTTTAATAAAACACCGTTATGTTCCGCCGGATCGAGCTTTACATTAGATGGTCATTCAAATCCTCAAAATGCCGAAAACTGGAGGCATCGTTATATGGGGTCTACACCCGATCATAAACTGATATTGGTAATTTTATAAGAACCGAGCTGTGAACCAAAAATATACAATTACAGCGGATGTTAACTATTTTATGTAAGGAGAAAATCCAAAATATAAGATACAAGACAATTTGGTTGAAAAAAAAACGTTCATAAAATCCCACAACAAATTCTGAATAATGATAATTTTACGTAGGGAGATTTTCTTTCGAAAGTATAAAATTCCATCGCATTTGGCTGTGAGACTTACCGTTATGTGGGGGCCACCCCAGTGGACTAATAGCATTTTAATATAGTTATCAGATCTCAGTAGTGTTAGAGGGTTATTTGAGATACCATTTGTATTTTGTTAATGCAACATAGTCAGGCGTAAACCCAGTTTGTTGTTTTTATAAAAACACCTATTTAATAGTGGGAAAGTAAAACATTGTCCACCAAGGTGTATAACCAATGCATATCGGATATTTTGAAAATGTTGTTCCTACGTGGTTCTGTTTCGGAAGGAGTGGGCCGATTGTCTCCAACATGATATACATTTTCATCACATAAGTAGCTTTAAAGCTGAGTGTACAAATACAGTTTGTAATAAGTTTGCCTATGATTATTCCCAATTATATTAATTATACGACACTACTGCAATTTTTTGTTAATTGATTTCTTTTTTTAGGTATGAAGATATTTCCCATTCTCCTACCCTTCATTATTTCACAAGTAATCACTATGTTGTTCATTTATTTCTATTTTTATAGGTTTGATGATATTTTTCTTCTATCCCATCTATCAAGTTTATCAGCAAATTCGTTGGAGTAGTGAAAATCCAACGCAACAACAACAATTTGTTAATAACGAAGCTGGAGTGAAGCCAATTGAATCGGCGAATAATGGAATTTATGTAAATTAATTAAATTGAATCCGTTAAACAAATATATATTTTTATTCGTTAATTATATTAAATATTTCTACAAAAAAGTTTAACTTGTTAATGTTTTATATACACAAAAAGATATTTGTTAAAACGCCTCAAATATTTAAAATATATTAAAATTGTAAATGGTTTCTTCATATGATTACAATAAAATATTTCCTAATTAGATTATATATGATTAACCAAAATACATACATTTCTAAGAATTTTGTAATAACACTTTATCATTATCATAATCGATTAATAATCTCTCTATTTATATATACATTATTAATAAAAATTATTAAACATATACATATATAAATAAATGACAATAATTATTAAAAACCCCTAAACAATTTTATTTTAAAATAACAATTCTAAGATTACCCATTGCAATATACAAATTTAACACACACTTTTTTAAAAATATATTTAATTGTAATTCTTCTCCCACCAGCCACATATCTAAATATACGATGACGACTAAATATCTATGAATGAATGAGTCATAGCCGGCATTTTTTGTTTTTTGTCTTTTAAAATGTCAATGAACGAATGTAAACATTTGTAAATAAGTCGTCAAAATTACTATCTCTCTCGTACATCCACTTACACTGTGTTTATCTCTTAGTATGAAAAATATCGGCGTTGTTGGTGCTCTCTGTAAAAAATTGTAAATGTAGTATTACAACAGAGAGCATTACAAAATTCAGAGAATAAGAAAACTGAGTACACAGGGAGTAATAAAAATACACCCAACACAATGTTGGGTGTTGTTGGGTCATTTTGCCGTACATCGACACTATTTCGGAACATTTAAAATTCCAATACATGTAGAAATTGTGACATCATACACCTGCACTGTGGGAGATTTTGAATAAGATTCAGTAGCACTTATGAAATCAGAAATAAATATTTAAGTATTGAAGTTTTAATATATAAGAGTAATACGAACAACTAAAAATTTCGTTAAATTCGCCCGGATGAACTTTCTATAATGAGGACATTCAACATAAATCAAATCAATGTTGGGGTTCCAGGAGAAAACAAAATACCAAACTACACTCAAACACTTAGGTACCTTGAACATGCCGAAAATGGCACGTGAAACCTGCAAAAATCTCAAACAAAATTATTTACGATTTTCTCTTTACAAATTGGAAAAGTTTAAAAGTTTAAAAGTTTTAAAAGTTTTTGAGTTCGGGAACAGACCAATTGTTTTAAAATTTAATTTTATTGTGAAAAGTGTCAAAAATCATCATATTCAGTGATTTGTGCCAATGAGTTTACATTAAATAGGACGAACATATATGTATATGGGTGCTAAACTTAGCACACATCATTCTCGACCTAATTCAGTACCTTATGTAAAATTTCGTGCAAATCGAAATATATATAGGGACTTTGGTGCACCATTTACATAAAATCGGACGAAACTATATATGGGCGCTATATCTACATCTGAGCCGATATTTACGAAACTTAGCACACATCATTCTGGACCTAATTCAGTACCCTATGTCCAATTTCGTGTAAATCAAAAAACAAATAGGGACTTTGGTGCCCCACAAACCTTAAATCGGACGAAAATATATATGGGAGCTATATCTTAATTTGACCCTTGACGTACATCATTCGAGACTCAATTCAGTACCCTTTGCCAAATTTCGTGTAAATCGAAAGACATATAGGGACTTTGGTGCCCCATTTACCTTAAATCGGACGAAAATATATATATGAGAGCTATATCTAATTCTAAACCGATTTTTACGAAACTTAGCACACCTCATTCTGGACCTAATTCAGTACCCTATTCCAAATTTCGTGTAAATCGAAGGACAAATAGAGACTATTGTGCCCACAAACCTTGAATCGGACGAAAATATATATGGGAGCTATATCTATATATTTTCCAATTAAATATTTTCCAATTAATTTTACAAATCACCTTAGTTTTACAATTGTTACAATGACTTCTAGGTAATTTATTTATTTTTAAACCAGTAAGGAAAGTAGTAAAGTCGGACCAGGCCGACTATGTGATACTCTTCACCACTTTGGGTATATTACACATATGTATGTATCCTTACAATTGCATGTAAATGTTCCCTTGAAGGAACATACACATGCCTTTCTGCAACCTATGGTAAATTTAATTTCATTCGGGCAGATTTAAAGTCGTCTGTGTAAAATGGGACACATTTATGAAAAACGATTTATAGCAAAATTGATTTCCCCCTTTGGAAGCTATGGCTGCATCTGCACCAATTTCAACAAAACGCGATAACGTCATTCAAGTCTCAATATGATACGTTGTGCAAAATTTCGTGTTAATTACTTATTTTGATTTTACGTTCTCTTCTTCGTTATGTCTCACTTCATCTTATTTACTTACATGAAGAACCATATACAATGCTGATCATTCGGATGAGCGTGTTGTTCGTATCAATACTTATTTGATATATTTTATTTAGCATTTATATCAAAATAATTTGGAAAATACATATGTGAATTTTGTAACATTGTAATAATAACAATGGAATACACAACTAGGCACAATCAAGTGAGTGGAAAGTGGCGGGAATATTAACGACCACAAACAAGAGAATAACATTATACAGCCATCAAAATATTTATTAAGACCAGAAGAAAATTAAATTGTAGTTTTTATACAAAATACTTTATTATTTCATATCACATAATTTAAAGAAATACGTTTTTAAGTTTTTAGTACCTTTTATGAACTTTTTATTATTTTCTTTTTAAAATATAATTGGATACTTTATATGCTTCTATAAGAATTTATTCTTTAAACGCATATAAGAAAATAGTTTCTTATAAGATCAAATTTGTCGATTGTTTCCCGTGTTCTTATATGCGCAATCTACTTTACTATGTTGTTTATAGGTACGTAATAAGCCCTTAAAAGGTTATAACAATATTCGCTACTTTAAAAATATAAAAATGCGGGTTTTTAGTTAAAAATCTTCATTCATAATTAAACATGTGACGAACCGCACATTTCCTCATGTCGGTGTGTTGACAAACATGCACCATAAATTCTAGTTAAAATAAACTATACATTAATCATGGGTGATCGATGTGTGAGCAAAGCATAGCTCACCAACAATTAACCAAACAATAAAATCGTTAATTTATTCATTTTAAAGAAAATTGCTAGTCATACACGGGAAGGTGCGAAGTGTGAGTGAACCAAGCCATATACAAAGGAAAGAATTCGAAATGATTTTTTTTTGATAATGTAAAGATTATTTTTATACACAATATTGGTGCATGTTACACAGACATTACTGTGTATCGGGATCTAGAATTTTTTAAGTCCAACTTCAACTATTACTTAAAACCAGTGAGCGGAGCAGTATAGTCGGACGGGGCCGACCATACGATACCCTACACAACTACCACGGAACTCAATGTATGTATATTCCGAGCCTGGGCAATATTTAGTGATATTTGCACCCTCTTCCTCACACTGACATATTTTTCGAATATTACGAGTATTCAGTACAGCTATTGTCCAGATTCTCTTCACCGTGGGTTGTATTGTGATGTTCGGCTTTCATTCAGGGTCTAAAGATCGACTAGAAAATAACACAAAAATCTAAGTTTTCGGTCCACTTCATTCCAAAATTATTATCTGATCATCACCGTAAATTATAGGCGTTGTCCTTGACCATAACTGGAACCTCATGGATCATTTCAAAGCGATCAACGCTATAGTTCCGCTCTCAAGAGTGATAATGGGTTACTAAATAATATACGAATACGGAGATACTTGTAAATATTTAGGTGTAACTCCCACATCCGAGTACATATGACAATATAATTGGTATCAATTTAAAGGTCAACCACTCCTCTTGGATATAATATAAACTAATCGGGTCCATGTACTTCAGGGGTAAATATATACGCTACGGAATACAAATTTTGTCATTGTTCACACAAAAGTCAGGGTCTATTTGACTCGCTAAATATTGACCGATCTTTATGAAAACAGGCATGCTTGTTCTTTGGCCTGATCCCCTTTTCCATGGAAAATTTCACGATGTTCGGGAAATTATTGCGGCCTCTGGAGCGACCGGAAAACCTGACAAAAATTTAGTATTTGGCCCATTTCATCCCCTAAATATTAACCGATCTTTCCCAAAAACAATAGGGGTCTTCATTGGCCAGTAGGGTATAAAAACCCACGACATCTACTGGCGCTTAAAAAATTTTCGGAACCAGACAAGTTCAGGGACTGCATTCGGAATGCTCTGATCCGATTTCAACGAAACTTTCCACACATTAGATTATACTAACTTCAATTCCTAGTGCAATTGGCTGTAATTTGGTATTTTGGGCTCTCATTGGGTAGCAAATCTTCCAAAAATGATCAATACCGGTCCACTATTAATAACAGTTACCAAATAACGATACCTCCGAAATTTTGATATTTTTGAGCCATCAGTTACCCCGAAAATCGTATATTTGATATTTGCCTATTTCATACATAGCCATAGACATAAAGTAAACAAGACATATAGGCGTCGGTTTTACTTCCACCCATGTTCTATAATCCATAAAGAATAGTGTAGAGTATCCTTTCCGGCAATGACTACACACTTCTTATGTTGCCGTAACAATAAAATTCTATGCGCACCCATATCTAATTACAATTGCAAAACGATTTTAATTAGAATTTATGATTAACGTCAATAACTATGACTAAATTCAACATTATTAAGAATGAGTGGAGCGTTGTTGTTGTTGTTGTGGAGTGTGGCATCCCCAAATATGGTGACCAACTAACACGTCATTTTTATTGCTGGAAGAATTTGTTTTAAACTTTTCAACAATTGGAATTTGTTTGTTGTGTTTAGACAGACAAACAATTTAGTCTGTTAACAATGGTGATCGATGGTGTTTGAAGGCAGCAGAAGTCCATTTAATTTTAAAGAATTTTTGTGAAAATACATATTGAATTGAAAGTATTTGAATTTTGAAAGAAATAACAAGGAAGTGTAAAAAACAGAGCAGTCAAATTTGTGAATTTAAAAATGGGTTTTCTAAATGTGAAATTATTCGGCTTGATCGTTGCTGGCCTAATTACCGCCTTCTGTACGGCTGGTATTTTAAGATGGGGTGTTTTGGTCTATCAATGTAGCGAATCGAAATCCTGGCAAATGTTCTCAGGTAAGTTTCAATTACATATCGACGCATCATCTAACCGATTCGACTGGTATGTTACATTAGCTTAGAATCACTTTCTGAGTTGATTTATTCATGTCCGTTTGTTCATTTATTCTTGTGAAAAAAATACAGTTTGATCCGATTTAGATCAAATTTGGCACAGCACACATAATTGGCCCAAGGATGAAATTGGAGAAAATCGGTTCAGATTTAGATGCACCAAACTTCCAGTATTTTTTTCCGATCGATATAAAATTTTGCACAGCGTACTGAATTAGGTTCAGATTGATGTCTGCGAAGTTTTATGGAAATCAGTTCAGATATAGATATAGTTCGCATATATAGTTTCTTCCGATTTTTGGTAAATGATGCACCAAACTCCCAATATTTGTCCAATCCAAACAAAATTTTGCAGAGCATACTCACTTAAGTCCGTATTGAAGTAGGTCCATATTGGTGTATACGAAGTTCTGTGGAGATTGGTTCAGATTTAGATATAGCTACCATATGAAGTTTCGTCCGATTTTTGGTAAATGGTGCACTAAATTCCTAATAATTTTCCGATAAATACAACATTTTGCACAGCGTACTGAATTAAGTCCAGATTGATGTCTGTGAAGTTTTGTTGAAAACGATGTGGCTCAAATATATGGATTCGTCAGATTTTATGGAAATGTGTACTTAATTAAGTCCGGTTTGATGTCTGTGGAGTTTTGTTGAAATCGGTTCAGATTTAGATATAGCTCCCATATATAGTTTCGTCTGATTTTCAGTTAATGTTGCACCTAAGACCCAATTAAAAAAATATATTAAAATCAGAAACAATCAAGGTATTTCCCAATTCCTTTGCAAATTTTTGTAGCCCTAGGCAACATGGGACCACCAGGGCGACTCGTGGAAGTCAGCAACTGCCTTCGTTTTGGTTATTGTATGTTATTTTCAAATTATTCTACACTTTTGGTCTAAAACTATTTCCATAATCGAATTAAACTGATTTATTTCTTAATTGACTTATCTATACTAATAAAACAGTAAAGTGATTGACTGAATGACTGACTGATTTAACGATTCATCAACGCCCAGACGAAACGGCTGAAGATAGAATCTTAAAATTTTGGGTGAGGGTCGTTCTTGGTCCAAAGGTGACAGATAAGGCTGGATTTTAGGAAATTCGTACTAGAACGGTACGAAAAGTACTAAATGTGATGTCATTTGTATTTGGCGAACCGGTAGAGCTAGAACTCTTAAATTTTATATGAGAGTCACTGATGGAGTGTAGAATAGATATGGCAGAGGGATTTTTTGGACATTCGATAAGTATGCGAAAAGTACTAAATTTAGTACAATTTCGTAGTATGTGAATGGATAGAGCAAAAAACTTGAAATTTGGAATGCAAATTAAAGTTGAGAAGCAGGGTCGATATAAAGAGCTGGCTTTGGAAGCGTGTACTTATGTATAGGAAAAGTACTATATGGAACAAATTTAATTTGGAGGTACAAATCGAGTTGGAATCCTGAAAATTTAAATTAACATTACCGTTGAAGTGTAGGATTGTGATATATATTCGTAGTTTTGGAATTTGTTTACTTATGTGTACAGAAAAATACTAAATCGTACTATAATTGGTACAATTTGGATTTGGGTGAACCGATAGAGCTGGAACAATGCAATTTGGAGTCAAGATCACTGTTGGGGTATAGGACTATGGTATGTAGAGAATTTTGAAAATTAGTACTAATGTGTAATCTAAGCAGTGTTGCCAAAACTTTGTTGAGGAAAAATGCTAGATTTTGTAGAAAAAAATGCTAGAAAGTGCTAAATAATTTAAAAAAGTGCCAGAAAAAAATGCTAAAAATTTCTCGAACAAAATTGTTAATATTTAATAATGAAATATTAATCGTTGTCGATTTAGCCATGTCCGTCGCATTGAGGTCACAATATTGAAGACAGCGCTTTGGAATTTTGCACATGCGTTGGTACTACTTCTATGAGATTTGATATTGGAAATGGAATATATCGGTCTTTTTTAAGCTTTTAGGCACATTTTTATACCCTCCACCAAAGTATGGAGGGTATATTAATTTTGTTTTTCCATTTGTAACTCATCGAAATAATCATTTCCGACCCTATAAAGTATATATATTCTTGATCACCGTAAAATCCTATGACGATATAGCCATGTCCGTCTGTCCGTATGAGGACAATTTGATACATTGTGTTCTTATTGGGTAGCAAATATATCCACTAAAAATTATAAATATAGGTCAAATTTTTCGGGTAGCCCCCATATAAGGGTACCCCCCAATTTTCGGTATTTTAGGGTTCATGAGCGCGGTTTTCAACCGAATTCGCTGAAATTTGGCACATTGAGTTCTTATTGGGTACCAAATTTCCTCACTTAAAATTATTAATATTTTTCTGGTTGCCCCCATTAAGGGTACCTCCCAATTTCCAGTTTTTGGGTGGTTTTGACCGAATTGGCTGTAATTTAGTCATTTGAGTTCTTTTTGGGTAGCAAATCTCTCCACAAAAAATTGTAAATATGGGTCAATTTTTTCGGGTAGCCCCCATATTTTCGATATTTTGAGGTTCTTGAGCGCGTTTTTCAATTCGCTCAAATTTGGTATATAACCGGCCCGGCCGAATTTTACGCTTTTTCACTTGTTTATATTAAAATAGTTATCAAATGTCGGTATAGGTACTCTTTTTGGTATGTTCCCTATATTTTTATTTATAGTACCTGTCAGTATATCTATGGTGGAGGGTACCCAAGTTCGGCCCAACCGAACTTAACGCTTTTTCACTTGTTCAACCTAAATTGCTGTATATTTGTAGGGGAGACTGGGGCAATCGCGTTTTCGATATGAAGCTCTCACCGTACATCACTAGTTTCGATACATAGGTATCGAATATCGAAATAAATAACTGACACAAAGTTTGAAATTTCTAGCTAATAAGCTTATTTAGGTACATGGGTTTTTGTATATTTATAGATGTTTCTGTAATATTTCAATTCCATTTCGTAAGTATTTCGTGAATAAAACTTTTTAAATTTTTAAGACAATATTATTAAAAAGTGGTTAACTACGATGTGTATTATTATAGAAATATTTAAAAATATAATGTTTTTACAAAACTGATAGAAAAAAATTATAAAAAGTACATTCGGGGTACATTCGGCATTTTAAAGTTTAAAATTAATCCTTTACTATGGTTCGAAATTGCATATATAAGATTAAACGTGCTTGTATTGACGAAAATGCGATAGAAACCCCCTATTTCTGATGGTGTGTGCGACCTTGAGATGTAAACGTCCGCCGCTAGAAAATAAAGTCCTATAATTCAAACATTGTGTGACGTATTAAAACCAAATAGAGCCTCTAGAGGATCAGAATTTCAACCAGACTGATAGCGATGACAATTACCCGGCTATGACTATGGTGCCGAATGTGCCCCATCAAATGCCGAAGCTACCCCGGGTTCGGCGAATTTGACTTTAATTACAAAACTGTAAAATTTTTTAACTAATACAATTTTTTTATATCTTTTTGGTACTATTTTTTATAATTAAGTGTCAGAGGACAATAATCATCCATAAAGTTGTTATATATGTTGAATAAGTACTGAGATATAGAGCTCTAAAAAAGTGCCGAAGGTGCCCCAGTCTCCCCTATGTTGTGTTCTACCTGGTTATATAGTCTTCTTACTAGAACTTATCAATATTGGGCTACTTTAAAGGATAGCCCTCATCAATTGCATTGGTTTTAATTTGATTGTTTAAATTTTGTTGAGTAAAAAATCTCCTTATGAAAAATTATTAATATGGGTCCATATTTAAGGGTAGCCCCCACAGAGCGGTACCCTTCCCATTATGCGACATTTTGGGGACGTCGGACGCGCATCCGAAATGACTAAATTTTTTCTATTTTTTGTTTTGATGGGGTTTGAAATCTTCCTACTAAATTATAAATACTAATAATGTCCAAATTTGGTTAAGGTAAATAACTGTAATTTCACATTGCGTACAAATATGAAGACAATTATCAATTTTCGTCCCATTTGTGTACTTTTAAGGGTTTATAATCTCATTCCCAACAGCGACTTTAATATAAAAAAATATGTTTGTCTGAATTTTTCGATGTTCGTCCTTATTCTGGCACAATCCCAATATAAATGGGTACGCTCGCCTTTTCGGTAATCTAAAGTGGTTATAACTTGGCATTCGGGATTCCCGCTGAATAAAAAACTTGTTTTCAGAAAGTTCCAACATAATTCATGTTCATTATTTTTACATCGCTCTCATAAAATGTACAACTTAATTTGGTTTTTCATTTTCCCAAAAAACAATCTACCAACAGATAATATCATAGTCACCACATGAAGTACCCGACAATTTTTGAAGAAATTTGGAATCCACGGCACATGCTGGATAGCATTGGAAAATCAAATTCATCGCGTGAAACATAGCGAAAATTCAATATAAAATCGAAAAACGGGATTTTTTTGCATTGAAACCAACATGTTTAAAAAAAATCCTAAGAAATTAAAAAATGCTAAAAAAGTGTTAGGTGCTAGATCATTTTTTTTGGTGCTAAATCTAGCACTAAAAGTGCTAAATTGGCAACACTGACTCTATGGTACCAAATTTGGATTTGGGTGAACCCATAGAGCTGGAAGCTTTACATTTGAATTTAGGATCATTGTTGGGATAGAATTGAGCTATTTAGGAAATTTTTGGAAATTCCTACTAATGTGAAAAAAATGTTGTACAATTTAAACTCTGGGTGAGCCGATGCGATGAAGTTTTGGAAATTTGTACTAAATGGTAACTAATGCGGGTTTGAGTGAATCGATTGAGCTGGAATTTTGAAATTTGACGTTCGGATCACTTTTGAGGTGTAGGATTGGGCTTTATGTAAAGTTTTGGAAATTCGTACTAATGTGTACTAAATTTTGTACAATTTAACCTTTAAGTGAAACAATTGAGCTGGAAACCTTGAAATTTGGAAATAAGGTTACTGTTAAAGTGTACGATTGAATTTGAATTTGGTAGAATTTGAATTTTGTGTGAACTGATAGAGCTGGAATCCTGCAATTTGGAGTTACGATCTTTGTTGATATGTAGTATTGAGCTATGCAGACAGTTTTAGAAATTCGTACTAATGTGTTCTAAATTATGCGAAATTTGTATTTCGGTGAACCGATAGAGCTGGAATCTTAAAATTTAATATTAGGATCACTGATGGTGTGTAGGATTGGGCTTTGTAGGAAGTTCTGCAAATTCATACTAATGTGTACTTAATTATGTATAATTTAAATTTAGGATTGGGATATGTAGAAATTTGAAATTTGTACTAATTTGTACAAAATAGTACCAAATGTGGATATAAGTGAACCGATAGAGCTAGAATCGTGAAATTTGAAGTAAGGATTACTGCATGGTATAATAATAGAAGGTAACAGCAGGTGTTGTTGTACAAAAAACGATACAACAACCACATGGAAATTTGTTGTTGTAAGTTCTACTAGTGTCTACTCATTTGACAGAAAAATGTAAACAAACAAACAAATTATCATCAAATTATTTTTATTTTGAAAATGAAATATTTTCGAATTCTCAAAATAAAAATTGAAAAACATGAATGAAAATCTATAAAATTTATATTTCTATCGCTTCCACATCTTTCCTATAATTGAGCCATTGGCATAAATATGTGTAACACATATGAAAATGCTGGGAATAGCGAGTTATTCCTTGAAGAAAGATTTGCTTCCTCAAACTTTCCCAGCAGGCAGATTGAATAAATTGAATACAGGAGCACATTTAATAAAGAACAATTTCGAATTGAATAAGTTCCCAATTTTCCTGTTCGGTGATTTTTAAAAACATAATTTGTCAAATGCATATTGACACTAGTATTACGTTGGAATCAAATCAGCTGGGATTTGCTGTTACCTTTTATAATTGTACCATGGGATTACTGTTGGGGTGTAGGATTCAGGAAGGTATAAAGTTTTGGAAATTCGTACTAATGTGTACAAACTGGTACCAAATTTGGATTTAGGTAAACCGATAGAGCTGGAATCTTGAGTTAGTTAGGATCACTGTTGCAGTGTTGGATTGGGGTATGTGGAAAGTTTTGGAAACGTCTACTAAATGACACAAAATTTGGTTTAAAAGTTAACCTGAAATTGATTAATAAGATTTCCATTGGATTGCATGATGTAGGTAGTAAGGGAAATTTGTACTAAATTTGATACAATTGGATGTAAGATTGAGCTATGTAGAAAGTTTTGGAAATTTGTACTAATGTGTACTAAATGATACCAAATTTGGATTTGGGTGAATCGTTAGAGCTGGAATCTTGAAATTTGATGGTAGGATCCTGAAATTTGGAGTTAGGGTTACAGTTGGGGTGTAGGATTGGTCTATGTAGGAAGTTTTGGAAATTTGTACTAATGTGTACAAAATAGTACCAAATGTGGATTTGAGTGAACCGATAGAGCTAGAATCTTGAAATTTGAAGTTAGGATAACTGTTGGAGTATCTTGAAGAGTTTAGTCTGAGTACCAGGCTATTGGCCTACCTCACAGTGGCTGAGCCACCGAAGTGCTGTACCAAGCGGAGAGCAGTACTAAATATTATATTACAATGGGACAGGTAGGAATATATATACGAAACTTGATATACATATTTGCCCATCATTCTATTTGGAACAGCTTAAAATGATAGACAAAAATATTTTTTTGTTTTGAATTTTAGTACTAAACTGTACTAAAAAGTTAAAATAGTTTTCCTCGAGGTATTCAAAATAGTGGTAATATTGTAATTGCATCTTCATTTGTCAAAAAAACTCTTGTGCGCTCTATCATTTGAGAAGCAATTTCTGTTTTTGTGTGCTAGGCTAAGAAGTTTCCGAACTGTCCTCGTAATCATTGTTTTAGTCGTTGTATACCAAAGGAAAACAAAGATGGTCAAGGAGTCGCTCTGGTGGACCCATGTTATCTCGGGCTACAAAAATTTGCAGAGGGATTGAAGAACACCTAAATAAGATCCCTATACAAAACAGGTTAGAAAGATTATTCAAACTTTGATTATATATATATATATATATATATATATATTGTTTTTATTTTGTTTTTGCAAAATAGTCAGGCTTAATCCCAGTTTGTTGTTTTTTATAAAAAACAACTATTTATTAGTGGGGAATGTATGGCATTGTCCGCCGAGGGGTAAGGCAGGGAAGACTATAGTTTCGGATCTCGCCACTGATCCTCATCAGTTCCCTTAGTTTTTTGTTGGGATATTCCCCCAGAAGCTATTAATAGCTTCATTACAAAAAACCTTTCAAACCCAAATGTCTCTTGTGACAATTCGAAGTTCTTACGTTACCAGCGATACGACCCCAATGAGAAGTTCGTTTCGTTGGCGCCTGACTTCGTGGTCAACAAGGCATTTACAGACAACTACAATACATTTCCCACTGCTATGTGTCGTCACTTTGTGACGAATACACATAACGTTGTTGTTGGTATTGCTAGTTAAAGCAATAAACCAAACAGTATGACCGTGCCTCGTCTACAACTTCAGTAGTGTTTGGCGGGTTATTTGGGATACCATTTGTATTTTGTTTTTGCAAAATAGTCAGGCTTAATCCCAGTTTGTTGTTTTTTATAAAAAACAACTATTTATTAGTGGGGAATGTATGGCATTGTCCGCCGAGGGGTAAGGCAGGGAAGACTATAGTTTCGGATCTCGCCACTGATCTCGCCACTGAACAAAAAACTAAGGGAACTGATGAGGATCAGTGGCGAGATCCGAAACTACAATGCCATACATTCCCCACTAATAAATAGTTGTTTTTTATAAAAAACAACAAACTGGGATTAAGCCTGACTATTTTGCAAAAACAAAATACAAATGGTATCCCAAATAACCCGCCAAACACTACTGAAGTTGTAGACGAGGCACGGTCATACTGTTTGGTTTATTGCTTTAACTAGCAATACCAACAACAACGTTATGTGCATTCGTCACGAAGTGACGACACATAGCAGTGGGAAATGTATTGTAGTTGTCTGTAAATGCCTTGTTGACCACGAAGTCAGGCGCCAACGAAACGAACTTCTCATTGGGGTCGTATCGCTGGTAACGTAAGAACTTCGAATTGTCACAAGAGACATTTGGGTTTGAAAGGTTTTTTGTAAAGAAGCTGTTAATAGCTTCTGGGGAGAATATCCCACCAAAAAACTAAGGGAACTGATGAGGATCAGTGGCGAGATCCGAAACTATAGTCTTCCCTGCCTTACCCCTCGGCGGACAATGCCATACATTCCCCACTAATAAATAGTTGTTTTTTATAAAAAAACAACAAACTGGGATTAAGCCTGACTATTTTGCAAAAACAAAATACAAATGGTATCCCAAATAACCCGCCAAACACTACTATATTGTTTTTATGTATATATAATTTTGATTTCCTACATCTAGATCAGATACGTATAGACTAATTAAAAACGAAAAACCGCACGATAGTCAAATTGTTTGGGTACAAATGTGCCACCGTTATTGATCTACATATAAATAGCGATCTACGTATGAATGAAATATTATTTATATTTACAGACTGGGTATTTAATGTTTACAACATAGTTCTGGGTGGTGGTTGGTTTATCAAGAGAAGAACAAATGGTGAGTTGAAAATCATATGGAATCGAATTTTACAATTAATTTAATTTTTCCTAATACCTTTATAGAGGATAATTCTGAATTAATTGCACCACTCTCCTTTGCATTTGCCCTGTTAACTTCAATTGGTTTAATTGCTTCGCTGATGTTTATTTGTGGCTTGCGGCGGGTAAATTATCTGAAACGTTTTTTTTTTTTTCATTATTCTCATCTAATAATTATTTTTGTCTTTCTTTCTTTTTTCTACAGAATCGTCTTAGATTTGTTGCACCACTGGTTTATTTGATAGCTGCTGGTATTGTTTTCACGGCCATCACAGCTTTGTGTTCCTACACGGCCAATTTGATGATTGCGCCAACTACGGTCCATGCTGCATTGGAATTTTTAGTGCATTGTCTAATCATAGGTAAATATCAGAAACTAATAGTAAACCTAAATAATATTAAAAATAATTTAATTTCTTTGTTCTATATTTTTAGGCTTGGAAATTCTAGTACTCACACCATTATATTTGGTATATCGTAAAATGCGCATTCCCAATCTAAATCACGATCATTATTTGTTAAGAACGAATGAACCTGTTTTAAAATCGACTTTGGTTTACCGTGGATCTATATAAACTAATTTATTTCTATATGTTTAAATAGAATTAATGTTTAGTTAAAAACCCTGTATATTTTTGTTTTTAAAAAATATATTTACATTTATTATAAACTCTTTTGGGATTCGAACATGTCTCCCGCAACTAAATGTTATTTACGTGTTAGGCCTATTTTATCCATTTATATTAAAAATTTCAGATGAATCCCACAATTATTCATAATCTAAAGAGATTCCCAACTTGAATGCAATTTTTAATACTGATATTTGAACAATCGTTATTGGGTTCGTTAATTAGGTATTGAAAAGACAATATTAAAATGCTGTTGCCGAAATTCATATTCAGTGACGGGGCCCATTTCCATTTCGATGGTTTCGTCAATAGGCAGACTTGTTGCATTTGAGATGAAAAAAATCTTCGAGTGATTCACGGGATGCAAATGCATCCTCAAACGTGTAACTGGGTGGTGTGGTTTTTGTTAAATCATTAGACCTTTTTTATGCAAATGTGGAAGGTCAAGTGCAAAAAGTCAATGGTGTTCGGCATCGCGTAATGATAACCAGTATTTTATTGCCTAGAATTGAGGAAGTAAATATAGAGGGTATGTGGTTTCAACAAAATGGAACCACAGGTCATACAGCCAGAGAAATAGGGAAATGTATTGTCAACTAACGTGTAAAAACGACCCAAGTTCGTCTGGTCCGGATTCACATACATATAGTTAGTTACCAAAAATTGTAAATATTTTATTTTATGTACCGAGAAAACGGGCCTAAACTACAGTTACGTCAGTTGAAAAATATGTTTTTAAGTCCATCATAATGCCTAAAATTGGTCGTGGACCCTTTTTTACATAAACCAACAGCTCCTGCAGCATCATTTCCGAATCATATTTCCCGGATAAAAACATTTAGTCCATAAGATTAAAATTAAGCTTTTCATACAAAAAAATTGGTTCATTGACCTTAGTGGCAGCCATTCGAATTAGTCTGTCAGATCGTCTTGCCCATGGAAAATTTGTGATATTCGACTTAATTGTGGCGTCTACCAGATAAAAAAATTAAGGTTTCGGTCCATTTTATCCCCAAAATATCAACTGATCATTATCGAAAATTATAGAGTCGCTTTGTCCATAACAGGAACCTAATGCGAAATTTCTCAACGCCTTGTTTGATACTTGAAAAAATATTTTTTAATAATCCACGCCTTGTTTAGTCCTTGAAAAAAAATATAATCCACGCTTTATTTGTTCCTTAAAAAATATTTTTTTTAATAAAAAACACCTTGTTTGGTTCTTGAAAAAAATTATAATCCACGCCTTTTTTGATCCATACAAAGCATTTTTTAATAGTTCACGCCTTGTCTGGTGCTTGAAAAATATTTTTTATAGTCCATGCCTTACTTGGTCCTTGAAAAAAAAATATTTTTTAATAATCAAAGCTTTGTTTGGGCCCAGAATTTTTTTATAATCCACGTCTTCTTTGTTATTTAAAAAAAAAATAATAATCAACGCCTTAAAACATTAATAATCAACGCATTAATAATCATGCCTTCACTGGTCGTTGAAAAAAATAATAATTCATGCATTCTTCAGACCTTGAAAAAAAAAATAATAATCCATGTCTTCCTTGGTCCTTACAAAAATATTTTTTAATAGTCAACGCCTTTTTTGTTGCTTAAAATACTATTGTTTTCAAGGATCAAACAAGGCGTGGATTGACAATTTTGTTTGTAAGAATAACTTTGGTGGATGAAATGGGTTACTCCCTTCGACAGTTATCGTGTGCACCACCCGGACAGACGGACATTTGTGAATCGAAATATTGTCTGAAAATAATTTTGGTTATATTTATTATATTTATTTAAAGCGACCCCCCTTCTAGGTGCAATTTTTTTTTTTTTTTAATGTAATTCGAATCTACTCTAATTCTAGAATGTTTCTCTGGGAGTGTATAGCTCTCGTATGAACTAGGATAAAGCCAATCGGTGAAGATCTTCCTTATTTTTTAACTTAGATTGTGGTCAAAAAGGCGATTTTCCAAAAAAAAAATGTTTCAAAGTTCCGCCATTTTGTTAATTGTTGTGCAATAATCCTGGTTCATACGAGAGCCAGACATGTACTCTTTCTAACACCATTGGAATTTTCGGATTCCGATGTTCCAGTGAGGAGTTATCATGCCCGCCATAAAAAATAAGGACTTTTCTTTGATCACAAAACAACAACAAAAAACAAAAACAAAAAAAATTTGTAAATTATTTTCTTCCTTTTTAAATCTTCAAATATATATGTGCAAAGTTACAAGCCTTTACAAGCATTGGTATTCATTTACCAGCCCATTTAAAATGTTAAACATAAAAAAAAAATCGGGAATGGGGGGTTCCCTTAAACCGGAAAGAACTTATGATACTCTCCACCATTTAAAGTACTAAAATCTTTAGGGGATATGTAAAAAATGTGAACCTTCGCCACAATAAGTCTACGTATCTAGAGAAATGCTATATATTTTATAATACAGAAAATGTGGCGATATAGTTATATGGAGTATTATAGCCAGGACAATTTTTATACCCTTCACCACACTGTGGTACAGGGTATTATGTCTTTGTGCATATGTTTGTAAGAGGCAAAAAGAAACGAGATAGACCCATGGTTCCTTTTGATGAGAATATGCCTGGAATCACTTTCTGAGTCGATTTATGCATGTCCGTCCGTCCGTCCGTCTGTTGATGTTAAATTGTAAACAAAGTACAGGTCGCATTTATAATCCGATTTGGCTGAAATTTGGTACAGCTCATTTATTTGGCCCAAGGACGAACCCTATTGAAATTGGAAAAAATCGGTTCAGATTTAAATTAGCTCCCATATATATTTTTGTCCGATTTACGGTCTTTAGTCCCTGAAAATCTTTCGATTTGCACAAAATTTGGCATAGCGTACTGAATTGAGCTTCGAAAGATGTGTGCCAAGTTTCGTGAAAATCGGTTCAGATTTAGATATAGCTCCCATATAGTTTCGCCCGATTTTAGGTAAATGGTGCACCAAAGTCCCTGAAAATCTTTCGATTTGCACGAATTTTGGCATAGGGTACTGAATTAAATCTAGAAAGAGGTGTGCAATGTTTTGTGAAAATCGGTTCAGATTTAGATATATCTCCCATATATAGTATCGCCCGATTTTAGGTAAATGGCTACCAAAGTCCCTATATATCTTTAGATTTGCACGAAATTTGGTATAGCCTACTGATATAGAATGATGTGTGCCAAGTTTCGTGAAAATCGGTTCAGATTTATATATAGCTCCCATATATAGTTTCGCCCGATTTTAGGTAAACGTTTCGCCCCATTTGAAGTAAAGGGTCTACCATAGTCCCTATATTCTTTCGATTTACACGAAATTTGGTATAGCCTATTGAATTAGGTCTAGAATGATGTGTGTTAAGTTTCGTGAAAATCGGTTCAGATTTGCATATAGCTTCCATATATAGTTTCGCCCGATTTTAGGTAAATTGTGCACCAAAGTACCTGCTAATCTTTCTACCATAGTCCCTATATTCTTTCGATTTACACGAAATTTGGTATAGCGTACTAAATTAAGTCTAGAATGATGTGTGCTAAGTTTCGTGAAATCGTTTCCAAAGTTTCTTCCGATTTTGGGTAAATGGTGCACCGAAGTCTCTGAAAATCATTCGATTTGCACGGGTTTTGGCATAGCGCATTGAATTAAGTCTAGAATTATGTGTACACCTTTTATATATATTTTCGTCCGATTAAATTGTGCACTAAAGGTTTGGCCGATTCACAATAGTGAAATTAATATAAATTAATCCAGATATAATATATATATCGTAGCTTCCATATATAATTTCGACTTATTTATGTCTATTGTACACCAAATAATCAATAGGTGTATGATTGAGATTAAATTTTAAACTGTGCAGCATACCGAATAGCGTGTGTCAAGTTTGCTTTCAATCGATTTACACAAATCTGTCCCACTGTGCGCAAACGACTCTAAACTTGCCCAAATTAAATGAAATTTAGCATAGGTTCCAGAAAGACATAAAAATCACATATTTAAGTTCGTTCAATTTCATGTCAAAATTCCTTCGAAAAGGCGACGTCTTTTCTGATACATATGTTGAATATACCCAAAGTGGTGAAGGGTATCATATAGTCGGTCCAGTCCGACTTTACTACTTTCCTTACTGGTTTTTTATTATTATTTTTTTTTTTGCGAAGAAGATTTCCACGAACTTATAACCCAAATTACATCATATTAGAAAATGAAGTGGTTCCTTCACATTGGGGATATATCGAAACAGGGCCTCTATCCAAATTTTTTTTTGGCAAACAAGTATTTTCTGAGAATTCGCAATGAAAGTTGCAATCACTTCAGTGAATAAATGACAATATGGGGCACGACTTTTATATTGTCAAAAAAATAAATAAATACAGTCAACGCCCGGTATAACGAATGATATATTGTCAGTCCCATTCGTTATAGCAAAAAATTCGTTATATCGCAAAGTTTTTTAGTGCATAGCATGCTGCTAATAATGTTTAAAGATATTGTGGGTTATTATTCGGTAGCAAATCTTCCTACCAAAAATGATTAATTTTGTTCCACTTTATACGGTAGCATTCGATTTAAGCATGTCCGTCCGTTTGTCCGTCCATGTATTGCTGCGAGCAACAGGTCGCATTTATGATCCGATTTGCATGAAATTTTTCACAGGTCACTTATTTATCCCAAGGACGAACCCTATTGAAATTGTAGAAAATCAATTTAGATTTAGACATAGCTCCCGTATATAGGTTGTTCCGATTTTATGTCAATGGAGCACCATACTGCCAATGTTTGCTCAGCTTATTAAATGAAGTCCAGATTGATGTATGCGAACTTTTATTGATATCGTTTCAGATGTAGATAAAGCTCCCATATATAGTTTCGTCCGATTTTATGTTTTGTTGATATCGGTTCAGATTTAAATAAAGCTCCCATATATAGTTTCGTCCGATTTTATGTTAATGGGGTACCAAACTCCCAATATTGGTCCGATTGAGACAAACATTTGCACAGAATACTGAATTATGTCCTAATTGATGTATGCGAAGTTTTATTGCAATCGGTTCAGATTTAGATATACCTCCCAAATTATATAGCTCCGATTTTATGTAAATAGAGAACCGTACTAACAATATTTTTCCGATTGAGACATAATTTTCAGATTTTAATATAGCTCACATATATACTTTAGTCCCATTTTATGTAAATGGAGCACAATAGATCCTGTTTTATTTGCACTATATTTTGTTTAAAAATCATTTCAGAAGTAGGTATAGCTCCCACATATATTATTGTGCGATTTTGTGCAAATGGATGAGCATATGTCGGTTTGCTTTACATGAAATATAGCAAAGCATATTGGATTGAAGTCGTTGGAGAATAAGAACTCCATTGGGAAAATGTCAATTTTTTTAACCATTTACACAAAGCTGGGGGGGGTCTGAGTGCCACGAATTAACAGAAAAATATAGGATCTGTTTCCATCCGCGAAGCCTTCGAACGTGGTCAAAGAGCGGTGAATCACCTTAAACGATGGCCAAACCAGGACTAACGGCCAGGAAGGTTCTGCTATGCATTTGATGGGACTGGAAAGGGATTATCTATTATGAGTTGGTTCCATATGGTCAAACGCTAAATTCTGATCTCTACTGTCAACAACTGAACCGTTTGAAGATAGAAATTGCCCAGTAACGACCAGAATTGGCCAACAGTAGAGGTGTCGTGTTCCGGCAGGACAACGCTAGACTGCACACATCTACAATAACTCGCCAGAAACTTCGGAAGCTCGGTTGGAAATAGAGAGCAGGACTTCTATGAGAGGGGAATTATGAAGTTACCGAACCTTTTTCAAATAAAGTCCTGTGGTTCATATAAAAATAATGGATTTCTTCTTTCACAAACTAATTTCTCAAAGTGTTGAGGATGTGAGAATAGGGGTGATACTAGAAGGAGCGGAACGATAATTTGAATTCATTTATTTCATTTACGTTTTGAATCTGATAAAAACAAATCTTATTTAAACTCAAACTTATTTAACCAGGAGTCCACCTTCCTTCCATGGCATAATTCGTGCCTTCCATCTAAGCTTTAAATATTTTCACCCATTTCCATTACATATATTTTTTATTAATTTCATATTTATTATTATTACATATTTTTGGATAAATTATTGATTTTTTTATACGTTATGAAGTTTCAATTTGGAATGGGACAAGGGTGTGTAGTTATTTTTTTTTTATCAGAATACGCATCTAATTTCAATAAATTTATCTTTAACATTTGTCTTCAAATAAGTACACACACACACCCGCACATACATATATTTTGTTGCTAGTTAATGCTGGTTAAAGGAGTGGCGGAGAACAAAGCAAATCGACAGAGAAAACATATAAAAATAAAATATAATCAACATCTCACACCCACTTGGCGGGCACATGGCAGGACAACGAGTTACAAGGAGCCTTTGTGGGTGTTCGTCGGTTTGTGGAAATAAAAACTGTTGCCCCAAGGCCCTCAGCGTTGTAAAAGGAAAACGTCAATACGCCAATTATCGTTTTGGTTTTTATTTTTTTGTTCTCCGCTTTGTATCTTTGTTATTAAGATATTTTATAGCGCCATGGTTAAATTTAATAGAAATCAGAATTTAGTCTGCTGGTGGATTTTGGCAAAAACGGTTGGCTGTCGTCATCATTGTGTTTTGGGAATAAGAAAAACTTATAAGGAAAACAAGTTTTCTTCTGGCAAGAAAACAAAAGTATGAATCGCAAATTACGTTTCTGGAATGCTCGGGTTTTGAGTTATTTCGTGGCCTCTCTGAGCGGTGTAGCATTCCTGGTGGCCGGTATATTAATTTTGCTAAATCGTTGGCAAAACAAGAAGGGAGGTAGGTTTGATGGAAAATTTTTCTGGCGATGGTTATCAATTGATGGTTTATTTGCTGTGTAATTTTCCAGAGATGACCAATAGATCAATGCTGCAGGCTATATTTGCCATACACATCTTTAGTGCAGTGGCATTTTGTTTATCTTTGGTATTCCTGAAAGGTCTATATCAGGTGAGTGAAGGGGTTTAATTTAAGAAATGATACTTTAATGAATCTTGTGTAAAACTTTTCCAATAGTTCTAACATGGCACCAACTACGTTCTAAAGCCATATTTGATCTAAGTAATTAATTGCATTTTATTTCTTTTGATGTTTGTTTCAGAAACGCATTGCCCTAATGAGACCCTATGTCTACCTACTGTCGGCTTGTCTACTGTTTGCTTTCATCACCATCATTTGCATTTATACCGCGGATTTAGTGAGGGAACCTGCATATTTTAATGCCATCTTATATCACTTCTACTATTGCCTGGGTTTAGGTGAGTATATACAAGGAGTTCTTCGGGGTTAAAGTCTCCATGCCCTCCAAATTGGTCTATTCGACTCTTAGCTGACTTGTGACAAAACTTTCGCTCCCTAAGCAGAGCTTAAAAAATATTTCCCTGCGCGTCGATCTTTTGTGCAGTTTTTCCAATTTGAAAGACCATGTTCGGAAATGTTGTCGTCCACTTGATCTTTCCATCTAATTCTTGGCCTTCCCCTTCTGCGTGAACCATCAGCTAGTTCGCTTTTATATGCCTTTTGGCCTGGGACATCTTCATCCATTCTTAAAACATGACCTAGACAATGTAGTAACTGAAGTTCGATACCGATACCGATGTCTGAAAATAGATGATAGAACTCATGGTTCATTCGACGGCCATATTCACCGTCAAAGCAGATCGGCCCATAGATCTTTCGGAGAATTTTTCTCTCAAACACTCAAAGAGCTGCCTCATCTTGCGTAAGTACCCATGCTTCAGATCCATATAACAGCACGGGTTGTATCAGTGTCTTGTAGAGTGTAAGTTTGGTCTGGCGGGAGGTGTCCTTGTTTCTAAACTGCTTACTTAAATCATAGTAGCATCTGTTGGCCAACACTATCCTTCTCCGAATTTCAAAACTAATGTCATTAGTTTTATTTATGGTAGGTATATACAATCTTTGACTACCCCGAAGCTGTAGTTCTCAAGTTCCACAGTTGGTCCGAGCCTACAGTCCAATTTTGGCAGACTCCTTCTCAATTTATTCAAAGGTGGCTGTTACCGCTTAAATGTACGACCCAGAGAAACTGTCACCTTGTCTGAATCCTGGTTCGGTATTGAAGAGGTCCTTTCCGATTTAACTGCTGTACCAGTTAAAGTTATCCGGCATAGCCGTATTAATTTCGCAGGAATGCCGAACGCCTCTGAACGAATAGGGCTGTCGGATGTTGCCTTTTAGTCGACGAATAGGTGGAATGTGTCTTTGTGTTTTTCGTGGGTCTATTTCACGATTTGGCGCAGTGCAAGTCTGGTCAATGGTTTATTTGCCAGATCATTGACCATTGGCTTCAGTTGTTCACACAGCACGCTGGATAACACTTTATATGCGATGGGAAGGAGACTTTTTCCTCTATAGTTGGACCGATGGAGCTGGAAATTGAAATGTAGAGTTAGGTTCTCTGTTGGGCTGTAGGATTGAGATTTTGGAAATTCGTACTAATGTGTACTAAATTTGATACAATTTGGATTTAGGTGATCCCATAAAGCTGGGATCCTGAAATTTGGAATTAATATTCCAGTTGGTGTGTAAAATTCGAGTATGTGGGAAGTTTCGTACATTATGTGTATTAAATGGTACTAAGTCAGTTACAATTTCGATTTGGGTGAACCACTCCTGCTGGAATCCAGAAATGCGTAATGCTCCAATGCGTACTAAATGGTATTAAAATTAATAACATTTTGATTTGGTTGAAACTGTAGTGTTCAAATCATGAAATTTAGAATTAGTTTTGGAAATAAGCTTTACAAGTGTACAAACGGAAATAAATGGTACCAAATTAAGTATAGACTAGATTTCCTTGGAGGATAAAAAACATATATTCAGACAATTATCACTATTTTAATTTTTGACATATCCCTCATATACAGATGCCGACATATTTTTTAGTAAATCGTTGAAATCGTTGCAGAGTAAAGCATTTAACCGTATTTTCCAGCCGAAGTAGCAGTAAAGTTGTATTATGTGATCTCGAAGAATAAAATACGTATTGGCATACAAATTTCAAAATAGGGCCGCTCAATGTTAAGTACTTTCGAATTTGTTAGAATTTAGCATAACGGGTTAAAAATATGGTAGGCAAAAAACCTCATCTCAAATAATTCTCTATAGCCCACGTTTTACCTATATCATTATACGATTCCTTTTTATATCCTACACAACTATGTTGTAAGGATTTTATAGCCTTGTGAGGACCCAAAAGATTGTAATGCCGCGAAATATTGTCCATAGATTAACCTTTTAGTATACCGATCGTTACATCTCACACATGTCACACATGTGTTTCATGTGTGTGTCAGTCCATTATAATTGGTAAACACGATACAAACCACAAATTTTGCAAATTTCCTTGAGGTTCCGGCTGTTGTGAAGGACGACGCCTACAATTTCCTATGATAGTCGGATGATTAAATGGACCAAAAACTTTATTTTCATGTACTTTTTCCACTCGCTCAAGAGACCACAATTATAAGCCGAGTGACGCAAATTTTCCATGGGGAAGGCTATCTGACCAAATAATTAAAATAAAATAACACAATTTGAATCTTATAGAGTACCCACAATTCAAATTGTACCAAATTTTATACACAGCAGTGAAAAATTCACCCACTATTGGTTCATTCAAATTCTACCAAATTTAGTACATAGTTGTACCAATTTCCAAAACTTCCTACATACCCCTATCCTACACCCCCACAGTGATCCTAAATCGAAGTTTCAAGATTCCAACTTTATCGGTTGACCAACAATCCAAATTGTATCAAATTTAGTACACAGTAGTACGAATTTCCAAAATTTTCTACTTAACCCAAACCAACACCCCACAGTGATCCTAAATATAAGTTTAAGGATTCAAACTCTACCGGTTCACCCACAATTCAAATTGTATCAAATTTTGTACACATTATTACAAATTTTCAAAACTTCCTACATACCCCAATCATACACCCCCACAGTGATCCTAAATCCATGTTTCAGGATTCAAACTCTATCGGGTCACCTACAATATAAATTGTACCAAATTTAGTACACAGTAGTACGAATTTCAAAAACTTCCAACTTAACCCAAACCAACACCCCCACAGCGATCCTAAATCCATTTTCAGGATTCAAACTCTATCAGTTTACTCACAATTCAAATTGTACCACATTTAGTACACAGTAGTACCAATTTCCAAAACATTCTACATACCCCACTACTACCCTCCACACTGATCCTAAATCCAAGTTTCAGGATTCCAACTCCAAATTGTACCATATTTAGTACACAGTAGTACGAATTTCTAAAACCTCATTCTTACCACAAACCTACACCCCCATAGTGATCCTAAATCAAAATTTTAGGATTCCAACTCTATCGGTTTACCCACAATTCAAATTGTACCAAATTTAGTACACAGTAGTACCAATTTCAAAAACTTCCTACATACCCCAATCCTACACTCCCACAATGATACTAAATTCAAGTTTTAGAATTCCAACTCTATCGGTTCACCCAAAAAATCAAATCGTACTAAATTTAGTACATAGTAGTACCAATTTCCAAACCCTCCTACATACCCCAATCCTACACCTCCACAGTGATCCTAAATCAAAATTTAGTACACTTAGTACAAATTTCTAAAACTTCCTACACACCCCAACCCTACACCCCCACGGTGATCCCAAATCCAAGTTTCAGGATTCCAATTCTATCGGTTCACTCACAATTCAAATTGTACCAAATTTAGTACACATTAGTACAAAATTTCTAAAACTTCCTACATATCTCAATCTTACACCTCAACAGTGATCCTGACTCCAAATTTCATGATTCCAGCTCTATTGGTTCTCCTAAAATTCAAATTGTACCAAATTTAGTACCATTTAGTACCCATAAGTATTATTTTCGTAAACTGAATCCTGACTCCAATCCCACACCCCTACAGTGATCCTGACTCCAAATTTCATTGTTCCCGCTCTATAGGATCACCCAAATACAAACTGTACCGATTATAGTACGATTTAGTACTTTTCGTACACATAAGTAACAAATTTCCAAAACTACGTTCATATCCCAATCCTACACTCCGACCGTAATTTTAATTTCAAATTCCAGGATTCCAGCTCGATTTGTACCTCCAAATCAAATTTGTACCAAATATAGTACCATATAACTCTCCTCATATCGACCCTAATTCTCATCCTTAATTTGCATTCCAAATTTCAAGTTTTTAGCTCAATCCATTCACATGCTACGAAATTGTACCAAATTTAGTACATTTTAATACTTTTCCGAAAAAAACCCAGCCTTATCTGTCACATTTGGACCAAGAGTGACACTCACCCAAAATTTCAAGATTCTAGCTTCAGCCGTTTCGTCTGGGCGTTGATGAATCGTTAAATCAGTCAGTCGATCAATCACTTTACTCTTTTATTAGTATAGATTAAATTTGTACCAAATATAGTACCTTTTGTACTTTTACACATGAGTAAGCGCATTCAAAACCATCTCCTTAAATGGACCCTACATCTCAACCTTAATTCACACTCCAAACTTCAAGTTTTTAACGCTATCCGTTCACTTGCTACAGAATTGTACCAAATTTAGTACATTTTCGTACTTTTCGAATAGTTATAGTTCGAATTTCCAAAAACCCTATTGGTACATCTATCCTACACTCCATCAACGACCACAAACCACATTTCAGAGTTCCAACTCCACCGGTTTGCCAAATACAAATGGTACTTTTTAGTACTTTTCGTACCGTTATAGTACGAATTTCCAAAAACCCAGCCTTATCTGTCACATTTGGTATAGATTATTTAAACTCCGCAAGACATGGTTCAGAAAAGATGTCGCAGAGAAGCTGTTGACCTTAATCGGTCAAGAAAACAAATATAGCGAAATATTTCCCTGGCTCGGAATATAGATCCCCAGAAACATAGAACTCAGTGGTTGTTGTGTAGGGTATCATCCGAATATACTCTCTGCTCACTGGTTTGGTTTTAGCAAAATTTAATACATTTTAGTACTTTTCGGATACTTTTAGATTAATTAAAAAACAAACTTTAGTATATATATATATATATAAGATTTCTAGCTCTATAAATTCAACAAATATAAATGGCACAATTTTTAGCACTTTTCTACTTCCACCAAAAATTTCAAGAGCATCAGCCGTTTCGTCTGGCTGTTGATGAATCGTTAAGTCATTCAGTTTAATTATTTATTAATGCAGACTCTATTTAAATGGATTTCTTCATGTTGCATACTTTTAGGCCGTTAAAATAATTTGTGATTCTATATTTCTTATTTCGTCCATCAAATTCGCATTAACAAATTCGTGTAAATTATATATTTTATCTTACAAAAATATACACATTTAATTTTTGATTTCTCTTCTAGCTCTTCTCATTGTGTTCGTATCCCCAATATTTTTGGTTTACCGACAAATGTCTAAACCCATCGACACATCTGAGACAACAGTTGAAGCTATCGCTGCCGATATTAAGCCGATAACAACCATATATTAACGGAGCATGGCGACAAATGGATGCGATGCCGAACTTTGGCACGTCAAAAAATAATATTAATCAAATTTATGTATTTCAAATATAACCAACAAAAGCAATAAACATTATTTTTATGAAAGAGAATAATCTACTTTTTTTTGTTGTTCAGCCCAATCAGCAGCACTACAAAAAGTGTGTTAAATATTTAATTCTATTACCTAACTTTTTTATATATTTTTATTAACGGACATTTAACAAGAAATTTACATATTTCGAAAAAAACTGGTTTTGCTTCATTGATGGCTGGCAGACACACGTTCGACGTTCTGACAGCAGAATTACGAGAGCCAGTGCGATTTTATTGTTAATCAAATTCCATTTTTGGGTGGGGGATAGAAATTCTCATTTTTTTGCAAATATCATCGCAACTACAGATTGATGTGCAATGCTGACTAGGCATAGTAAAAAAATTTTAAATCCAGTTCTATTTTCGAAAATATGGTCCAATTTCTAGTCTGCATAAATAAAGGTGCAAAAGTGTCTTGACGACACTTAGTTTAGAATTATTTAACGAGGAGCACACGTTTGCACACAGACATGTGGAAGAAGGTATTTTTAGCGATATTCATATTTGTCCACATGGCTTGCGCCGCCCATGTGGAAATGGCCTCAAAATTTGAAGAAGAAGTTGATGGTAATTCCTATCCTGTGGCCGTGGTGGAACATGGAGATTTTACCGGTGTGCGACCACGCAGAGCTATCTTGAAATTGGCTGCCTTGGGTGCCCTAGCTGGTGGTGCGGCATTAGTTGGCGGTGCAGCATTGGCTGGTGGTGCTGCTTTGGCTGGTGGGGCTGCATTGGGTGCTACTGCCATAGGAGCTGGAGTTGCTGGAGCCGCCATTGGGTCATTGGGAGCAATTGGTAGTCGTGGTTTCATTGGTGGATATGGCGGCTATGGTGGTGGTTATGGAGGTTATGGAGGAGGCTATGGTGGTGGTTACGGTGGTGGTTACGGTGGAGGCTACGGTGGTGGTTACGGTGGTGGTTACGGTGGCAGCTATTCCGCTAGTTATTCTGGATCCTATTCTGGTGTTTATGGCGGTTATGGAGGAGGTGGCTACGGCTGGGGTGGTAATGGAGGTTGGGGCGGCAATGGAGGCTATTGGAGATAAAATCAATAAAATTAGTTTATATTTAAATTTTATTATAATTGTTTATTAAATGGATTCATCGTGTATTTAAATAAATTCTATTCTTTAAATTCAGTCTAAATAGAAATTTCCATAGAAAACTCAATGCAGAAAAAACGACTGAAGCTGGAATATTTTTGTTATGCGGGTCAACATCGACTAGTATGTGTGGGTTGAATTTTTGAAAATTCGTACTCTTATAAAAGCTACCAAATTGGTAACCTATGCCGAGATCAAATAGCTAAAGCTAGAATCTTAAAATTTTGTACGTGTACCAGTATTGACACGTATACATTGCGAAAACAGGATCTGTGGAAATTCGCATGGAAATTGTGCAAAAAGTAATAATAGTAAGTAACGCCCAAGAGCCTAAAGCTGAAATCTTGACATTTTGTAATGCTAAAAATTTTGCTGATTTCGCCATGACTGTTAAAATCACGATAAAAATCTAAATATTGAGGACCGAGCTTTTTTGACATAGGCTTCATATAAAGTTTCCCCATAGTTCCTATATAAAGGTTCCGCCACATTTTCATCATTTTGAATATGGCTGATTGACATAGCCTCCATGTAGAGATACAGCTCTATTTTATTGTAGAGATACCGCTCCATTTATTGTTACCGCAACTTGGTTCGTGGAGAATGACATATATTTGCATTTATGTCGATGTTTGGCATAGCTCACATATACATGCCCAGTCTCATTTTCATTATTTTTAAGGTTATAACTGCATTTTCCAACCAAAATATCTGCTATTGGTCTTTTCGGGTTCTTGAATTGTGACATACATCTATGCAGACATGTTTCGATATAAATCTATGATGTGAAATAGTCCCCATGCTGCATTTCCTAACCGATTTGTATGTAGTTAGGTATTTCGGGTTATTGAAGGTTGACATACATATATTCAGAAATGTTGCTATATAGATCTATATTTTGAATAAGGGTACCCCTCAATTTTCGGTATTTCGATGTCTGTCCGTCCGTCCATGTATTTTTGTGAACAAAGTACAGGTCGCATTTATGTTCCAATTTGGATGAAATTTGGCACAGTTCACTTATTTGGCCCAAGGACGAACCCTATTGAAATTTAAGAAAATCGGTTCAGATTTAGATATAGCTCCCATATATATGTATGATGCACCTCCAACTCCCAATATTTGACCGATTGGAACAACATTTTGCACAGAGTACTGAATTAGGTCCATACTGAAGTCTGCGAAGTTTTGTTTTGTTAAATCGGTTCAGATTTAGATATAGCTCCAATATATAGTTCCTCCGATTTTTTGTGAATGATGCACCAAACTCCCAATATTTGTCCGATTGAGACAAAATTTTACACAGAGTACTGAATTAGGTCCAGACTAATATCTGCGATGCTTTGTTAAAATCGGTTGAGATTTAGATATAGCTCCTATATATACTTTCGTCTCCCAATATTTGTCAGATTGAGCAAAATTTTGCATAGCAAATGCAGTTGAGGAAAAAATTATGTGTAATAAGGTTTGTTGAAATCGGTTCAGATTTTAATATAGGTCTTATATATATTTTCGTTTGATTTTTTGTAAATGGTGCACGGAAGGGCCTATGTTTGCTCGATTTACTCGAAATTTGGCATAGGGTATTAAATTTAATATAGAGTGATAACAAAAAAACAAATGGGGTATGGAACGGTTGTACAATTAGGTCCATGTGTTTATATATAGCACCCATACATAATCTTATTCGGTTTCATACAAATGGAACACCAAAGAATCCAAGTCTGCCCGTTTGACATGCAATTTTTCAATTTGTTCACAGATAGCACATTTAATCTCATCATTCCATCATTCCAATGGTCCTCCAAAGATTCTATGTCTGTTCTATCTACAGGATATTGTAGATATTAACATCTCTTGTATGTACCGAAAGTGGTGAAGGGTATCATATAGTCGGCCCCGTCCGACTTTTGAATTTTCTTTACCTGTTTTGGTTGTGGACGTATTTGATCGTTAATCTCCCTTCCAATTTTTTTTATATTTTTCCCCTTTAGTTGAAGTCCCTATATAACCCCTTTTTGATACCGTCAGCCTTATGGCTAATGAGGGTATATACACCATGTTGGTGATATGATGAAAATGTGCCTCATCGAAATATTGCTTTAAGACCCCATGTTTGTTGAGCCCAAATCCGTTTCAGAAAATTTGGAGTCGATTTACAAATGTCCGTCGGACCGTCTGGCTGTTGCGCACGATAACTCTCGAAGGGAGCACCCGATATCGCCAAAACAAAAATTGATCGATAATTTACGTGAAATCAATCAGTACAGACATCCGCCAAAAAATAATGGATTTCTTTTCCCCCAACCTAGTATTTAATCAATAAAATTTTAATAAATAAATAAACATCACTTCTTATTTAAAAAATACGAGAGCCTTAGGGACACATTCGTTTTGTTCTTATAACCAGATTTATATTAAAACTATTTAATAATTCATTTAAATAAATTCATAATTAAACACTCCTTTAAAACGAATGCCAAAATTGGCCGCATCTATTATAGGTGCGGCGAATGAACACAAAAAAGGACCATCTCCATCATACCATATTTATGAATAAATTTGGCACCTCAAAACGCGACACGAGATACACATTGTGTGCGTGTGTATTTTAGCAATTTTTGCAATATTAAAGCTAGTAAATCAGTCTTTAAATGAAATTGCTCAGCACAGGTTGTTTTACGAAAAAATTCTCAAATTTCTCTAAGGAATATGAAATTCCAATTATGTTTTAATTTGGAAAATCTAAGTTTTGTCATTGCCAGTCTCAATGCGATGGCCTACTTGGTGGCATTAATGTTCGATATCATATTCTTAAATGAAGAATATAAGAAATCAACACAAAGAAAAGGTAAATTACTAAATTTTTGTCTTAAATCTTTAAGTTTACTACTGTTTTTATTTACTTTTTTTAGATTTTAGTGGAAAATATGCTGTCCATTGCGGAATTGTACTTCTCTTAGTATTTAGTATGGGACTATGCTCATCAGTGTTATACCTTAAAGGACTTCGGGAGGTGAGTTATTTTACGTTTAAAGGTGTAAAAGGGGTTTCCCAAAATGGACTAGGAATATAAAGAGTGCCTTTACATCAAGAATTTTCAAGAAATTGGTTCTTACTTGCCAAATAAAGCTGACTCAAATATTAGAGCTGGTAGATAAATTGAAACGACGTACGTTGCCATTTGTCAAGTCGGTATTGGAACCCCTTTTTATATTGTCTTCAAACATATATGTATGAAGACATGTATTTCGAGATATATAAACTTCCATAAAATAATAATATTTTGCTTTCATTATCATAATTTTTTAAAGAAACGCCATGGACTAATGAAACCCCTACTCTATGTAACAACGGCCTGTATTTCCTTCTTCAGCATTTCCTTTATTTGTTTCTATGGTGCAGTTTTAATTTCAAATTTGCTATACACCGATGCTATTGTAATTGGCTTTAGCTACTTTTTGGCTATAGGTAAGTTAGAACTAAATAAAGAATGTTAAAAAAATATCCTAATAACTTTTTCTTTTTTATTTTAGGCCTTTTTATCTTACTTTCTACTCCATTATTTTTGACATATAGACAACAGCAAATAAAAAAATCAATTCATCCTATTAAGAAATCAATTGATTATCTTGAAAAACCTGTTGACCAACTGAATCAGTAAATATGATATTTGATGAACAACAGAGGAATTTATCATCCACCAATACGATTTCAAATATCAAACATTTTATTTTATTAAAATATTTGGTTAATGCATAATAAATAAAGTAAATAATTTGAATATATCTAGGTATGTAGTATAAAATTCCAGAAATTTCCTATATAGGAGCTATATCTAATTCTACAGATACACATGCAAACATTTACAAACATATGCAACACTATATAATACCCTACAACACAGTGTGGTGAGGGGTATTAAATGGGCGTTAAGTTCGTCTGAGAGCAACTTTTTCTAAACTCCTACATATAGATAAAAGAAAGTTTTCAAAATAATTCGCATTCAAGATAATATTTGCTCAACAAAGGCAGATGTTTCTTAACTAATATGATTTGCAAATATCAAATTTCAGCCATTTCGAAGTGCAGCAACCATCCAAATACGGAAAATAAGAGATACCAAAGACGTGTTTGCTAGTAAGTTTTTTTTTTTTTTTTTTGTTCTCAACTTAGAAAACTGAACTAGGAACTACAACATATCAAATTTTTTGCAAATCCTTTGTATGGGGGCTATTTAAAAAAGTCCCTTTATGGAAAATTTCTGGTGAGATTTTGGTTATTCAACAGGAATCTGAAATGCTAAATTATAAACATTTTATTTGAAAGGAGAAAAAGAAAGACGAAGGACTATTTTCGGCACAAATGGACCTATTCGAAAGTTTTCTCAAACTATTTCTTGACCTTCTATTAACCTCGAATGCTACATTACAGTCACTTCGGTGCATCTTAAACCTTCAATATATCCAAAATGGGGCGGAACATGGGCAATGGTAACTAGGACCTATATTTATATTGCCCCTTATTTAAGAACAAATTTCTATAATTATGATTTTAAACCAGTAAGGAAAGTAGTAAAGTCGCATGGGGCCGACTATATGATACCCTTCACCAATATGGGTATATTAAACAGCACTATTAACATGAAATTGGAACAAATAAAATATGTGTTATTTATCTAATACCATAAACAGACGACAGCCTTAATTTGCATTAAAAATTTCTTAATTTGAATTAATATTTTCCACTGATAGACGAGAGTTTCTGCATTTACGAAACATTTTTTTGCTTCAAAACAATTGTTTGTCTGTGTGTATGATGAAATTTTTTTACATTTGTTTCGATATTTTTCGGGATTACATCTTTCGGAAATGGATACATGACATAAAGGAGGAATTGCAATTATGATCTTAGCAAAACAGCTCCCAATTTTAAAAATGGTTGAAATTTGCCTTCATTTCTTATTTTTATTTTCATAAATATAAATAAATTTGACAAGAAACAATTAATTTTCGACAGCATTGCCATATTGAAATTGCCTAATTCAGTATAAATTCAGTTTGATTTTGTGCATTAACAACACATAAAAATGAGGATAATGTACAAGTTAATTTGAATTAAGGCTGTTAATGCAAATTAAGGCTGTCGTCTGTCTTGGCTATAAATGTGAATCGACCTAGATCTATACATAAACATGCCATTCGTTTGTTACAATATGACAAAAGTATGTAAATGATATTTGTTTGAAATATCAATAGGTCATCCGTTGGGCTATGTCTGTACTTCTAGAAAACGCAACTACGTTATTCTATGCTCAATTTTGTACTAAATCTCAACTGATTTTCACGAAACTTGCCAGACATCACTCTAGGCTCAGTTCAGTACGTTATGCCAAATTCCGTGCAAATCGAAAGATATATAGGGCCTTGGTGCACCATTTACATGAAATCGGACGAAACTATATATGGGAGCTATATCTAAATCTGGACCGATTTTCTCGAACTTTGGCAGACATCATTCCGGGTTCAATTCAGTACGTTATGCCAAATTTTGTGCAAATCGAAGTATATATAGGGACTTTGGTGCACCATTTACCTAAAATCGGGCGAAGCTATATATGGGAGCTATATTTAAATCTGAACCGATTTTCACGAAACTTAGCACACGTCATTCTAGACCTAATTCAGTAGGCTATGCCAAAATTCGTGCAAATCAAATGATTTTCAGGGAGCTATATCTAAATCTGAGCCGATTTTCACGAAATTTAACACACATCGTTCTAGACTTAATTAAGTGCACTATGCCAAATTTCGTGCAAATCGAAAGATATATAGGGACTTTGGTACACCATTTACCTTAAATCGGGCGAAACTATATATGGGAGCTATATCTAAATCTGAACAGATTTTCACGAAACTTAGCACACGTCATTCTAGACATAATTCAATACGCTATGCCAAAATTCGTGTAAATCAAATGATTTTCAGGGACTTTGGTGCACCACTTATCCCGGATTTGCAAAGAAGGGATGTTTTTAAACACAACTCCCATCAGAAATGGTCGGTTAGAAACAGGAGTTTCTGGCATAATTATGGAAGCTGGTCTCATTTAAGAAACTTATATTGACAACCCATTTTAATTTGTAACTCATATATCATGATCATGGAATAATAATAAAAGGCAACAGCAAGTGTCGTTGTACTAAAAACGATACAACAACCACATGGAAATTTGTTGTTGTAAGTTCTACTAGTGTAAACTCATTTGACAGAAAAATGTAAATAACCAAACAAAATATCATCAAATTATTTTTATTTTGAAAATGGAATATTTTCGAATCCTCTCAAAATAAAAATTGAAAAACATGAATGAAAATCTATCAAATTTATATCTCTATTGCTTCCACATCTTTCCTTTAATTGAGCCATTGCCATATATATGTGTAACACATATGACAATGCTGGGAATAGCGAGTTATTCCTTCAAGAAAGAAGCTATAAATAGCTTCTGGGGAGAATATCCCAAGAAAAAACTAAGGGAACTGATGGGGATCTGTGGCAAGATCCGAAACTATAGTCTTCCCTGCCTTACCCCTTGGCGGACAATGCCATACATTCCCCATTAATAAATAGTTGTTTTTTATAAAAACAACAAACTGGGATTCAGCCTGACTATTTTGCACAAAAAAAAATACAAATGGTATCCCAAACAACCCGCCAACACTACTAATTTTTTTCGCTTTTTATACTCTACACAACCATGTTGTCAGGGTATTATAGCTTTGTGCTGCCCCAATAGTTTGTAATGCCGCGAAATATTGGTCCTAGATGAACAGTTAAGTATACCGATCCTCATATCTCGACTAGCTGAGTCGATCTAGACATGTGTGTCCGTCCGTCTGTCCATTATAATTTTTAAACACGATAAAGACCACAGTTATGGAGCAATCTCCACGAAATTTGGCATGTAGGATGGGTTCTGTTTTTGGTAAAGATCGGATAATATTTAGGGTATGAAATGGGTCAAATATTTCATTTTTGTTGGTTTTTGTGGTCGCTCCAGAGGCTGCAATTATGGCCAAACATTGCGAATTTTTACATGGAGAAGGGGATCGGGCCAAAGAAGAAGCATACCTGTTTTGATAAAGATCGGTCAATATTTAGCTGGTCAAATGGACGAGAGGGGGGATAGTAGGACCAAAGAATAAGCATACTTGTTTTGATAAAGATTGGTCAATATTTAGCTGGTCAAATGGACCCAGACTTTTGTGTGAAAAAACCCCTGAATTGCATATACCCAAGAAGTTGATAATATATTCAAGAGAAGTGGTTGACCTTTAAATTGATACCAATTATATTGTCGTATGTACTCGGATGTGGGAATTACACTTAAATATTTAAAGTATTTATATATTTTTATTAACCCATTAACATTAGAGGGCGGAAATGTAGAGCTGATCGCTTTGAAATTGTCCATGAGGATCCAGGTATGGTCAAGGATTACGCCTATAATTATCGTTAATGATCAGATAATAATATTGGGATGAATTGGATCGAAAACTTATTTTTTGTGTTTTTCGAGTCGATCAGTATGCCACATTTGAAAGCCGAACATCAACACATGCCACGGTGAAGGGAATCTGAACAAGTAATTAGAAGGGCTGTACTGAATATTACTAATATTTGCTGATATCTAGTCGGCCAACCCAGGCCCATGCTCGAAATTAGATTGAATTAGATTGAAAAACTTGTCAAAAGCTTCAAAATATCGAATATTGGCGGTATCGTTATATGCCGTTACTGCCGTTATATACCATTATATGGGACCTATATATTCCATTTCCAATATCAACCAGTAAGGAAAGTAGAAAAGTCGGACTGGACCAACTATATGATACCCTTAACAACTTTTGGTATATTCTACATTTGTATGTATATATAAAAAATGGATAAAAACTAGTAATAAGTAAGATTTTAAACCTAAAATGAGTTTTTGGTTTTAAGATTTTTGACGTTTAGGCTGATTTTTGAGTTTTAGTCTATTCTGAGACTTATAATAACACGTTATTGCTAATATTTGTATGAGTTTTCAATCACTTCTGTAAAAGGGGACCGAAAAGACCCACTTAATGAGTCGGTCGAGGGTTAAAGTTGTACACAAAAATATTCCTCGAAAATCTATGAGTAATATTGCCAAAGACACAATACACGTAAAATGTAAGGATTTCAAGAAATCATAATTCGAATATTATCAAAGTTATTGAAAAGGGGGAATATTGCCCTCCATTGTTCGGTTACCTCCCGACGCAATCTTTCAAAACGCCGATACACGTGTCTTCATTTTTAGTTCCTCTTTCATAATCTATTGGAAAAAAAATAATAATAACAATAATAATGAAATTTGTGGCACAGTGTTATAAAAAGTATAATTGTCTTAAGCATTTATGATTTCAATAATTCCATCTGTTGTTTTTTAACCTCAGACAATATTTCAAGGACCAGAATGGATGGCGTCATCATACTGACAATCATTTCTCTTTAGATGAGTTTTAATGAAGTCAGCAATGTAAGAGTCAATCATATCGGCTAATTGAAAGACATTAAATGCATTAAAATGAAAAAAATATTAAAATTAACAAAAAGAAACGCAATGTTTGTCATGCCTCCCTTCTTCATTATTTTAGAGATGCACTTCATTTACACTTATGTTTGAACACCATTGAAATACTAGTTCAACTAATACAAATTAACTAATTGTGTTCAGAAGGTAAAACCGTCTATATTTATATATATATATATAACTAGCGGGTCCGGCAAACGTTGTCTTGCCTTAACAATATTGTTAAGAAATTATTTTCAGTATTTCAGATTTGTTTTATAATTTTTATTCATGCTTGCATAAACAATTTTTCTGGGCAAGAGATGTCCATGAACATATAGGTAAACTTTTGATATTTTTCCCTGGAAGCTATAGCACACATATCAATATAATCCACTGCAGTATAGAATTTCGTGTTTCAGTTGTGTTGGCTCTAAAACACATCGTTTGTATGACATTCAAATAAACTAACATTACAGTACTGAGTATCGAGTATTTTATGTTTATGGTTTTATAGAAAATAAATTCATTTATTTTACCATTTTTGTTCTTGAGTTATATGTGGTGTGATTGTCGAACCGCAAACGTTGTTTCCCTTCTACAATATAATTTTTGTAATAATTGAATTTATGGAAAATAAATTTAAATAAAGTCATAGCGTACTGAATTGAGTCTAGAATGATGATTTGCTAAGTTTCTTGAAACTCGGTTCAAATTTAGATATACCTACCACATATAGTTTCGTCCGATTTTATGTAAATGATTCACCAAAGCCCCTATAAATCTTTCGATTTGCATGAAATTTGTCATAGCATACTGAGTTGAGTCTACAATGATATGTGCTAAATTTCGCGAAAATCGGTTCAGATTTATATATAGCACCTATATATATTTTCTTCCGATTTCATGTAAATTGTGCATCAATGACCCAAAGTTTGTACGATTGATCCACAATTTTGTACAATGTACTGAAGTTAATATAAATCTCTGGCAAGTTTCGTTTAAATGGTGCACCGAGTGACACGAAATTTTGCACAACGTATCAAATTGACTTTAGATTATCGTTATTACGTTACAGCTTCCATATATATTTCAAACGGGTGTCTGATTGAGATGAAATTTTGAAAAGTGTGACCAACCAAATTGCTTGTATCAAATTTGCTCTTCATTGATTTAATTAAATTTGTCCCGTTTTACACAAACTACTCTAAACTTCCCACTTTACGACTATCCTTACTGGTTTTACCTTTTAATTTAATTCGTATTCCGCAGTAATGTTATATTTTGGATGATAATTGTGTTGAAAATGTGCCTAGCAATATTCCCCAATGCTTCCGAATAGACCCCATATAATGATACTCCACATTATTCGATGCTTTGGTTTGAACGGTACCCACAATATTCAGTATTTTGGGGAGTTTAATCACATATTTCAATAAAATTGGCTGTAAATCTCCTTAGCAAAAATTATCAATATTGGTCCAAGTTTCCAGGTAGCCCCCATATATGGTATATTCCCCTTTGTTCGGTATATTCGCATGTGGTGTCAAATATTTCTACCAAAACTCACCATTGTCGTAGCTGTAATACGTCATTACGCTACAACATTCCGATCCCGTTCCATTTTCGGTATTATAAACGGGATGTTAGGTCCATGTCTGATATAACTCCTACATTCAGGTCCCGTTCCATTTTCGGTATTATAAAGACGTTGACTGAATTTTCTCATAAAGTTGGCTATACCTTGGTATAACGGATTCCTGTGATAAAAAAACTTATTGTTATTTTTAAACAAAATAATCTGGGCATAGATTTTAAAATCAGAATTTTCTAAATGGACACGAACTCGATTCCGAATGCCTTCTGATTTTCCATTTTTGCATTAGTCCCAAAAAGTACGTGCATTCTATGGAAAACGTGCAGTTACAATGATCGCGTGTACATTCAATGATATACTTCTCAATTATTTTTCTGTATTCTCCCAAAAAAATTTTAAATACAATGTCAATCAAATGGAAAAAATAAATATGTAAATTGTTAGAAAATGGTCAATAATTGACAAATGTAGGCTTAAATGAAAGATACGCTACCAATTTTCGCCCAAAATATCTCAAAATAACAACTACGACGTGGGGAGAAGCAAAAAACTGTTGAATGAAAACTATAAACATATCAAAAAAAAAAAAATAGTATGCCCGGAAGGTGATATTGCGTATAACGAATAATAGACTATAATTTTTTTTTTTAACAAATTTAGTTATTTAGTTTAATGGCGTCATAACAATTAATTAAAACGTGAATTTTTTGTTAGTTACGCATTTTTGCATTTATCAAATAAACCCACTTGTAGTTACGTCTTTTTGTTTTTTGTTAATAGAAGCTCCTTTTTTGACCGCAGACGTGTAAAACTTTGTCAACACATGTAGTTTATTGACATTCACAATATTCATTCAAAAAGTCAATTTTCAATTTTTTGTTAGTTACGCATTTTTGCATTTTAGCTAACGATATATATATATTTATTTTTTTTATTTTTTTTACCAAGTTCCGACAACTTTGTTTGAGGTTTTTCATTTACATCTAAATGTCGATGTATACGCTTATACGGTAAATAGTCCAGGTTTGCAAATAATTACTTGACAAACTGTATTGGTTTATTAAAAAAATCTCCCCCTACCGATCACCTTGCATTTTATTTCAAACAAACAAAATTTCTCTTAGCCCACTACCCCACCTCTGACAAAATGAAGATCTTTAGCAAAATCCCAAAAATTCAATCGTTCTGCTTTTTTACTCATACATGACCTTGAACTGTATTCTCTACTCAAAACAAACATTTTTTTTATTAGATCACGCACATTGGTATTTATGCCAAGCGAGAGTGACTGTGTGTGTGCGTTTAACAGTGGCCCCCTATGACTTCATAGTAGCCGAAATGACGACGCTTATATACATTTTTTATAAGGCAACAACAACAAACATGTGTATTATGCTTAGCAGTCAGACAACTTGTTGACGGCATACGAAACAAAAGAAATCTATCGGCGTCGACCAGCAGAAACAGCAGATACAGAGATTGCGAATTTCAAATACGTGCAATCCGAATATACCTACATATATTTTGAATGAAAGAGAAATAATAATACGAATAACAATAAAAATAACAAAATCATGTTATCAAATCGGCGGGAAAGATAAGAAAAGAAAACTGAACAAACGAAATGCATTATCTTGAGCTAAATCGAATAATATATACACTTTGTCATTCCGTTTGGAAGAATTAGAAGTATCCACCAGAGACCTTATAAAGTACATATCGCACATTTACTGCACATTTTTTTGATTTTTTTTTATTTATGCCGGTTTTGCAGGAAATGAAAAATATGTATATTCTTAATATGAATAACATTTTATGTTGATTTAGCCATGTTCGACTACTGTAAAGATAGAGGTTTGAAAATTTGCCCATACTCCTAGGATGATTGGTATTGAAAATGGGTTATATCGGTCCACATTTTGGTATAGCCTTAAATTTAAAGCTACCTCTATTATTGGGTATATTTGGGATATTGAGCAAATTTTTAGGTTTTTCATTCGATAGAACATATTCGTTCCAAAAATAATTAACATGGGTCAAATTTTTCGTTATTTTTGGAAGTTTCACCTCATGTTCCAATTATCTTTATTTTTATACCCTACACCATATTATGGAGGGTATATTAATTTTGTTTTTCCGTTTGTAACTCATCGAAATAATCATTTCCGACCCAATAAAGTATATATATATAAATATATACATATATATATATATTCGATCTAAGCATGTAAAATTGTTGTAATCATATAGCGTCTAAACGAATTGTCCGTCTGTCTGTTTTCACAGAGTCGTCTTTTGTCTGCAGGCAGGTCAAGTTCGATGATGGGCTTTATCGGTCCACGTTTAGGCATAGCTCCCATATAAGGTACCCCCAACGTTGAGGTTCTTTAGCGCGTTTCTCAACTGAATTCGTTGAAATTTGGTTTTTATATTGGGTAGCAAATCTATCCATTAAAAAATTATAAATATGGGTCCATATTTTCGGATAGCCCCCATAAAAGGGTACCTCCTATTTTGCGGTGTTTTGGGAGGTTTGATCGCATTTTTCGGCAGAAATCGCTGAAATTCGATATTTGAGTTCTTATTGGGTACCAAATCTCTATATATTAAAAAATTTAAATATAGGTCAATGTTTTCGGGTAGCCCCCATTTAAGGGTACCCCCAATTTTCCGTATTTTGGGGTTCTTGAGCGCGGTTTTCAACCGAATTCGCTGAAATTTGGTATATTGGGGTCTTATTGGGAACAAAATTTCCCCCCTAAAAATTATAAATATAGGTCCACTTTTTCTGGTAGTCCCCATATAAGGGTACCTCCCATTTCCAGTTTTTGGGGGATTTTGACCGGATTTTTTCACCGAATTGGCTGAAATTTAGTAATTTGAGTTCTTATTGGGTAGCAAATCTCTCCACAAAAAAATTATATTATTTTGATATTTTGAGGTTCTTGAGCTCGTTTTTTAACCGAATTAGCTGAAATTTGGTATTTTGTAGTCGTATATGGTAAAAAATCTCCCCACCAAAAATGTTTAATATTCACCCCTTTTTAGGGGTAGTCTCCATATAACCCGCCTTTTTTATATTAACATAGTTATCTGATTTGTTCCGGGTGTTGCGGTTGGGTAGTCGTTACGGGTAATAGTCAGTTTTTACCTTACAAAGACTATTTAGCCATCTGTTGTAAGCATTCCGCCTTCTAAAGATATTGTGATAAAAAAAAACTCAAGCATGACGATAATGAAATATATCAGCAGACATTTAGGCATCTCCGCAATATAGTGATACCTCCTGAAGGAAAGAATTGAGATAAACAATTAAAATATTGGGTTCAAAAATGGAATATACCGGTCATTAGTTAGGCATAGCCCTCATATAATGATATCCCCAAATATTCACTATTTCCTACACTATGTTATCAATATTGGCCCCCCCTCAGGCATAGCCTCATATAACTTTGTAATCTACGATGCGCAATCAGTATCATTCCACTTTTTTGATCTTACAGATTTTAGGAAAATTCCCCATTAAAAATTGCTGAAGTTTGTATTTGGTGTACATAATGTTTTACTTAAATCGGTTCGTAGAATTATCGTTATATGTCCACTTTTTGATATGTTCCCTATATTTTCATTGTATGTATCTGTCAATATAGCTATGGTGGAGGGTATCCAAAGTTCGGCCGGCCGAACTTAACGCTTTTTCACTTATTATATTTTCGATTGACATTGGTTAAATTTATGAATATTGCCCCAACATTCGAGGTTGCTCCTATAGAACAGGACCTTTCATTATTCGGTATTTTCGGGATTATGAGGATGGCTCTATGTTGATTTTTTGAGTTCTCGATTGATAAATTTTTCTACCAAAAATTATAAATATCGGTCAGTCTTTGTGAATATATAGAATGACTCCATTATTCAGCATACTGGGGATTTTGGCAAGCTTATCAAATGAATTGGCTGTCATTTGACCAGAGTATGAAATAGTCAACTTTTTAGGATAGTCACACATATTATACATATCTTGTGTCAAATAGATACCCGAGAACCAATAAAAGATGTCGGTATAAATGGTATACCACCTAGCCAAGATGAGTAATTCTGAGCTCAGAAATAATTCGGCTGAAGAATAATAAAGCAGCAGGTGCCGATGGATTACAAACCGAACTATTCAAGACCCGTGGTCAGACGCTGATCAAGAGCATGCACCAACTGATTAGTACAATTTGGCTAGAAGAATGCATACCCAATGATTGGAACCTCATCATCCTGTGTCCCGTGCACAAAAAAGGAGGCAAGACCATATGTGTCAACTAAAGAGGAATTCGTCTCATTACCATCGCATATAAAGTGCTATCCAGCGTGTTGTGTGAACGCCTGAAGCCAATGGTCAATAATATTATTGGATCTTATTAATACGGCATCACATCTGGCAAATCTACTTCCACTCTGCGCCAGATCCTGAAAAAGACTCCCGAAAAATACAACGACACATTCCAACTATTCGTCGACTATAAAGCCACATTCGGCAGGCCAATCCGCTCAGATGCGTTTTAACCACGTCCGCGTTCGACATTCCTGCAAAATTAATACTGATATGCAGGATAACTTTATCTGGCACAAGGTCAGCAGTTAAAGATGGAAAGGGCCTCTCGGAACCCTACATTACCGAATGAGGGTTCAGACAAGGTGGCAGTTTGTCGCGAGACATCCTGCTGCAAATTATCTTTTTTAACGAGATGCAAAAGTGAACAGAAATGACACTCTGTACACCAAACAACATATGTTACTCGCCGACGACATCGACATTGCGAGCGGTAAGAGCCATCTTTGAACGAAATGGCGAAAAGACCAAGCTGATTGCATAAACTTCCAGTAGACTCGGAGCAACTGTGGAGCTTGAAAACTACAGCATCGAGATAGTGAACGATTTTATATACGTCGTTACCGCCATAATCAAAACTAATAACATCAGCTTTGAAATTCGAAAAAGAATAGTGTTGGCCAACAGATGCTACTATGGTCTGATTAACAATTTAAAACAAGGCCACCACACTGTCTACAAGGCGCTGATACTACCCGTGCTGATGTATGGATCTGAAGCATGAGTCAGCTCTTGCAGTGTTTGTGAGAAAAATCCTTGGATAGATCCATGGGCCGCTATACGCCGACTGTAAAAGAAATTCACACAGTAAGTTACCTACAAAAGCTCTTTAAAAAAACAATTAGAGAGTATTGCCCTGTTATCCAAAGAATGCTTCTTTGGGCCAAATCCGTTTCGGACATTTTGGAGTCGACTCACAAATGTCCGTACGTATCGGCCCACACCTGCAGGTAACACCCCCCACAAAATGGTCAAAATTGTGCTGAAAATTAATTGTACAACATCATGCAATCGGATAGTCGATTTGGACCAAAAGTTGCAAGATTAATTATCTTTATCAAGTCTAGATCAAGCCCGAATATGGGACCCATTGGACCACTACTTCTGCTACCTCCTTCACAAAGGGTCAACATTTTCAATATTTATAAATCCAATATTAGGCTAATGAAATGTCCGATTGGTACCTTTTCCACAAAGGGTTAAACTTGTTAATTTCATTTGAGGCGAATTGAAACCGCTACGATAAACACATTTGCCTTATATGAAGCGAATAATAAAACATGTGTGCAATTATGAAGACCTTCGCAAACGCTTTTTGTCGGCAACGCCGGATGGTAGTCCACATTACCCGAAGATCTTCTAATAATGAAATTATACAACAATATGGCTAAGTGTTTGCCCTATGTCCTCGATAGCACCATAACTTCTATTCTACGTTAGAGGTCCAGCATGGAAGCTCGGCTTTGGGGTAGACCTTATATTTCTCGTTGATCTAAAAGTAATTTTGGAAAATGTCGGTGGCCAATTCTGATAATATTTTGTGTGGAAAGTACAGCCGTATTGCGTACGTTTCCAGAACAATGCGACCATAAAAAAATCCTGAGTCATCTCTAGATACTGCAATACATTTACCATATCCGCCGATCATACACATTTTCGTAAAAGTGAGGTCCAATGACCACGCCGGACCATATAGGAAGAAAATTGCAGCGTCTGTCAAGATGATTTTTCGATGAAATACCAGATTTTTTTCCTTTATTGAGTGGGATTATAGACTTTGAAATCCAAGCCTAGTAATATGACGACGCTATGTGGAACCCTAGGCTCCCAAAGGAGTAACAGGAAAATAAATATGTGTGTACTACCACTACCTTCGACTACCGATTCCGAGGCAAATGCCTCTGCCGTGGTGTAGGGTATCAATCACTTTGTTGCAGCACGGCCGGCTTTTTGCCGGCAATGTATTTCTGTTGTCAATATTGGGGCAAGCAAGAATTAAAATAAAAAAAAAAAAACATCACAAATAATACAAATTCACTTTTATTGAATACAGTCGCAATTCTAACCGAGACCAGAGAGAGAGAGAGAGAGAATACAAATAAATTTTATTCAATACACATAAACACACGGTTTTGAGCACTTTTCCACTTGGAGTTAATTCTACAGCATTAATGCAACATTTTCGTTGCAACAAATTTCAGTTGTTCGTTGAAGTACAGCGTCGCAGGTGGTGCTACAAAAAAAGAACGTTATTTTTTAAAATATAAAGTTTTTTGTTAAAAATCCTTCGCATTTAAGTTTTTATTATCGAAATGGCCAACTGCTGCAGCATTCGAAAACTTAATTATGCATCGGCTATATTTTTCATAATTATTGGTGTTATTGGAATATTATTAAGTGTGGCATTTTTGGCCATTCCAAAGGAGGAGAACTTTTGGGAAGATTTAGGTGAATAAACCAGATAAATAAAGAACCTTGAAATAACAATTTTGAAAACACTTATATATGTTGGCAGTCATGTCAAAATAGAATTTTGAAAATGAAAGTGATTTTGAATGAAATAAAATCATTTTCAATCATTGAATAAGAAATGCCAATTTAATTAAATACAATTTTATGTGAACTTATAATTTTGTATAAAAGTGTTTGTGAGTTTAATAATTACACTGTGCAACAAAATAATATGAGTGCTACATCAAGTTCAAGTTTTAGTTTTAAATTTGGAATTTTGAGCATCTGAAATTATATAGGAAACATATATCATGGAGAACATTTATAAAATAAACTAGCATAGGCCCGCTACGTTGTTAGCGAATCTTTTTATAGTTAAAATAAATCAACATAAATTTAGCTACACAATATACTTTTGGATTAAGCATAAATTTGAAACATTTAAATTATAGGTTTTACTTCTTCAATTTTTTAAAAAGAATCTCAGATTTTACTTCGCGATTCTTTCCAATAGAAAAGTTGATGCTTTTATCTTACTAAGTCGAGTACAACATACTTATTTTCATATTTTCTGAAATCGTACTATTTTCTCGATCCTCCCGATGGACCAATGCAAATATTACCCTAGTACGTTTTTTAAACTTTTTTGTTACTTTCGGTAATTTAATACTAATGCTAAAATATGAAGTACTTTAGAAACAGCGCATCCTTTAGTATGAAGAGACCTGCCTTTATAGGGAATAATTGCATTAAAATAGCAGAAATGTAGTATTTCTGGTGCGTTACGTGTTAAAAATCCTCAATGGAAAAACTTGTTGATATTTGGCTGGATCGATAAGGATCCAGCCCATTATTCATTACATATATACATGTGGGATTGGGAACTATATTTCATATAACTTCAGTAATTTTTAGTAATAATGTTCGAAAAATACATCCTAAAAACATTTTATTTGTCAAATACTAAATACTAAAATGCGGATATCTGTCTCTAACCTTTCCTGTTTAGTACTTTTTGCTACGAATTAAAAAAAATACTTTTTTAAACTGCTATAGCAAATATACATACAAAATTTCAAGACTCCACCACAATATTTTGTACAAATGTCAAACAGAATTGTCAAAATCATTGTTTTTCATAGAAAAAAACCTTGTACTCAAATTCTATATCCACCCGTACCGCCATTTACAATGTGTTGTACTTTTTAGTACATTTTAGAATTTATTTCTGCAAATTATTTATTTATAAATGTGTTTTGTAGCAATATCTATGTACCGCGTTTTAGATTTATATATAATTATATATAATTAAGCATAGCAATCTTTTTGCAATGGAGTAAGCAACGTACTAAATTTCATATTTCTATTTCTACCAGTTTCATTGTATATTATTATTTAGTACTTTTTTGGATCACCTTAGTACTAATTTCCTAAAAAGTGTTATGTATAGTATTCTATTTGTAATAGCTTAAGGTCCGACCTGACAACAAAAATTTGACACGGCAGTAATTATCGACTTTTTAACCCATGTTATCTATATATATAAGAGAGCTTAGTGTTAAGTGAGTGAGTGACTGACTGACAGATCATCGCCAACGGCTAAAGCTAGAAGCTTGAAATTTTGAGTTTGGGTTGTTGTTGGTGTGGAGGCGTGAGATAAGGCTGGGTTTTTGGAGATTCGTACTAGAAGGGTACGAAAAGTACTAAAATGTACCAAATATGGTACCCTTTGTATTAGGCGAACGGGAAGAGCTAGAAATTCTGAAATTTGGAATGTGGGTCATTGATGGAAAGTTAGAAAGATGTACAAAAGGGTTTTTGGAAATTCGACCTATAAGTGTACTAAAAGTACTAAATTTAGTTCTAATTCTACATATATTGAACATATATAGCTAAAATCTTGAAATTTTATATAGATTACATGTTGGGAAGTGGTATTGATGTATAGAAATGGTTTAAGATTTTCGTACTTATGTTTTTTAAAAAGCACTAAATGGTACTAAATTTGGTACAATTTGCATTTAGTTGAGTGTATATAGATGGAATCTTGAAAATCGGAATTAGGACTACTGTTGGAATACAGGATTGAGGTAGCTTTAAAAAAGCGTACCTATGTGTACGAAAAGTACTTAATGGTACTAAATTTGGTACAAGTTGGATTTCGGTTCACATATAGAGCTGGAGTCTTGAAATTGGGGTAGATTGAGGTAGTTTTGGAAATTCGCACTTATTGGTACGAAAAGTACTAAATCGTACTAAATATAGTACAATATGGATTTTGCTTAAACGGATGAGCATAAAACCGGAAATTTGGAATTCTGATTACTGTTGAAGATTGAGCTATAGAGACATCTGTGGAAATTCGTATTTGTGTGTACGAATAGTACTGAAGGGCACTAGATATGGTACAATTTGGATTTGGGTGAACGGAGAGAGCTGGAAACCTACAATTTGGAATAATGGTTGCTTTTAGAATAAAGAATTAAGGTATGGAAGCATAGTACGTATGTGTACTAAATGGTACTATATTTGGTACAACTTGATTAAGTGGATAGAGTTGGACTCCAGAATTTTGGAATTAAAATTACTTCTGAAGTGTAGGATTGACGTAGTTTAATTATAGAAACAAAAAAAAATTACTAAATGGTATCAATGGATAGGGTTGAGATCCTGAAATTTTGATTAAATTAATATTACTTTTGGAGTGCAGGATTGAAATATGTCGGTTGTTTTGAAAATTTGTCATTTCGTGTACTAAATGGTACTAAATTTGGTACAATTTATATCAGATTGAATGGATAGAGATGGAAATATTAAATTTAGAATGCAAATCACAGAATTAAGGTAGTATTGGAATTTCGTACTCTTGAATACGAGAAGCACTAAATGGTACTAAATAGGGTACAATTCGTTTTGTGTGAGAGGGAACCCTAAAATTTGGAATCAAAATTAAGGGTGGAGTGTAGGATTGAGATATGGAGGTAGTTAAGTTTATTTAGATTGAGATAAAAAACTTATATTTGAAAATAAAATTACTGTTAGAGTACAGGATTGAGACAGTGTTGAAAATTCAAACTTAAAGTACGAAAACTACTAATTTGTACTAAATATGCTACAATTTGGATTTATGTGAACGGATAGGGTTGGGATCCTGAAATTTATGATTAAAATTATTGTTGGAGTGTGATGAACGGATAGAGCTGGAATCCTTAAATGTGGACTAAAGGTTATTATTGGAGAACATGACTGGGGTAGTTTTGGAAATTCGTACTTATGGACACGAAAAGCACAAAATTTGGTACAAATTGGACATTGGTGAACGGGTAGAATTCGAATCCCGAAAGTTGCAACTTAGGTTACTGTGGGAATGTAGATTTGGTAAAGTTTGGAATATGGGTACGAAAAGTACAGAATGGTACCAAATCTGGTACAATTTGGTTTGACAGAGCTGGAATTCTTAAATTTTGACTTACGATTACTATTTGAAATAAGGATTGAGGTATATTTGGAAATTCGTACTTATGAGTACGAAAAGTGCTAAATTTGGACTTTGGTGGAATTAAGATTACTGTTGGAGAGTAAGATTGATGTAGTTTTAGAAATTCTTACTTATAAGTATGATGGTACTATATTTGGAACCATTTGAATTTGGTTGGATCCTGCGATTTGGAATTTAGATAGAATCACATTCTATGTCGATTTATGCATGTCCGCCTGTCTGTCCATGTTAAATTGTAAACAAAGTACAGGTAGCATTTATGATCCAAATTGGATGAAATTTGGCATACGTCACATATTTGGCCCAAGGACGAACCCTATTGAAATTGGGAAAAATCTGTTCAAATTTAGATATAGTTCCTATATATATTTTAGTCCGATTTTAGGTAAATAGTGCACCAAACTCCCTATATATCCTTCGATTTACAAGAAATTAGGCACAGCGGGCTGAATTACGTCTAGAACGATGTGTGTTAAACATTGTGACAATCGGTTCCGATTTATATATAGCTCCCATATACAACTTCGTCCGATTTAATGTAAATGGTGTACCAAAATCCCCATATATCTTTCGACTTGCACGAAATTTTGCATGGGGTACTTTACTACTTTCCTTACTGGTTTTAATCTGTTTAATGGAAGTAAGAGAGATTTCGGAAAATAGTGCTTATGTGTATGAAGAGTACTAAATCGCAAACTATAGTACAACAAATTTACAGTATTGACGATACCATATGAAATATTTTTGTATTCCCTTTCCGCATACGAAGTAGCGGGCACTTTGCTAGTATATTTATAAGTAAATAAAAATGTACGTTTTATACACATAGTATTATCTTTTTGTCATATATTTTCATTTTCAAAATCTGGTCGCCTTACCCTACGTCATAATATGAAAAACAGGCCCAAACCATTATACTCAAACCTGCATGCTTTAGAGTTTTGTATATTGAAGTTGGTATTTCGTGTTTGGGGGTATTCGAACAAAATGTGTGATACCTGTTCCACCATAAAAGACAATTTTAGGTTCATTTTGCCCATAATATGTTACGCCACTTTCCTATTAGCCAACCATTATGAAAACCACATTGTTCAAGCTTTTTCTTATCAGTTATTGCGTTAAATAACATTGTAGCACTGTATCCAACGAAATTTATTTTTCTTTGTACCTTTTTCCTTAATTTCTCAGCTTTATTATCAATACTGTTGCACAGATCTATACCGACATACACATTCTGAAAAAAATTAACATACTTTCGACATATGTATGTTGGCAATATTGGTATTGCATTTATAAATATTTAATTTGCAATTGCGTATTGAATTAAAAATTAAACATAAAAAAAGAGAACCCTTGATAATTTTTTTTCGTAATTTTTTATTAATGTTTGTTTTAGGTGAAATGAAATCATGGGCGTATACATTTGTATCGATATTCCTGATCTACACTCTACTAATTGTTGGTTCGGCTATACTTTTAATTATCGGTCTCAGAAAGGTGTGTAAAATATACAAAAATATTCAAATAATATGTATACCACAAAACATTCATATAATTAACATTTTCTTGTTTTAAAATTTCGCATTTACTTAGCATCGTCGTGAATATATGAAGTCATTTATTTATATTGTCTATTCGGGTATTGTTTTTACCTTGGCCGTAGCAATACGTGTCTTTGTCAGGGATCTAAGGAAGAAGTATCCAGTTGGTCAACTTGTTGTCGAGTTATTCATCGATATTGCTGTTTGCGGTATGTTATAAAAACTCATATTTTCCCCTCCGTTTTCCCCATTATTGATTGATAAATAATATCTCGTAGCCATAACACATAAAGTTGAAAATATATTTAAAAGTCTTTCGTACTTTTTTATTTTAGCTTTCCAAGGCCTATTACTTTACCCCGTTTACAAGTACTACAAAGATCTGAAATCCAAACCCTTTTTGGATGAACAGCATACATTGAACGGCAATCAACCGATTAATAAATCCAGATACACAATGCATGATTAATATAAAAATAATACTTCAATTTCAGTATGAATTTCAAAATAATTTAACTGTAGATTTAAGGATATAATTATTTACATATTATTAATAAAAATACTTGTAATGGATATATCGCTCATTTAAAAAAAGTTCTAACTAAAAAAATATAAAACTTTAGTTTTAATTTGTCTCTCGAAGTAAAGGAAACCCAGTAGGAAAAAAGATAAAGTCGGAAAATAAAGCCTTTATTTTTATATGAACATGCTTCGGAACGTCCGATTTGGGCCAAATATGCACCGTTTTAAAGGCATTTCTCGATCATTTCTGTCCGACGTGTATATTTAACATCAAAAATTTCTGAACGGAATCTACGAAACCAAAATTGCACATAATTGGCTGTTACAGTATCGGAACCATAAACACCATTCACAATTTCAGCCCCTTTGGCTTGCATTTTCGCCTTTATCAAAGTGAAACTGTCAAATGTACCGAATTTTCTCTTTGTTCACTTCCACCCTGTAACACACATCTGAATGCACCAAACGAAAAACAGCAAAATAATTTTTACGACGAAATGTCACCCTTCTAACGAACATAAATCTGAAATTGTTTGATCGATACTTTACGAGAAATCTATCAGTACAGCCATCTGCCGAAAAATAATGGATTTCTTTTTCCCCAACCTAATATTACAAACATAACTCCAAACCATGGGTTTTGTACGCTTCAATGGCATCGACCAATCGATCGCGTTGTTTATACCCTTCACCATAAGGTGGAGTGTTCATTGAATTTGTCATTACGTTTGCAAATATTTATCGGAGACCCCATAAAGTATATATTGTTGATCAGAATAAAATTCTATGCCGATTTTAGCATGTCTGTCTGTTGAAATTACGATACAGCTCGTAACATTTATAATAGGGCTTTTAACTTTTGCACAAACATTTCTATTACTCCTAGGTTATTTGGTATTGAAAATCGGATATATCGGCTCATGTTTTGGAATAACCACTATATAAGGGTACCCACAAATATTAAATTCCGTATTTTGGCTATTATTGACAGGTTTATAAACTGCATTGACTATATTTTGGTACATTGAGCTCTCATTAGGTAACAACTCTCCCTACAAAAATTAATCGAGTCTCTCCGCTCACTCGATTGTGGCTAGTTTTGCATTCGACCGTTCCTTATTTCAGACACTGTTACGGACCTCGGTTGGTGGTGTTATAAAATTCGCATATGTATTTTTCATGATATTTCGATATAAATGTCAGCAGCAATGACGCAAAACAAGAACGTGCAGGAAAATAAGAATATCGAGACAAGACAAAATGAAGAAGGAAACTAATAATAAACCAGTGAGCGGAGCAGTATAGTCGGACGGGACCGACCATACAATAACCTACACAACTACCATAGAACTCTGTCTTTCTGCGGATTTTTATTCCGAGCCTGGTTAATATTTCGTGATATTTGCACCCTCATGCCCGATTAGAGGTCAACAACACCTCTTCCTTACACTGAAATATTTTCCGAATATTACCGATATCCAGTACATCCTTTCTAATTACTTGTCCATACCGTGGGTTGTATTGTGATGTTCGCCGCATAATTTTAGCCTATAGATCGAATCGTAAAAAAAACACAAAAAAATTACTTTTCGGTCCACTTCATCCCAAAATTATTATCTGATTATCCCGAAAATTATTCGCCCCTCACCAAGGGGGGGAGTGTGCCTTCTGCATGCTCTCCAATTAGTACAGTACTTCGATGCTGGAGCGCTGGTGGGCGCTTTTCCGCCTGTGGCTCAGGCACTGTGAGGTAGGCCTATTGGCAGGAACTCACATAAACTCTTCAAGATACTATCCCGAAAATTATATGTGTTGTCCTTGACCAATATGGAACATTACAAAGCGATCAGCACTATATTTCCGCTCTCTAGTGTGGTAATGGTTTATTAAATAATATGTGAATACGTAAGCACCCGTAAATCTTTACATGTAACTCCCACATCCCAGTACATACGACGACGTAATTGGTATTTGGCCTTTAACAACTACTCCTTTTGGATATACTATGAACTTCTCGGCTCTGTGTCCTTCAGGCGTAAATATATACGCTATAGAATACAAATTTTGTAATTTTTCACACAAAAGTCAGGGTCCATTTGACCTGCTAAATATTGACCGATCTTTATCAAAGCAGGCTTGCTTATTCCCCTTCTCCATGTAAACTTTCGAGATTTTTGGGTCATAATTGCGGCCTCTGGAGCGACCAGAAAAACCGACAAAAATTAAATATTTGGTCCATTTCATCCCCTAAATATTAACCGATCTTTTCCAAAAACAATGGGGGTCTTCATTGGGCCGAACCCATCCTATAAGCAAAATTTCGTGAAGATTGGTCCATAACTGTAGCCTGTATTGTGTTTACAAAATATAATGGACAGACGGACGGACGGACACACATGTCTAGATCGACTCAGCTAGTCGAGATATGACGATCGGTATACTTAAAGGTGGGTCTAGGACCAATATTTCGCGGCGTTACAAACTCTTGGGGCTGCACAAACCTATAATACCCTGACAACATAGTTGTGTAGGGTATAAAAATAGAAAAATCTAAACGACAAACAGTTTCTGCGCTGTAGGAATCCCGCCACCACCTCCAAAAACAACTCCAAAGTTGTTTTTTGTTCGTTCGCTCTCTCTTCCTCTCTGACAAGAAACCAGTTTTTAAAGTTTTATGAATCGCATTCATAAAATGCAGAAGTTTGGATATTGGCAACAATTATTTTTTTTTCTATGCAGAAAAGAGTCAATATTGGTCCATGTTTGGAATTTGCCATTCCGTGTCCATGAAGAGAAAAAAATCTCCATCGTTGAAAAACCCCATAATTGTTTTTTTTTTATCAAAAAAACAACAAACTGTTACGAACTTAAGACCTTTCATATAATATATGGATTCTTTTAAGAAGAAGTCAATATCGGATCATGTTTTGACATAGCCATCATATTAGGGTTCTGCTTCATTTTAGGTGTTGTTATGGTCCTAGAGCATTTTCCAAACGAAGTGACTGTAATTTGGCATTCCGGGTTCATAACGGCTGAAAATCGGCTTCGTAGAATATTGTCATTGTATTTTCTACGTTTATCTGATGGACATAAAAAATATTGTCTAGTCTGAAAAAAAAAATTCAAATATTAATGTTTTGGTTTTTAGCATTACATTTTAGAAATTGGCTTAAAATCACAATAATCTGACTCGACTAATACATCAGTATAGGTCAGCAGTAGTTCTAAATGAATCACACATGTACCATTTGTAGCACGTTATGTTCAAGAAGCAGAAGTGGAACAACGAGAACATCTGTCTATTTTTATATAAAAAGCTAAATGATAAACTATCCTGCGTTCGTCTAATGCGTTCAGCCGCAAACATTCTGACCAAAGGCAAACCACACAATCTACAAAATGCCATGCCTTGAAATTGAGTAGTACACATTTCCGGCTCTAGTGGTAGAGAGAGCAATAATATTTTTGTTCGTGTCAACAAATACACGCAGTAGAAACCGGCAAGCGGAGTCTCCAAAGTAAGCAGAATAAAAAACGGATTTCTATATATTTTTTGTTTTAGGGATTGCTGTTCGATTTTCGGTATATATGCAACATTTTCGCCACAACGAATTTCAGTTGCTGTTTAGAGTACAGCGTCAATGGTCGTCAGCCGGGCCGAACTCTGGATACCCTCCACCATAGTTATATTGACAGATACATACAATGAAAATATATGGAACATACCAAAAAGTGGACATATACCCATAATTCTACAAATCGATTTATGTAAACCATTATGTACACCAAATACAAACTTCAGAAATTTTTAATGGGGAATTTTCCTAAAACCTGTAATATCCAAAAAGTGGACTGATACTGATAACGCATGGTAGAGTATAAAATCCTCAAACTGCTGTAATTTAGATTATAAAGTTATATGAGGCTATGCCTAAAGGGGGACCAATATTGATAACATAGTGTAGGAAATAGTGAATATTTGGGGATATCATTATGTGACGGCTATGCCTAAATAATGACCGGTATTTGCCATATTGTTGTCCATAGTTTTGTAAAAATCGGTTCAGATTTAGATATAGCTCCTACACACATTTTAGTCCGATATTATCTCTATGGTTCTCCAAACACCCAATATTTGTCCGATTGAAACGACATTTTGTACAGCATATTGAAATAGGTCCATATTGATGCATACGAAGTTTTGTGTAAATCGGTTTTATGTAAGTGGTGCACCAAACTCGCATGAATTGTCCGATTAATACAAAATTTTGCACTGCGTATTAAAATAGGTCTATATTGATGTATACGAAATTTTGTGTAAATCGGTTCAGATTTAGATATAGCTCCTATATATATTGTCCGATTAATACAAACTTTTAAACAGCCTATTGAAATAGGTCCATATTGATGTATACGAAATTTTGTGTGGTAATCGGTTCAAGTTTAGATATAGCTCCCGTACGTAGTTTCGTCCGAAACTCTCAATATTAGTCCGAACCAAACAAATTTTTCATAGTGCACTGACTGAATTACAGTTTGATGTTCGTGATGTTTTGTTGAAACCGGTTCAGATTTAGATATAGCTCCCATTTTCTCCGATTTTATGTAAATTGTGCACCAAACTCCCAAGGATTTTCCGATTAATACAAAATTTTGCACAACGTTCTGAAATAATTACAGCGTAAATAATAAGTTTCTTTTAATTCGGTTCAGATTTAACTCCCATATATAGTTTCTGCTATTTTATGAAATTGTGCACTAAAAACCCAATATTTGTTTGAATCACATAAAATCTGTTGAGACCCAATGTGGTGAAGGGTATAATAAAGTCGGCCCATCCGATTTTTGATCTTTCCTTACTGGTTTTTAATTGAATGGTTACAGGACCTGAAAATTATTTTCCATTTTATTTTCTATGAAATTAAAAAGAAAGTTGCGACCTATTAGAAGTTATGGTCAATACAATATGACATTGTGGGAAGAGGGAATATTGTATGTATTGTATTGTTAGTTGTGTGCAGTACTGTTAGTTATCTGTTGTTAGTATTTTGTTAGTTTGTTAGAACTGACAAATATTTTGCATTTTAGTTTTTTTTTATGAAATTGAAGAGAAAACTGTTACCTATCTAATAGTGTTTACCCGATGGCCGCCCTGGAATACGTTTAGAAGTCATGGTCATTACAATCTTCCATTATGGTCAAAAGGTTTTTTCTTCCTATTTTTTAAATTAATAGTATTAGGGCCTGAAAAATCTTTTTCATATTATTTTTTATTAAAAAATATAGCCGCTCTTTTATCAGCACCATCATACATTTTTTTAAAATCTGTTTAGATTTGATATAGTTCTCACATATATCATCCGAATACTATTCTATATGCTACACCAAAAAAGAACCAAATCTACCATTCAGATTTAGGTAGATTTTCCATATAAATGTTTGTCCAATTGCATTATTCAACGTTTGTTCAACCACCTGAATGAAATATTGCATTGCGATATAAATGCCAAAAACAATATATCAAACAAGTGGTGATACGAGGAACAAGACTTTTTTATATATTTTGTATATGGCACTTATATCGAAATAATTTTTGAAAATACATATGCAAATTTTATAACACCAATCATGCCCACCCGAATGTTTAACATTGTACATAATGGTCTAATGACGCAAGACAAGAGCATACAAAGAAAGAAGAAAATGAATAAAACCAAAGTAAAACAAGTGAAAAAGCGTTAAGTTCGGCCGGGCCGAACTTTGGATACCCTCCACCATAGTTATACTGACAGATACATGTAATGAAAATATAGGGAACATACCAAAAAGTGGGTATATACCGATAATTCTACAAACCGATTTATGTAAACAATTATGTACACCAAATACAAACTTCAGCAATGTTTAATGGATCCAAAAAGTGGACTGATAACGCATGGTAGAGTATAAAATCCTCAAACTACTGTAATTTAGATTACAAAGTTATATGAGGCTATGTCTAAAGGGGGACTAATATTGATTACATAGTGTAGGAAAATAGTGAATATTTGGGGATATCATTATATGAGGGCTATGCCTAATTAATGACCGGTATATGCCAATATTGAACCCAATATTTTAATTGTTTATCTCAATTTTTTCCTTCAGGAGGTATCACTATATTGAGGAGATGCCTAAATGCCCAAATTTCAGCGAATTCGGCTAAAAAACGCGCTCAAGAACCTCAAAATATCGAAAATTGCAGGTACCATTATATGGGGACTACCCGAAAAAATTGACCTATATTTATAATTTTTAGTATAGAGATTTGCTACCCAATAAGAACTGAAAATACCGAATTTCAGCGAATTGGGTTGAAACCCGCGCTCAAAAACCCTAAAATACCGCAAAATTGGGGGTACCCTTATATGGGGGCTATCCGAAAATATGAACCCATATTTATAATTTTTAGTGGGGAAATTTGGTACCCAATAAGAACCCAATGTACCGAATTTCAGCGAATTCGGTTGAAAAAAGGTGGGGGGGGTACCCTTATATGGGAGCTATGCCTAAACGTGGACCGATAAAGCCCATCTTCGAACTTGACCTCCCTTTAGACAAAGGACAACTCTATGCACAATTTTGGCGATCTATCTTAATTCGTTTAGACACTAGAGTGATTACAACAGACAGACAGACGGATATGGCTATATCGTCAAAGAATTTTACGCTGATCAAGAATATATATAATTTATAGGGTCGGAAATGATTATTTCGATGTGTTACAAACGGAAAAACAAAATTAATATACCCTCCATACTATGGTGGAGGGTATAAAAATGAACTCATTTGGCGCCACCATCAATGTTTAACATCAATGTTGCGATTGGTAACAGTGTCCGAAATAATGAAACAATGGGATACAAACCACAATCGTGTGAGTGGAGAGGCCGAAAGGAAACAGTAGTCAAACGGTTCCAAAACTAATAAACACACAATATGGAAACAATAAACTCTGAATGAAATTATGCAAATAGTCATTAAAATAGTTCTTCTCCGCCCCTCCGCTTTGGTTTTTTTCTCACTGATTGTATCCTTATCAGATAACTCTCGAAAGGAATAACCGATTTTATTCAAACTTTGAACATCGAAATATGTTTTCCAATTACAATTACTCGTGATTACCTATTCGATAGATTAAACCTGTAAAGAAAAGAGTAAAGACGGGATGGGCCCTTCACCACTTTGGGTAAATTTTTTATGTCAATTTTCCTTCGAGGGAAATTGTACGAATTTCAGTATCTAACCTTTGTCTATAAGTGAACCAACTAACATCAATCCATGCACATGCCTTTCGGCAACCTATGCTAAATTTCACTTCATTCGGATAGATTTTGAGTCGTTTGCGTAGAATGGTATACACTCTATTTGGTATGCCGCACTGATCAAAATGTAATCTGAATCAGACACCCGTTCACAATATGTATGAAAACTAAGTCTGCATCAGCACCAATTCCAAAAAAACAAAACATAACGCCATTCTAGTCTCCATTTGATTAGTGCACCATTTACCTAAAATCGGGCGAATATATATATATATATATATATGGGGGCTATTGTTAAATCTGAACCGATTTTCCCGAAACATAACAAACATCATAAAATTTTGTCCAAATCAAAAGATATATAGTGAGTTTGGTACGCCATATACCTTAAATCGGGCGAAAATATATATGAGAGATATGTCTAAGTCGGAACCGATTTTTATGAAACCTAACACATCATAATTCTAGACTTAATTTTGTACGCTATGCCAAATTTCGTGCAAATCGAAGGATATATGGGGTCTTTGGTGCACCATTTATATCAAATCGGACGAAATATATATATGGGAGCTATATCTAAATCTGAACCGATTTTCAGGAAACTTTACACACATCATTTTAGACTCAATTCAGTACGTTATGGCAAATTTTGTAGAAATCAAAAGATATATCGGGACTTTGGTAAACTATTTACATTAAATCGGGCGAAAATATACATGGGAGCTATATCTAAATCTGAACCGATTTTCACGAAATATAACACACATCATTCTAGACTTAATTCATTACGCTATGCCAAATTTTGTCCAAATCAAAAGATATATCGGGACTTTCGTACACCATTTACATTAAATCGGACTAAAATATATACGAGAGCTAAAATATTATGAGAAAAAATTGTTATCCACTGAGAACAGGGATTGGCAATTTTACAGACAGACACCTAGGATGGAAATGTGAAAATCAAATCTAATGTTTCAAAATATCAAAAATCGAATGTTTCAGACTGACAATTTTTTTCAGACACTTTCCCAATCCGCAAAGATAACGGCCACTATGTTTGAAATAATATTTTTGTCTACTATTTATTTTCAGATGAATCCAAAGGATGGGTCGATTTTTATATTTCCTTGATATCGGGTAAAAACCGATTGAAAATCCAAATGAATATGTCAACGACTCTTGGAGTTATGGTAGCATATTTTATGACTGGCAGGCACGATAACTATTAATTAAATGGGTTTGAAAAGTATTCAAGTTAATCTTTGCAATCTCATAAGTAGTTGTTAGGAATGCGATAAAACTAAGATGTAAAAATAGAGAAATAAGTCAAAATTTGTGTAGCAGGTACCAGAGGGAAGGCATTCATAGGGGCCAATTTCAATGTAGTTAAAATTGGGTCCTTTGGGGGACGTATTAAAAGGAGTGGATCGATGGGCTGCATATTCGAATGTTATCTAGATTTGGCAAAAAATATTACTCTGCGCGATGTTTGGATAAAATTGGATACTACGAGGGCGGTTGGGAAACTTCTTAGCCTAACGATGAAGGAGAATAGTTAGTTTTTCAAAAATATTCAGTAGTGTTGGCGGTTTATTTGGGATACCATTTGTATTTTGTTTTTGCAAAATAGTCAGGCTGAATCCCAGTTTGTTGTTTTTATAAAAAACAACTATTTTATTAGTGGGGAATGTATGGCATTGTTTGCCGAGGGGTAATGCAGGGAAGACTATAGTTTCGGATCACGCCACTGATCCTCATCAGTTCCCTTAGTTTTTTGTTGGGATATTCTCCCCAGAAGCTATTACTTCTATACAAAAAACCTTTCATACCCAAATGTCTCTTGTAACAAAGCGAAGTACTTAGCTGACCAACGACATAAACTGCATGAGAATTTCGCTGGAGCCTCACTTCGAGGTTAACAAGGCATTTACAAACAATACCACACCTTTCCCACTGTTGTGTGTTGTCACATCGCGACAAATGCACACAACGACTTTGTTGGTGTTGCTAGTATACAGCAACAAACCAAACAGTTCAACCGTGCCTGCGTCTACAACTTCAGTAGTGTTGGCGGTTTATTTGGAATACCATTTGTATTTTGTTTTTGCAAAATAGTCAGGCTGAATCCCAGTTTGTTGTTTTTATAAAAAACAACTATTTTATTAGTGGGGAATTTATGGCATTGTTTGCCGAGGGGTAAGGCAGGGAAGACTATAGTTTCGGATCACGCCACTGATCCTCATCAGTTCCCTTAGTTTTTTGTTGGGATATTCTCCCCAGAAGCTATTGCTTCTATACAAAAAACCTTTCATACCCAAATGTCTCTTGTAACAAAGCGAAGTACTTAGCTGACCAACGACATAAACTGCATGAGAATTTCGCTGGAGCCTCACTTCGAGGTTAACAAGGCATTTACAAACAATACCACACCTTTCCCACTGTATATTTTTATTTTTCAATAAAATCTCCTGAAACTTCAACGCTTTTCTAGCAATTCTATCCCTTGATTAAAATAGTTTTCCTCAGGGTCTTCAAAATAGTGATTTACATCTTCATTTGAGGTAAAACGTTTGCCAGCAGAATTTTTTTTAGATTTGGAAACAAGTAAAAGTCACTGGGAGCTAAATCAGGACAATAAGGTGGGGGTCAGGCCACTCGTACTTTGATTCGTTGATTTTGGGCATTGTTAAAACACTTTTGTGCGCTGGTGCGTTGTCTTGATGAAAATTATTATTATTATTTTTTTGTTTGTTTTGTAAGCCAGGACGTCTTTCTCGAATTTGTACATTTTACCCTTTTGCAGATAGCCAATCAATAAAATACCTTTGAAGTCCAAAAAACCTGTACTACATTTTAGAAATTGGCCAAAAATCCCAATCATCTGACACGACTAATACATCAGTCTCGGTCAGCAGTGATTCTTAATGAATCACAAATACACCACATGTACCTCGGTGTTTACTAAAAACAGAAGTGGAACAACAAGTATATATATTTTTATATACAAAAGCTAAGCGGCAGACTTTGACGGCGTCTAATGCGTTCTGCTGCAAACATGCCGGCCAAACAAACAAAAAGCTAACAATACAATCTAAAAAATGCCATGCCTTGAAATTGAGTAGTACACATTTGCAGTTCTAGAGGTAGTGAGAGAGAGCGCGGGAGAAAGCGATAATCTTTGTTCGTATCAACAAACACACACTCAGTAGAAACCGGCAAGCGGAGAATCCAAAGCAAACAGAATAAAAACAGATTTCTATATTTCTTTTTATTATGGGCATTGCTGTGTTGGTTTTCGGTATCTGTGCAACTTTTTTGCCACAACGCATTTCAGTTGTTGTTTGGAGTACAGCGTCAACGGTTGTCAGCAATTAAGAACAACAACAAGTCGTAGATTTTTTCAAATTTCGTTATTTAAAACCGCCAAAATGGCATCCTGCTGCAGCATACGCAAACTTAATTATACATCGGCAATATTTTTTCTAATTTTTGGTATTATTGGTTTACTTTTGTGCCTGGCATTCTTTGCCCTGCCCAAGAATGAACAATTTTGGGAAGATTTAGGTAAATGAACCGGTGACCTTGAAACAAGTTTTTAACAAAAACAAATAGAATTTTTTATTGTTTCTGAAAGTGGAAAAAAGTGAGAGTGTTTTAACAATCGTCGTAAAAAAAAAACAACAAAAGAAAATGATTAAAATAATATAAACAAAATATAATATGTATGTATATAGGTATTTTGCGAAGCAGATGGAATTCTAAGTCAATGAAGCATATGGCTCACTGTGATATCATACACAGTCAACATCGTCATTAAATCAAATTGTCTGGCTAATAAATTTTGCGACATTTCTAGAGATAGATGTAGCGTAACTCTAAATGTTTTCATCAAATATAGCATTAACAAGTCAGAAAGTGTGAGTCTGATATGCCGATAGGTTTTTAAAAAGTTCGAATTAAAAATAATGTATACTATACGGTTTAAGTTGAAATTTAAATAATATTTGTTTATACAGTACAGCACACTACGAATCTGGACATTATGTCTATATGCATTTATTTGTAACATGCAAAAGATGTTGATATAGCTTCAGCATATATTATCGGAGATCATTTAAATGGTGCACCAAACCCCCAACGTTTATCTGATTGACACGAACATTTTCATGGGTTACGAACTTCTGACTAAAATACAATATACAATAATAAGAACACAAAAGAAAACAATTTGTATATTTAATAAATAGTGTTCAGAAAGTATTGCAAATATCCGAATTTCTTCATTTTATAAATGCAATTCATAAAAGTTTAAATATTGGGTTATTGCCAGAGAAATACCGTGTTTGGTTAGTAGTGACGGGATATCTATGGCACAAAAACTGTTTGTCGTTTTAAACCAGATAAAATATTTAATTAAATATATATATATATATATATATCATTATTAGTATTTTTTATTTTTAATAAAATATAGTTTTAACATGAATCTAGTGTATAGAATGACAACAACAATAAAATAATTTATAGAAATTCACGGAATGGTTGTTTCCGAACAATGATATTGCAATTCTTGGTATTCTTTTAAAAGGGCGCACAGTGGGAAAAATTACCGATCTAGCGCGCAGAAAATAAAAAAAGTGAACTTGAAGGAAATTTTAAAATATTAATGCAGTTTTAAACTTGAGTGTTGAGTGTACTTAAGTCCATATAAAATAATCCGAATTAATTAGTTAGAACGGAATAACGGTACATATAAAATAGATATTTGATTGATATTTAATTTTTTTGTGTGTCTGTCTAGAATATCATACTAAATCTTTTCCTGCGACTTCCTACGACTCTCGTATTTATGGCATTTTTTTTAAATGCCAATTTGGTGTAGGAAGCTATTTTAAGGTTTTGTTGAAATAAAATTAAAAATTTGTGAATTTTGTTGATATAATTGATCAAATATGACTTGGAATAGATCACAGCATAGCAGATGAGAAAAAAAGTCCGTCCTCAGATTCAAGAGTAATGGGTGTGAGTATGAAAATGAGGGTATTTAAGTAAGCTGCTCCAAACATTGATTTTAAACTCATACACTGAATATACATATATTCCAAATGTCTTTCTAAATAAAAATTGAAATTACAACGAAATCGGTTGTAAGAGTTTTCTCAAATAACGCAGATAAAGGGTCTACTTTATGAACCCTGAAAAAATACCATTGGTGTAACATTCATATATACATGGTTTTACCTACATTTATGGTTTTCGCTATAAGCAAATTACAACAAAATTTCGTCATTAACTTATACGAATAAAGGATTCGGTGTTTAGAATGTATATTGTACATTTCATACCGACTGGTTTTGAAAAAGTGGAAAATTAATAGCTCCGATCGGACACTTTTCGATGAAAGGAAGGCACGTATCATTAATGATTTGAAGGAAGAAAGGCACATTATTGTTGACACACCTAAGTCAGTATCCGGAACAACAAACAAATTTTAGTATCATTCTTTCAACCATGGCCTGTGGATATGCTATTAACGCAGTCTTTTAAAAAACTTACTGAGGAAACATTTATTCTTTTCGTGGAATCATATCCTTGGTTCCATATGCCTTCAAGCATACATAAAATATTAGTGCATGGAGCTGATATAATTAAATGTGCAGCTTTGCGCATAGGAATGTTGTCTGAAGAAGCCATGGAATCCAGAAATAAGGGCTTTCGGAACTACAGGGAACTGTACACCAGAAAAAATAGTCGTGAGGAAACAATGAGGGATCTTTTCAATAGGTTGCTCTTTTCTTCTGATCCAAAAATATCAAGTTTGTCTCGTAGTACATCTCTTAACCATCGATATAGTAAGCCACTATCTGAAGAAGCCCTTAAACTACTGGAGGATCCAATGCTACCAAATAATTCAGATCAAAACTCGGATTCTGAATGTGATTAGTATTTAATAAGTAATGCCTAAATTTTATAAAATATATATTTTAATGTTTCAGATATATAATATTAACAATAATAAAGTATATATATAATAACAATGTTTCGGAATTTTTAAAAGAAGCTCCTATTTTAGGAGTACTATTAGTTATAACGAAAAATGTTGCTTATTAAAAAATGTTTAAAAAGCTTCAAAATGTAATTTTCACATAAAAATTTAAGTTTTTTCTAAAAAAATTCGGCGCTTAGTGGGTTAATAAAAAAATTACAATTTTTTTCATAAAATAATTAAAATTGTCCATCTAAATCTATTCTTATCCAAAATATCGATAAACATACAGTAAAACATCTACTTTTATTTTCTGCGCGCTAGATCTGCATTTTTTCCCACTGTGGGGCGGTGGCGCCAAATGAGGTAATTTGTGTATTTATATGTTATTATTTGTTTCTTCTTTAAGTCTTATCTCAGTATGTTATGCCAAATTTCGTGGAAATCGAAAGATATATAGGGGCGTTTGTGCATCATTTACATAAAATCGGACGAAATTATATATGGGAGCTATATCTAAATTTGAACAGATTTTCACGAAGCTTGGCAGACTTCATTTTAGGCTTAATTCAGTATGTTATACCAAATTTCGTGGAAATCGAAAGATATATAGGGGCGTTGGTGCATCATTTACATAAAATCGGACGAAACTATATATGGGAGCTATATCTAAATCTGAACAGATTTTCACGAAACTTGGCAGACATCATTTTAGGCTTAATTCAGTATGTTATGCCAAATTTCGCTCAAATCGAAAGGTACATAGGGACGTTGGTGCATCATTTACAAAAATCGGACGAACATATATATGGGAGCTATATCGAAATCTCGACCCATTTTCTCAAAACTCACCACTCATCATTCTACACCCAATTCAGTACGCTATGCCAAATTTCCTGCAAATCGAAGTATATATAGAGACTTTGGTACACCATTTACCTTAAATCGGACGAAAAATATATGGGAGCTATATCCAAATCTGAACCGATTTTCAGGAAACTTGACACTCATCATTCTAGACCCAACTAATTACGCTGTACCAAATTTCGTGCAAATCGAAAGATATAAAGGGACCGTTTATATTAAATCGGAAGAAAATATATATGGGAGCTATATATAAATCTTATCCGATTTTTCCCAATTTCTATAGGGTTCGTCCTTGAGCCAAATAAGTGACCTATGCCAAATTTCATCCAATTCGGATAATAAATGCGACCTGTACTTTGTTTACAATTTAACATCGACAGACAGACGGACGGACTGACATGCATAAATCGACTCAGAAAGTGATCATATGCATATTCTCAAAAGGAACCATGTGTCTATCTCGTTTCCTTTTGCCTGTTACAAACATATGCACAAATACATAATACCCTGTACCACAGTGTGGTGAAGGGTATAAAAATACTATGACTGAAACCAGTGAACGGAGCAGTATAGTCCGACGGGGCCGACCATATGATACCCTACACAACTTCCACCGACCTCTATGTTTGTGCGGATCCATATTCCGAGCCTAGGTATTATTACGCGATATTTGCACGCTCTTCACTTTCTAACCCTGGCCAATTTTACATATCTTGTTTTGTCTATGTGAATATTTACGCCATAAAACAATGAGCCGCTTAACCAACGAAACGCGTCGCATAATGGTGGGAATGTAGCATCTCTCTGGCTTTTCTTTTCATTGCAACTCCGATCATGTAGCTCATCTCGAAAGAGAAATTAATAAAAACATTTGTCATTTTAGATTTTGGTCATCTTAACTGTCGTTCTAAGGATTTGTCAGTTCTCCTTCACCGTGTAAATCATAATGGCTTCTAGATTGATTAGAAAATGTTACAAAAAAGTCGTCGGTTCATTGGATCTCCTAAATAGTATCTTAACATCACCGAAAATTATAGTCTTCGTCCTTGACCATAACCGCGACTTAATGCCAAATTTCAAAGCGAACAGAATACGTCCCAGAATACAAATTTTGTCATTATTCACACAAAATATTGACCGATTTTTATCAAAACAGACATGCTTATTCATTGGCACGATCCTCTTCTTCATGTAAAATTTCGATTTGCGGGTCATAATTTCGGCCTCTGAAGCAACCAGAAAACCGATAAAATATAAGTATTTGCTCCATTTCATTCCCTAAATATTACCCGATATATACGATATATCATTCATGTAAAAGTTTTTTATTAATTTCTCTTTCGAGATAAGCTACTCGATTGAAGTTGCAATGAAAAGGTCTTCATTGGCCAGAACCAGCTCTACATGCAAAATTTCATGAAGATTGGTCCATAACTATGGCCTGTATCCTCTATACAAATTATAATGAATAGTCTTACGGACACACATGTCTAGATCGACTCAACTACTCGAGATGTACTTAAAGGTGGGTCTAGGACCAAAACAAACACTTGGGCCTGCACAAAGCTATAATACCCTGACAACATAGTTGTGTAGCGTATAATTATGAAAATATTCCTTAAACATTTTCTTCTGTGTAGTGTATGATATCATAAATAGGCCTCTTCGATTCATTTCTCATTTTACTCTCATTTCGATGAGGTGCAAAAATGCACCTCATCGAAATATTGCTTTTAGACCACATGTTTCTAAAATCCGTTTCTGTCAATTTACAAAAGTACGTCAGTCTGCCTGTTTGGATGGTGCGCACGATAACTCTCGAAGAACAAGCGAGGCTTATAATTTTTAGCCAAATCTGAATCCACATTTAAAATTTGAATATATAACAAAATATCACATTAAATAATATTTGGTTTGGGAAAATGTTGCTAAAACATTATGCCAAAAACCGATGAAGCTCAACTTCGAAATTCAATATATGTACATTGTAGGATCTAAGGTGACAATTTTGAGCTCGAAGTGAAAATGGTAATATCCACTTCATAATGTGGTTATCTGTTAACTTCCAAATTGGGGTATATTGGTACATGAGGACTATACCTAAATGTAGACCAATAAAGCTCGTCATTGAATTTTACCTGCGTGCAGGCAGAAGATAATTCTATGCATTTTGGTGATCTATAGAGCCTGGAGTGATTACAACATACCTAGGGTAATGGCTATATAACCGCAGAATTTTACACCTATCAGGAATATACTTTATAGAAATGAACATTTCGATGTTATAACGTTCGGTTGAATCGAATATGTCGAAACATGAATGTATATTGAAAATGTTCTGTGAAAACGTTTTTTACCCAACATGAACGCGGAATAGTAAATTACTGGCACATCGGCTGGAAATGTGTTTCAGCTATATCAATGTCAAATTTATTTGTTGTTGTAACAGATTGGCTGCCTTATTTTCCCTGAAATAATTCAATGATGTTAGAACTTTTTATACCCTACACAACTATGTTGTCAGAGTATTATACCTTTGTGCAGCCCCAAAAGTTTGTAGCGCCGTGAAATATTGGTCTTAGACCCACCTTTAAGTATACCGATTGTCATATCTCGACTAGCTGAGTCGATCTAAACATTTGTGTCCGTCCGTCTGTCCATTATAATTTGTAAACACGATATAGGCCACAGTTATGGACCAATCTTCACGAAATTTTGCATGTAGGATGGGTTCGGCCCAATGAAGACCTCTATTGTTTAGTAAATATCGGTTAATATTTAGGGGATGAAATGGACCAAATACTTAATTTTTGTCGGTTTTTCTGGTCGCTCCACAGGCCGCGATTATGGCCCGAACATGGCGAAATTTTACATGGAGAATGGGATCGGGCTAATGAATAAGCATGCCTGTTTTGATAAAGATCGGTCAATATTTAGCGGTTCTATGACGTATATATTTACTCCTGAAGGACATAGGCCCGAGAAGTTGATAGTATGTTCAAGAGGAGTGGTTGACCTTTAAATTGATACCAATTATATTGTCGTATGTACACGGATGTGGGAGTTACACTTCAATATTTACAGGTGCTTAAGTATTCATATATTCTTTAGTAACCTATTACCACACTAGAGGGCGGAAATATAGCGCTGATCATTTTGACATTCTTTATGAGGATCCAGGTATGGTCAAGGACAACGCCTATAATTTTTGGTGATGTTCAGATAATAATATTGGGATGAAGTGGACCGAAAACTTTTTTTTTGAATCGAGCTATCACACACAATTATCGGTCACAATTGAAAGCCGAACATTACAACACATCCCACGGGAATCTGGACAAGCAATTAGAAGGGCTGCATTGAATATTAGTAATATGTGTTGACCTCTAATCGGTCAATAGGGTACAAATATCGCGAAATATTGCCCATGCTCAGAATATAGAACCACAGAAAGTTAGATTTTCGTGGCAGTTGTGTAGGGTTTCATATGGTCGGCCCCGTCCGACTATACTGCTCCGCTCACTGGTTATTTATGAGCATGTGTCCACTCTTTGATTGTATATGGGATCGGATGTTAAATGAGGAATCGAATGTGGTTGATGAGTGTGTGTGGTGGATGTGAAAAATTATGTATGGTTATTGCTTTTTGTGTGCGACTCTTGCTTGATACACTGGATGTGTCGAGCGAATGGATCCTGAACCACTGCATGGTGGTTGCGATGCGTGAGCAGAGTGCATGCCAGCAGGAACTGTCTGGTGAGCCATGCATTATGTAGCTGTAGGAAGATTATGGCAGATAATCTTCCTGAAGCAGATGATCTACACACGTAGTGCATTGTTCTGTGCGGTTTGAAGCATTCTCCATTACGAATTGCTAACAAACGAAGTCAGCACTGCGGCGTGCCGGGAGAATGTCATGACGCTATTAAACTCAAATTACAGATTTCAGACACGTTTCCAACCCACAAAAATTTGCAAAAGATAATTCGTTCAAAATACCGAACTTGTATCTCTATATAATTTTTATATGGATCCAATAATATATGTTTCCATTTATTGGAATTGCGACCACAGTATTTCAAATAATTATTTTTTTATTTCTTATTTTCAGGTGAAAGTAAATCATGGTGCTATACATTTATTTCCTTGTTATTGATTTATACCGTATCGGTTGTGGTCTCGTCTATTCTTTTGCTAGTGGGACTTAAAAAGGTAAAAACTTTTATTGAAATATCATTATATTGAGTTGAAGTAGTTTTTTATCGTATTTCCAAATATAAGTGTGTATCATTATAAAAAACTTTGTATTTTTCCAATTTTAGTATCATCGCAAATATATGACACCGTTCATTTATGTCATCTATTCGGGCATTGCTTACACCCTGGCCGTTTCGATACGTCTATTCTTCCGTGGCCTTAAAAAGAAACTACCAGTTGGTGAACTTGTTATGGAATTGATTGTCGATTTGCTTGTGTGTGGTAAGTTTGACAGAAATATATATTTTTTTATTTATAAAGAAATGGTTTTGTTATTTGCCTCCCTTTTAGGTTTCCAAGGATTACTATTGTATCCCGTCTATAAATACTATAAGGATCTTAAGCACAAGCCATATTTGCCGGAGCAACACACTTTGAATGGTAATCAACCGGTGAATAAACCAAACTATCCAAGGGATGGGCAAGAAGTCTAAAACCTGACAAATACTCATTTATTATATATTTCGAATCGACTTTTGGTATCAATGGTACCAGCGTTATACTCACAAAATGTATTACATATTAATTACAAATTAATGCTACCTCAACAATAAATATCGTACTGTTTTTACATCGATGAATTTATTTATTTATTTACAGCTGATCCTGTTGAAAACCCCCAAAATACCAAATAATCAAGGGTAACGTTATATGGTGGTTACCCTAAAAACTGGACCAATATTGATCATTTGTGGTAGAAAGAGAAACAAACGTACGGAATTACAGACGATTGGGTTGTGTATGTTCTACTACTTCATATGCGAAAATGGAATACAAAGCAAATAAATAATATTAGGTTGGGGGAAAAGAAATCCATTAGGCTGGTCATGGAAAATGCCGATAAAATCGGAGAAATGATCGAAGTTGACCGGCATGTTAGCAGTCCTAACATCGGCCAGGAGCTAAAAATAGATCACTAATCTGTTTTAAACCATTTACACAAAGTTGGATTCAAAAAGAAGCTCGATGTTTGGGTGCCACACCAATTAACAGAAAAAATTGGATGTATCGAATTTCCAGATCCAAACGATGGCCAAACCAAGACTAACGACCAGGAAGGTTCTTCTATGCATTTGGTGGGACTGGAAGGGGATTATTTATTTTAGTTGCTTCCCTATGGCCAAACCCTAAATTCTGATCTCTACTGTTAACAACAACTGGACCATTTGAAAATAGCAATTAAGCAGAAACGGCCAGTATTGGCCAACAGGAGAGGTGTTTCATCAGGTCAACGCTTGGCCACACACATCTACTGTGAAACGCCAGAAACTTCGGGAGCTTGGTTGGGAAGTTTAAATGCATCCGCCATACAGTCCGGACTTGGCAAGCGATTATCATATTTTTCTTGCATTGCACAATTTCTTTAATGATAAAAAATTAGTATCTATCGGTGATTGTGAAAATCGACTACTAGAGTTTTTTTTTCAAATAGAGAGCAGGAGTTCTATGAGAGAGACAGTATGAAGTTAAAATGGCAACAAATAATAAAACTTCATACACATAAAAACTAATTTCCAAAATCTCTTTCTTATTTCTATTATACAGAATCAAAAGATCAGAATTCCAATTATATATTTTAATAAAAACCTACAGATTCCACATTTGGTCCCATTAAGGGCTTTTTGACAACATAAGTCATCTTAAATCCAAATATAAGGATTCCATGTCTATCCACTCATCCAAATCCAAATTAGACAAATTTTAGTGACAGTTGGTAATTTTCATACGCATAAATAAAGACGGGCTGGGCCGACTATATTATATGTATACTAACAATTTCATGTCAATGTTCCTTCGAGGTAAATTGAACGAATTTAAATATGTGACCTTTATCCATAAGTGAACCACATCAATTCATATACATGCCTTTCTGCAACCTAGTCTAAATTTAACTTAATTGGGGCAGATTTAGAGTCGTTTGCGTACAATGGGGCAATTTTACGTAAATCGATTTATAGCACAATTGATACATGCTATTCGGTATCCGCCACGCAAATATAATATATATGTTCAGTAAATTGTAAAAAATTGTGGCCAATCGGACAAACTTTGGGTCTATAGTGCACAATTTACATAAATTCGAATTTAGCTATATCTAAATCTGAACCGATTTTCACGATACACATCATTATAGGGACTTTGATACGCCATTTACATTAAATCGGTCCAAAATATATATGGGATCTATAACGAAATCAAAACCGATTTTCAGTATCCATAAGTACAAATTTTCTAAGCATCCTCGATCACATTTAACCAAACACGTCAGTAACATTTATTACAACCTTACTATCGATTCAAACTTTTTTTAAAACTCTTTAAAAATCACCCTCTATAGCGTACGTTTTAGCTATACCTTAGCGTAAAAAATAATTAAGCATCTCCTAGTATTCAAAACAAAACAAACAAAAAATTATTAATGATTGAGACGCCGTGGTGATTCAACCTAGCCAAGCTTATCGCATAATTTTCAGACTCATTGATAACACTAGACGACTCAACGTTGTCATCAAAATTTGACTTCAGATAGATTGTATAAATATTCATACATCTATCTAAATATATACATGAGGGGCGTTCGATATATTTACTAAAAATGTTGGTATTTTTTATTGGAATTAATAAACTTCGGATTTTGTTTTTTGAGTTAAAGCTATATTACTCGGTTTATGTTTTGATATAACCAACATATGTAAATGATATGTTAATGTTGATAATTTTAGATATGCTCATGATCTTAAACCCACTTTCCAATCGAAGCGTTTGTTATTTGGCATGTGAAGTTTGTGTATGGCAAACAACTTCTCCGCAGCATCTTTTCAACATTGGTTCCACATACGAAGTATGAATGATGTATTTAATAAATGTTAACTCACTGATTGATACACCCTAATACACGTAGTAAAATAATCTCATAAATCGAAATAGCTCTTCCGAATATTATTTCGACACTAGGAAACAGTCATTCAAACGAAACACAACATTACACCCCCTCCGATTATACACACCAACTATATTTTGAATTAAAATTAATTTAAGAAAAACAAATATTTGTTTTAAAAATGTGGCTTCGCATTTTGTTTGGATATATCATCGGTTATAGTAACATTTATATATGGGGATTGGTTGCAAGTTGTTGTGTGCATTACCTGATTATAATCGCCATGAAACAAATGTTTATAACGATTGACAGTTTTGACAATGATGTTGCAGGTAAGTTAAGTTTTTATCTGGTTAACCTATATTTATTTGACATATGCATATTTGAATATATTCAATGGAATTAACAATTTAAATCCACTGGGTTAATGAAATCCAGTACAAGGTTAACGTACTATTAATTTGACTAAACATAAACCCAGCAAACATAGTTGAGAGAGCAAAACTTGTTATCAAAGGTGTGGAAGTAGAGAAGCAACCTAGAGATACCCCTGCAAAAAATGTGTTTATAAATCGAAAATTAAAAAATAAATATTTTTTATTATTTCAGTATTTTTGACCGTGCTGTGCTTTATTCTACTGCTGATTTCTACTATCATAGTTACAGTGTCGTTTTTACTTGTTCGAGGTATTAAGAAAGTATGTTGCGTTGTAAACAATTATATACTTTTTTTTATAAAAAAAAAATGTTAACAATGTTTACTTTTAGAGAAACCCAAAAGCTTTGATACCATTTCTGGTCTTTACGATTTTGATAATCATTGCCTGTTTGTGTGGCATCACTGTAACCTCGCTATGGTATCCCGATGTCCAGGTTTTTTATATACTGGCAGCCAGTATGGGTAAGTTTGTGAATTTGTAGGTGAAGGTCATGGCATAATTATACAAGGTAGTCTCTTGCAGTCATATGTTTCCATTTTTTTTCTTAATTTTACTTTTCAGAGTCGTACCTAAATTCATGCGTATGCGTACGATTTTATTAACTTCAATGAGTGTTACCCAATTACGCATTGCGTATCAAAATATAAAGTTGAAATTTTTCAACATTGACAATGCGTATTTTAATTTTTTTTTTTTTTAAATAGAATTTCAGTCATTGAAAAATTTATTTTGCTACTCATGTAAACATTTTTAGATCAATTTAAAAAATACTTTCATCCATTTTCGCCGTTTTCAATTGACACAGATGCAAATAAAGTCCTTGTGTATTTGGGTAATACAAACCCTATAAAGGTGAGTATTTTTGTACGGAGCGCAATAAATTAGGTACGACCCTTACAATATTCAGTTTTCAAAATTTAAACAAAAATATTTTCTCTCGAAACGTACGCACACCGTGTGTTCAGTGGCAAACATTTCTAAATAATTTATATTTTGTATTATTTTCAAATTCTCTGCTTCTAAAACCTATAAATATATGTTGTAGCATCCATAGTTAAATCTTGAGGACAATTTGCAGTTTTATAAAATATAATTTGTTTTTAAAAATATGCCAATCGACATTCATAAAATGTTATGGTATTTATTTTTCATTATACCCTACACAACTACGTTGTCAGGGTATTATAGGTTTGTGCAGCCCCTAGTGTTTGTAACGCCGCGAAATAACCTTTAAGTATACCGATATATCTCGATTAAAATTTGTAAACAAGATACAGGCAACAGTTATTTTTTTTGCATGAAGGATGGGTTCTTCCCAATGAAGACCCCTATTGGTTTTGGTAAAGACCGGTTAATATTTAGGGGATGAAATGGACAAAATACTTAATTTTTGTTGGTTTTTCTGGTCGCTCCAGAGGCCGCAATTATGGCTCAAACATCGCGAATTCCGAATTTTACATGGAGAAGGGGATAGGGCCAAAGAATAAGCATGTCTGTTTTGATAAAGATCGGTCAATATTTAGCGGATCAAATGGGCCCTGACTTCTCTGTGAAAAATTACAATAATTTTTATTCTATAGCGTACATATTTACTCCTAACGGACATAGACTCGAAAAGTTGATAGTATATCCAAGAGGAGTGGTTGGCTTTTAAATTGATACCAATTATATTGTCGTATATACTCGGATGTGGTAGTTACACTCAAATATTTACTTGGTGCTTACGTATTCAGACATTCGGAATTGTTCTGGCATTCACATCAACGGTAGAAGTGTATCGAACATACGTCGGGCTGTTCGGTAACACACTTTATACCCGTTTGAAGTGAATTCTAAACGGCATTTATATTAGAACTTTTTACCGGGTTAACCTACTTTATGAGGATTTATTTGACATACATATATGGAAAGGAATTGGCAATTGAAACCCACTGGGTTAACGAAATCCGGTTGAATGTAAACGTACTACTATACACTTACATTTTCATAGTGAGAGTCGGGTGTAGTCATGTTTAATAAAAATAAAAGAATATTATTTTTGAAAAAAAATACACATGATACACAAAATTAGCATGAATCGCAATTAAAAACAAATGTGTTGCCTTTTCTTCATCTGAATTTCTCTCTTGTCACAAACAGCTGATTTGAAGAATGGCCAAAGAAGATAGGGTTACCAAATGTTACCGTTAAATCAAACAACAAATTAATGTTAATACAGCGTACCATTCCTATTAACTCATCCGAATTTATATATGGGAGCTATATCTAAATCTAAACTGATTTTCACAAAACTTAACACTCATTATTCCAGACTTAATTAAATGCGCTGTGCCAAATTTCGTGCATATAATAAGATATATAGGGAATTTGGTGCATTTACATTAAATCGTACGAACATATATATATATATATATATATATGTAGGAGCTGTATCTTAGTCTGAATCGATCTTCACGAAACTTAACACACATAATTCTAGACCTATGCCAAATTATATATGGGAGCTATATATAAATCTGAACCGATTTTTTCCAATTTCAATGGGGTTCGTATTTGGGCCAAATAAGTGACCTATGCCAAATTTCATCCAAATCGTATGATAAATGCGACCTGTACTTTGTTTACAATTTAACATCAACAGACGGACGGACATGCATAAATCGTCTCAAAAAGTGATTCTAAAAGGAACCATGGGTCTATCTCGTTTCCTTTTGGCTGTTACAAACACATGCACAAAGACATAGTACCCTGTACCATAGTGTGGCGAAGGGTAAAGCCGAACATCACAACACAACCTATTATGAAGGGAATATAAACAAATTATTAGAAGGACTGTACTGAATATTAGTAATATTCGGAAAATATGCCAATGTAAGGAAGAGATGCTGTTGTCCTCTAATCGGGCAAAAGGGTGCAACTATCACGAAATATTTCCCAGACTCGGAATAAAAATCCGCAGAAAGTTAGAGTTCCGCGGTAGTTGTGTGGTATAGTATGATCGGTTCCGTCCGACTATACTGCTCGGCTCACTGGTGTTATTATAAAATGATTGACGAGTTACAAATTAAATTAGACTACCTTCCATAATTATGCCATGGCATAACACATATAAAAATATATTCTGACAACTTTTTCATATATCCTAATTTATATTCAAGCATTTAATCATCATTTACCCAACTATTATTTGTTTTTTATTTTCAGTTTTTCAAAGTACAATATTTTTACTCATCCACAGTCTTTATCGAGCTATTCAAAATGAAAGATGCCTTTGTTCTGCAAATGACTTCAAGATGCAATTGCAATCGAAAAATGTTTGCTGAAAATAGTGAATACAGCATTATATATCAAATACACATTAACTTATTGTAAAATATATACCATTCATTAAATTAAAATTTAAATTTCTATATATAACTATAGTCGTATATGTATACTTTTAAAGAAATTCATTTATAAGGGTTACATTCAATATAAATAACTACCAACAGCAATGAAATTCCAAACTTCCACACCTTGAACATACTGAAACCCAAGCGCGGCCATTTTATGAAGGCTATATACCTATATAATGTATGGATGTTGAAAAAATGGGATATTAACCACGTGAAAGCCCCAAAAACCAAATTACGTCTTCTTTGCAATTTTAAACTATATTCACTTCTGCTGAAAAATGCGGGGGTACTATTACATGGGGAGTACCCCTGTATATGCACTAATCTTGACTATTGTGGGGGAGGTACCAGAGATAATGCACCTATATATGCGATAGCTTCATTACATACATATATAGCTAGTATAAATATCAAGTTCTGCAAGGTCAGTTTAGACAACACAGAATTAAACATTTGGTTTATATTATGTATGATTTTTTTAAATTTCAGTAGTGTTGGCGGTTTATTTGGGATACCCAGTACTACTGAAGTTGTAGACGCAGGCTCGGTTAAACTGTTTGGTTTGTTGCTGTATACTAGCAACACCAACAAAGTCGTTGTGTGGGAAAAAATGCAGATCTAGCGCGCAGAAAATAAAAGTAGTTGTATTACTGTATGTTCATCGATATTTTGGATAAGAATAGATTTAGATGGACAATTTTAATTATTTTATGAAAAAATTGTCATTTTTTTATTAACCCACTAAGCGCCAATTTTTTTTAGAGAAAACTTAAATTTTTAGGTGAAAATCACTATTTTGAAGCTTTTTAAACATTTTTTACTAAGCAAAATTTTTTGTTATAACTAATAGTGCTCCTAAAATGGGAGCTTCTTTTAAAATTTCCGAAACATTAAAGTGGGTTAAGGGCAGTGGGTTAAGGGGGTTAAGGGCAAACACTACTGTTATTATATAGATACATAAATACATATATTATTGTTAGTATTATATATCTAAAACATTAAACTATATATATATTTACAAAATTTAGTCATTACTTATTAAATAATAATAACATTCAGAATCCGAGTTTTGATCTGAATTAGTTGGTAGCATTGGATCCTCCAGTAGTTTAAGGACTTCTTTAGATAGTGGCTCACTATATCGATGGTTAAGAGATGTACTACGAGACAAACTTGATATTTTTGAAAAGATCCCTCATTGTTTCCTCACGACTCATTTTTCTGGTGTACAGTTCCCTCTAGTTCCGAAAGTCCTTACTTCTGGATTCCATGGATTCTTCAGACAAATCGCTTACATAGCATGGTAACTGTTCGAGCTCTCTGTACGAAATTGGCATTTTTCCACTTCACTTGTTTAAGAACTAAAATAAATCGCTATTCACTTTTTTACAATTTGTATAATCCCGTTTTTTGACACTTATTGAATGAGAAAAATCTATGAATGAACATTCGTTAAATGCGGATTTTTCATTCATAGATAGAAAAATTCATAAGAAGAAAACATACCCTCATATTCATACCCACATCCATTTCTCTGGAACCTTAGGACGGACATTTTGAACTTGTTTTTTCTTATCTGCTATGCTGTGGTCTATTCCATGTCATATTTGATCAATTATATCAACAAAATTAACAATTTGTTAATTTTATTTGAACAAACCCTTAAAAAGCTTCCTATACCAAATTGGCATTTTTTCAAAAAATTGCGACAAATCCGAGAGTCGCAGGAAGTCACACGAACAAATTTAGTATGATGTTCTAGACAGACACACAAAAAAATTAAAAAAAAAACAATCAACGCTGAACTCGACTGCACTCCATACGAAATAGGAGGAGGTGATGCAAATGTGGTATACCCATTTGTTTTTAGATTGCCAAATTTTTATTTTTTATCCGATTAAATTGAAATTTTACACATAACATGCTACATGTGTTGTCTTTCCATGTATCAATTTAAAATAATATTATTCTAACAATGTAAGAGATTTTTTTAGAAAATATTTGAAATCCTATAAAAAGTGATTTTAAGAAAAGTGCAGGTAATGTGGTATACCACATGATGTTAATGTGGTATAGTATAATTTTCACTTCCAATTGATATCTTATATAATTTATTGTTTTTAATGAATGCGAATTAGCTCGAGATTTATGTCTGTTAAGATTTTTAACGGATACGTTGAGTGCAACTTTAATTTTTATTATATAATAATGTCTACACATGGCAATATTTAATGTTTCAACGTGATTTAAATAAATTAAACAGGTCATTGCTATCTTATTTTTTTGAGAACAGCAAACTATAGACCATGTTTCAGTTATTCTAAAATTTTCAGTTTACAAAAAAAGTGACTATACCACATTACCAACCTATACCACATTTGCATCACTTGCTCTACTATATACCAAGAGTGGACAAAATTCTATAATAATATATTCACAGAATGCACACGACCATCGCAATTTTATAGCCAAAAAATACAATTTTTAACATTGGAAAAATATCTCGAAGTGAGGCACCAGCGAAATTCTCATGCAGTTTGGTCAGCTCGACAACATTTTGCATGAAAGAGAGAAATTTTTAAAGCAAATAGTACATTTATTTTGCTTAAAATTAGTGCAAAATTTGGAAAAATGTCACAGAAAGATGAATGTTTTCAAAGACAACCAGTAAGGAAAGATCAAAAGTCGGACGGCGCCGACTATATGATACCCTTTACCACTTTGGGTACAAACAAAAAATGATAATGTGTACAATATCCTGTTGATAGAAAAGACATACCATCTTTGTATGACCATTGACATGGAATCGGGTAAAAAAACAAATGTGACCTTCATAGATATTTGAGCCAATAAAAACCATACACATGACATTCTGAAATCTATAAGAAAATTGCATGTCAATCGCATAAATATTGAAATTTTGGTGCACCTTTTACCTAAAATCTCAATATGGACCTATTTCAAGGAAAACTTCATAGATGTCAAACTGGACTGAATTCAGTACGCTGTGCAAAATTTCGTTTAAATCGGGCCATTATTGGGAGTTTGGTGCACCATTTACATAAAATCGGACGAAACTATATATGTGTGCTATATATAAATCTGGACCGATTTCAACAAAACTTCACAGATGTCAAACTTGACTAAATACCGTACGCTGTGCAACATTTTGTCCCAATCGCGCAAACATTTTCAGTTTGCTGCACCATTTACCTAAAATTGGACGAAACTATAAATGGGAGCTATATCAATATCAGAACCGATTCCAACAAAACTTCGCATACATCAATCTGAACATAATTCAGTACTCTGTGTAAAATTTTGTCTCAATGGGACAAATAGTGGCAGTATGGTGCTCTATTTACATAAAATCAGACGAAAATATATATGAGAGCTATATTTAAAACTAAACCGATTTAAACACAACTTGGCACATATCAATCTAGACCTAATTCAGTTCTCTGTGCAAAATGTTGTCCCAATCGGACCAATATTTGGCAGTATGGTGCTCTCTTTACATAAAATCGGACGAAACTATATATGGGAGCTATATCTAAATCTGAACCTATTTTAACAAAATTTAACACATATCAAAATCAAAACCGATTCCAACAAAACTTCGCATACATGAATCTGGACATAATTCTGTACTCTGTGCAAAATATTGTCTAATTGGACTAATATTGGCAGTATGGTGCACCATTTACAAAAAATCGGACGAATATATATATGGGAGTTATATCCAAATCTGAACCGATTTCTTTCAAATTCAACAATAACGATTCAAGTAACAAAAAAAAAAAAAAAAAATCAGTTGGGTCAAATTTCATGACGAATACCATTATTTTGTTGGCGCTATGAATTTTGTACAGAAAAAGTGGTCATTTAACCTATAGTGCACAGTGTGGCGTAGTACAATGGCAAACATGCGAAATTAATTTGAATATTTCCATACGTTGTCTTTCAGATTGAGTTCTAAAAACATTTTATGTATGAAAACATCCTGAAATTCCGAGTTCATATTGCCACCATGCTAGCATCAAAATGAAGTGCCCATAATTTTATATCAATATTTCTTGTATCTAAATTTTATATGGTATTAATTTGATAATACATTCATAAAGATATATGTATGTACGTATGTAAGCATATATGTATAATTGTTTTCATGCATTTGGTCCAACATACAGAGAATACAATTCTATTGAAAGACACAATAAATGCTCATTAATTGCGCCTGCCTTTATATTCGCATATATTTGCATTCAGTCATTGTTTCAGTTCACTTTCCATTTCGACCGGCTGCAAATGGAATAAAAAATATTCTGCGCATTAAATGAGAAAAATCTATAAACAAAAAAAGAACAACAAATAAAATTATCAAAAACAAAATTAATACAAAATAATAAAATTAACAAAATAAACATGCCTTCTGGTCCTCTAAAGTGTTTATCACGTACCTCAGCCTATTTACATCTGGTATTGAGTTTTGTTGGAACGGTGGTGCTGATTGGCGCCATAGTTGTGATAGCAAAAAGTGAATTCAATGCTTTGGAAGATTATGGTAAGCCATGGATATTGTAATGATAATTTAAAGTGAGAATGTTGATGGAAACATTTTATTTTTTGCAGAAGTTACCAAATATTTAATGCTGGGTTACTTGAGCTGCGTTCTATTATATTTGGTGCTGCTGTTTAGCTTTTCTATAACTTTAATAATCGGAATAGAAAAGGTAAGTGAAATGTTGATAATTGTTTTCGATATTCGACATAAAACATATTTAGAAAATGGCAAATTTGTAAGGGAATATTTTGGAAACAAATAATAAATAAGATAGGGTTTTAGTATACCCTCCAATAACTATATGCGTCGAAGTCGCTAAATTTCGTTTGGAAAATAAAACGTCTAAGCATAGACAAGTAAATCCCGAATTTTGTATACCCTGCATCATGGACTTTCCAAATACATAACATCGTAGAAAAATTTACTTAGCACTCTACCAAAATAAATTTTAGGTAAAATAATTTGACATCCAGTACAAATTTAAATATCAAACTAAAGCCAATTCGGTTGAACAACATTACCAAAATCACCAAGATACTGAAGAATGGGGTGTACGTTTATATACGTTCTACCATGAAATATAAGTAAATATTGATACTTTGGATTAGGAAGACTTTCTAACCAATGGGAATCTACAGTAAAATATCACAGCCACATTTGTTAACAAAACGGGCCCAAACTCCTAAATACTGAAATTTCGAAGGTAAAGCTATATGAGATACTACAAAGTGAACTTTTTGGTAGGAAGATTTGCTACCCAAAGATAATCCATTTTATAGCTAATGTGGTCGTAAAAGAGGGAAAATTTTATGGTACGGTTATATTGTGGCTTTACAACGCTGTAGACCGATATATCACAATTTCAATACCGAACATTCATTGACCTATATGTTATCTTATAAGAGGTTTTTTAACCCCTAATAATTGGGAATGCCAAATTACATCTCGCTCGGCTGAAAATGTGTTTATGAGCTTTGTTGGGCCGGGGTCTTCAGATTATTCATCTGAAAACAAGAAACAAAACAATATCAAAACCAGTGAGCGGAGCAGTATAGTCGGACGGGGCCTACCATACGATACCCTACACAACTACCACGAGCCTGGGCAATATTTAGTGATATTTGCACCCTCTTGCCCGATTAGAGATAAACAGCACCTCTTCCTCACACTGACATATTTTCCGAATATTACGAGTATTCAGTACAGATATTGTCCAGATTTTCTTTCACCGTGGGTTGTATTGTGATGTTCGGCTGTCATTTGTGGTCTATAGATCGACGCGAAAATAACACAAAAAATTAAGTTTTCGGTCCACTTCATTCCAAAATTATTATCTGATCATCATCGAAAATTATAGGCGTTGTCCTTGACAATAACTGGAACCTCATGGGACATTTCAAAGCGATCAGCGATATAGTTCCGCTCTCTAGAGTGACAATCGGTTATTAAATAATATACGAATACGGAGATACCTGTAAATATTTAGGTGTAACTCCCACATCCGGGAACATACAACAATATAATTGGTATTAATTTAAAGGTCAACCACTCCTCTTGGATATAATATCAACTTCTCGGGTCTATGTCCTTCAGAGGTAAATATATACGCTATAGAATACAAATTTTGTAATTCTTCACACAAACGTCAGGGTCCATTTGACCCGCTAAATATTGACTGATCTTTATCAAAACAGGCATGCTTATTATTTGGCCCGATTCCCTTCTCCATGCAAAATTTCACAATGTTCGGGTTATTATTGCGGCCTCTGGAGCGACCAGAAAAACCGACTAAAATGTAGTATTTGGTCCATTTCATCCCCTAAATATTAACTGATCTTTCCCAAAAACAATAGGGGTCTTCATTGGCCAGAACCCATCCTACATGCAAAATTTCGTGAAGATTGGTCCATAACTGTGGCCTGTATCGTGTTTACAAATTATGGACAGATGGACGGACGGACACACATGTCTAGATCGACTCAGCTAGTCGAGATATGACGATCGGTATACTTAAAGGTGGGTCTAGGACTAATATTTCGCGGCGTTACAAACTTTTGGGACTGCACAAAGCTATAATACCCTGACAACATAGTTGTGTAGGGTATAAAAAGGTTACTATATCTGGCGATGTTTAATAAAGTATGTTAAAAATGTGTTTTGTTTGACAGGTCCGATCATATTTCTATCCTCCACATAGATTAGGTGTAATTATATGAATATTTTCAAAACTTCATTCATTGTCTATTTTTTCCGTATTGTACATGTACCTCACTTAGGATGCAAGTAAAAATTCTTATAATGAGACATTAAAGACTCTATTTTTCACAAAAAAATTTAAAAATTTCATTAATATCAAACCTATTTGCATTCTTCCCTCCACATCAACGGTCGGCGTTTCGGCGCACAGAAAGCGCGAGCGTAAACAACCACCAATCAGTCTCGTTTGAGCTGTTGATGAAGCGGTTGTACTGTCGCCTGTTTTTATGATTTTGATCGCAGCAATGTATTTTTGCGGACGAAGTTTCTCGAGAGAGCGAAAGTTACTCTCATACCCTTTGTGTGACCACCAGTGCTGCCAGTTAATTTCATGAAAAATCGTAAATTTTTCAGAAAAAAATCGGCATAATCGTCATTTGTATTTTTAAAAATCGGCAGCATATAATTTATAAATAAATTCATATTTTTTTGGTTTATAACAAATCAATATTGTTTATTACATTAAAAAAAGATAACAAATTCAATTCTGTATAAAAAATAACATAAGAGATTCATTTTTCTACAAAAAATGTAGATTTTTCTAAAATATAGTAATTATTATGTATACTAGTGAGATCTTTCAGATTTACGTATAACACAGTGTGGTATTAAGGTCATAAAAATAACTTACAAACTAGTACATATTTTTGTTACACATTTTTAGTAATTCATTATCAATTTTGATATTAAAACAATTTGAATTATTTAGTTTGAGATAATCTTTAGAATAAAGAATCCCTTCCAGTGAATCATTCTCTAGTGAGCTTCTAATTTTAGTTTTGTTAAGGTTTACCTGACTAAAAATTCGTTCCACATTTGCTGTGGAGTGTGGAAGAACCATAATTCTTTGTACAAATTTAGACAAAACTGGAAAAGCTAAATTGGAGTCCCCACTTTTTAAATTATAGTCTGCATTTTTAAAAATTTATTCAAAATTCAGAAAGTTTAACTCCCTAAACTCGAAGTCTAAAGATTGCCTCTCAGTTTCAAAAATAAAATCGGGGAATTCTTTTAAAATATCTAGAAAAGAATTATTGCCCTTCTTCATTACTCTTCCAGGATCAATAAGTTTTAAGCATTTAAATGAATTTAAATTTAAATCAAAACGTTTTAATATTTGGTTTGCAAGTTCTATATAAAAATTAATGCAAGTGCTAACTATTTTGTCTATGTCATTTTTGGGAAGTTTTGTTTCTGAAACAATATCTTTTGCATATAAACCCAAATATACTTCATCATATTCTAAAAAATTGTTCGTGTCCATGAAGTCGGTTAAATGAATATCATCTCTTATGACATCAGATTTTATGAAATTACTTAAAACGCATCTAAAAAGTAACTCCATTTCATTATGCAAATTATGAATTTCAGTTGATTCTTTTTGAAATAATTTGTTAGTGTTATTAATAATGTTGAGAATATACTTCAAAAAAGACAAGTATATTTTATTTGTTTCGTTTAGATTTTCTAAAACGACTCTAGCTGTATCTATTTGATCAACATTGGCAGCAAAGGAGTAATATATTTTTAGTGGTTCATACAAATCAAGTATTCTTACAACGACTGATTCGAGTGATAGACATCTTGTTTGGCTAGGATGTAACATTTTTCTTGGATTTAGATCCAGCAATTGTTGTATGTCTTCATAGGAAGAACATAATGCTAATGAGTGCAAACACATTTCATTATGAACAAATTAGGAATCTCTTTTTTAAAAAGTGGAGCAACAGAATTGTACTTTCCCGTCATTACGGCGGACCATCAGCAGCAAAGCCAATCATGTTACATTTATAATTTATATTATTTTTTGTAAAATGATCCAAAATTAATGCATGTAAACTTTGTGCGTTACATTCTGAATGAACTTTTAGCAAGCCAAAGAAAAAATCATGAATTTCAAAATGTAAACAAACGCGAACGATTAAGCACAATGATTTGTTCTTAGATAAATCTGTAGATTCATCTATACATAAAGAAAATTTGTTGGTTTCTAAAAGTTTACAGACATTTAAAAAATGTCGTTTACCCACAACATTATTTATAATGACAGTTGCTTTTGTTCTCCCCAATGCCATATTTTGTGCACATTCTTCAGTAAATGAATTTTGACAAACCTTCGTCATATGGTCAGCAACAGAAAAGGCAAGGTTATGCTCTACTATAAATAAGGTCATTCTTATTTCCGCCTTCTTGGTCGCATTTTGTTCTAAATTAAATGATTGTGAAATTTTCTTTTGGATCAATATAGCATTTGCAGCAGTTAAATGTTTTTTTCTTTTTTGTTTTTGAATGGGCCAGTAAGTCGCATTTTCCCGAACTAGCTTTCAACTGCACGTTGCACAATTTACAAGAGAAAAAATTGTTCCTCATTTCTGCCCAACACTCCATATCAGAGTCAATCCATTGTGATTTCTTCTTACGTCTTCTGTGTTGTTCCTGCTGGACACTTGATGCACAATTATTTTCCTCGTCTGTATTGTTTTCTATGAAAAATCAACAAATCCACACATGTATCTTAGACACTATTTAAGTAAATACCTTTTCGTTTTGTCAGGTATTTATCATATATTTATAATTAAATAAATTAACTTTATAGAATACACCACCAATTTGATACGTGTGCGCACTTTTTATTCGTTTATTTTAAATTTTGTCTTATTCGATGTAAAATGTAAACTGGACAGAGTACAATGCTGACAAAAAATTCAGATATCTAAGCCATTGAAAACGGCTGCGGCGAGTCGCCGATAGTTATAATGATTTAAAGCTGTCAATTTTATATGTTTGTATGGTAACGCCATATTAAATTAAAAAGTTAGACAATTTGTGTCGATATGAAATATCTGCAATTCTGAGGCAAAAATCGGCATTTTAAATTTTTAGAGTGAAAAATCGTCAAAATGCCGATAAATCGGCAAATATGGGCAGCCCTGATGACCACTCAAATGCATAGGGGAGAGGGGGTACATTTGAACACTTTTTGCTTTCAAGCCTCATAAAATATTGACATTGAAATTTTTGAACGGCTTGTTTTTTACAGTGTTTATGTTAAAATATAAATGTATTTTATTCAAACATATCAGAAATGCATTTATTTATTAAACAATATATACAAAAATTTTCGAAAATTAAAAAATTCAGATCAACCCTACACAACTACCACAGAACTCTATCTTTCTGCGGATTTTTATTCCGAGCCTGGGAAATATATCTTGATAGTTGCACCTTCTTACCAGACTAGAGGTCAACAGCACCTCTTCCTTACACAGACATATTTTCCGAAAATTACTAATATTGGGCCATAATTACGGCCTCTGGAGCGACCAGAAAAACCAACAAAAATTTAAAAAAAAATAAACACACTATATCGACTCAGGTAGTCGAGATATGACGATCGGTATACTTAAATGTGGGTCTAGGACCAATATTTCGCGGCGTTACAAACTCTTGGGGCTGAACAAAGCTATAATACCCTGACAACATAGTTGTGTAGGGCATAAAAATTGAGCTAAAAAATGTATACTAACGCATCAATTGAGAACGGCTGGACCAATTTGATTCAAAATTTCTTCCAGTTGTCGGTAATTACAATGAGAACATTTGTATGAAAGGAAATTTTGAGAAAAATCTGCGAAAATCTGGCAAAAATTATTTTAAAGAAACGGGTGGACGGGTTTGACTTGAAGTTTCTGTTAGTAGTCAATAATTGACGTAGAAAGGTTATAATGAAAGAACATTTTGAGAAAAAATCCTCGAAAATGTTGTGTTCCACCAGGACAACGTGTAGCCTAACACATCTACAATGAATCCCCAGAAACTTGGCGAGCTTGGACTTGCAAAATGCAAAATTTCTTTAATGATAAAAAATGGTATCTTGGGAGGATTGTGAAAATCGACTACTAGATTTTTTTTTGCAAATACAGAGCAGGACTTCTATGAAAGAGGCATTATGCCACAAGTCATACAACAAAACGGTGCATATTTGGCCCAAATCGGACATTCCGAAGCATGTTAAATAAAGCCCTATAGTTCATATAAAAATAATGGATTTCTTTTTCCCCAACCCAAGATAAAGGTTATCAGTTGTTTGTTGCTCCCACATTTTCAAATTTCAACAATTAATTTATTTAGGTCGAATTTAAATCCAGTTTTAACACGTAAAACCATTTTATGGTAACCTTTTTATCTTTTCCAGAAAAATTGTAAAATGTTGTGCCCTTTTGTCTATTTGATCTACATTGGCTGTTGGTTATATGGCTTACTAGCATTACGTCATTTCATATCGGGTCTATTTAAGAGTGGACCATTTTTACCACTATTTCTGATTTTGCTAATAAATTTATTAATTGTTGGTAAGTTGTCGTTGATATTTATTTGTAATGTGGCGATTTTATTAATTATTTTTTTTATTTCCTTTTTATAGCAATTCAAGTTGTTTTACTATGGCCTGTATTAAAGTTATACCATAAATGGCATAAAGAGTCGAAAATGTCCAAATCTATTGCCGATAATATTCATTGTTGAATTATTCATTTATTATTAATATTTAATACGCAATAAAATTGTAAAACTAAAAATAAAAATCTTTATCATAGATATTGCAAGCTCGTTCTTGATTTTATACGAACAAACAGTTAGACGGACGGACAGGCATAAATCGACATAGAATTTTATTTGGTCAAGAATCTATATACTTTATGGGATCGGAAATGTATACTTCGAGATGGAGGGTATATAAATACGTTCGAGGTGCTTCTGAAGACGATATTAGAAAGCCAAAGGTGCCGAATTATGGAGAGTCAGATCTGAGGAGTACACCACAATTTGTTTTCCTGAGAAATAATTTTTCACCATGTCAATACGAACTCTCACACATCGGCTCAACCCATTAAGAACAAAATGAGAATACCCCAAATCGTGGACCATTATATGGGGACTACCAAAAACGTTGACCTACATCGATACATTTTTGCATGGATATTTGGTACTCATAGAGAATCCTCTGTGCCAAATTACAGCCAATTTGAATGTAAAATGTGTATAATAGACAAAAATTATCTTAAATCGGGAGGTACGGTTATATGGGGGCTATATCAAAACTTGGGCCCAGAAACCACATTTCCCATACTAGTATTAGTTTTGACATTAAAACCCAGTGAGCCAAATTTTGGACGCCTATGTCAAGTGGTTTGCAAGTTAATGTGTTTATACCCAATTTTTTACACACGTGTTTAAAGTATTTCCATTCCATTTTAAATTGATTTGATAACAGAAACCCGGAAATTGGTTGTACTATATGGTATTAGCGATTCAAAATAATAAATATCCAAATAAATATCCACAAATGGGTATTTACTCAATTTACCGTGTATTTGTCCTTTCGGTATTTATCCACTGCCCATATCTATTCATCCCCAATAGGAATTACGAATAGCTGTTTTATTTCAAAACTATAACTGTTTTTTTAATGAAATTCAGAATATAAAAATCTAATTTTTAAATTCTCAGTTACTTTATTAAGCGACTCGAAAGCTTGCCAAATGGCGAAATTTCCAAAAAATCTACACCACTATGTGTAGCACCAATGTCTACTTATTTAGTAAATAATTAAACTAAGACAGCTCTCTCTCCCCTCCTACTCACACACACTCGTATGTTGGGCTTGTCGAGATTTTTATTTAAATAAATTACAAATTAACAGGTGTGTTCACATCCATATGTACTATTTGTGCCGGTATGTGTTAATTTTAATGGTCCACACTAGAACTCTGACTGCGGCAGGACACGAATGGAGAGAAATAAAAAAACAAAAACACGAAATTAAACAAAAAAAAAACAAAACAAAAAACACCAAAGTGATAGATGGTAAAAAACTCCTGTTTTTGCAAAATTGTTTCAAATTTTTTGTTGTTGAGGTTTTAGAAATTAGTTTGTGGCATGGACGCAAGGCGGAAGGTATTGTCTTTTGTGACAATATTATAGCATAATTTTAGGCGAGAACACGAAAATATCGAAATTAACTTAAATAATAATTAAAATGTATACCTGGGAACGTCTCAAATGTTTATCGGTTATATCAACCTATTTCCATGTGGCCTTGGGCATTGTTGGATCTGTTGTCTTCATGACTCTATTGGCAATGGTTTGTGATCATGAAGATGCGACGTCGGACAAAGAGTATGGTAGGATTTTCAATTAATGTTTTAATAGTTTTATGGTGCATATTCGTTTTTGCCTTTTCAGAAGATAACCGGTATATTATGCTGTGTTATTTCTTTACCTTGCTGTTGTATTTCTTGTGTATGTTGGCGTTTTCAATAGTACTCATTGTTGGTATTAGCAGGGTGAGTGAAATGTTTTAAACAATAATTGTTTACAACTCAAATGGATTCTTTTTTCTCAACACGGTTGAGAAAATAGAAATGGGTCTGCTAGACCTTGTAAAATACTTCAACGAAGCAAAATTAATATAACCAAATGATTCAGGAAGAATGGGTATATCCATGAGGTGCGCTCGTAATAAATTCAGTTGTGAGTCACAGGGTGTTAAAAATGGAAGTTAACAAAGAGAAAATTCCGTACATTTTAAAGTTTTTTTGACAAAGGCGAAAATGCAAACCAGCGGCTAAAATTGTGAAAGGTGTTTATGGTTCCGATACTGTAACAGACAATTATGTGCAATTTTGGTTTCGTAGATTCCGTTCAGGAATTTTTGATGTTAAAGATGCACCTCGTCGTCAAAAAGTCGATAAAATCAGAGAGATTATCGAAAATGTCGATAAAATCGGAGAAATGATCGAAGTTGGTATGTTAGCAGTCGTAACTTCGCCCAGGAGCTAAATATCGACCATAACTGTTTTAAACAAATTACAAAAAAAAAAAAAAAAAAAAAAAAATAAATAAATAAAATAATAATAACGGATTTCTTGTTCGCCAATCTAATATATGTATGCTATTGTGGCATTTAGTGAACCATTTATATGAAATAGTACAAAAATATGTATCGAAGATATATTTAGATAAATTAACCATATTATAGTCTGCCGTATATCTGCGAGCTACAATAAATGTTCTCAGTAATGTTATTTCCAAATTTAGTTTAAGTTCGAAGATGGGGAATATCGGTCCATTCCTTATTGTACAACACCAACAGTAACCTATCACAGGCTTTCCAGACAGTAAACCGATCGGAAAAGACCTTCAACCTATGGCATATCACTAGGGTTTGGGATCGGGAATTCCGTCCCGGGTATTCCCGGGATTTCCCGATTTTTTGACATCGATATTCCCGGGATTTCCCGATAGTATTTCCCGGGAAAACGGGAAATTGTATTTCTAAATAAATATTAACACGGAATTAAAAATTTCAATGCTAAAGGCACAAACCGAATGGATCCGTTGATCCATCCAATACGACGGATGATTTGTTATCGATAATACAACAACTATAAGGGGAGATTTTTATATGTGTAAAGGTGGAAGATGCTCATTTTAAACCCGATTTATATAATAGACAGGTTCGAAATTCGGAAAATGCTTGAAGAAAAACTGCTGAAACCCACGTTGTAGCAACTGTTTCAGATAGGGCGAACGTCATGAGAAAATTTATTCTGAATGTCCTATTGAAGGGGTTTTTTGCTGGAATCATGCCATTCATTTAAATTATTGTAGATGCTGTCTTGAAAACATTGTAAGACCAACAAACTTCCATCGGCCATTCAATTCCACAGATATTAAAAAAAGAAATAAGCGACCGACATGACTTAAAATTTATATATAAACTAAAATTTTTAAGAGACCCAGATAGTTTTGGGAATACGGATATGCCAAAAAAGACGCAAAGGTGTATACAGAAGATATTTAGGTTGTCAATGAAGTGGAATCTGGTCATCTAGTTGTGATGAAGATAGTCCAAAGGTATACATGTTTTGAAATTAAATTCAAATGGTTGTAAAGTCAATCTTTAAAAGATCAAAACCTTGTCACAGTTGTTTTTTAAGATATACGCTTTATATAAAGTGACTAAAAGTCCATAAAATGTGGGAGAATATTTGCAATTGCTGGACATTTTGACATCAAAATAAGAAAGAGTATATCAAGCAACCATGAGATGCACAAATTAAAAATTCTTTAAATGTTTGTTAATGTGTACAAATAGTTCTTGTTTTGCCTAAAACATACTGAAATACTTTTATTTGAAAATGAATTCTTAATTATTTATTTTTAAGAGTTATTGTACAATGACATAGAACGTCAATTTTAATTATTTAATTAATATAATATCATTCCTACCCTTTTTACCCTTTTTATTTTAATTATAAAGGCTGTGAAAAGTCCCGGGAATTCCCGGGTACCCGGGAATGAAAATTTTGAATTCCCGATTTCCCGGGAATGAAAAAAAGTCGGGAATTCCCAAACCCTACATATCACTCATTTGCTGCAAGACAGGCATAAATAAAAAATGCGTTTTAAGCCTTTAATATACTTATACATTACAATGAACAGACGAACTTTTATAGCTTCCCAATCAGGGTGTATAAGAGATATTGATCTGAATTGTTTACACAAATTGAAATCTGATATATGGAACAATTTTGTATCATTAACTAAAAAATAACAATTTTTGATTTATGTCGGTCTTGTAGCAAATGTAAGTTTCGCTCATTTGCTACCTTTGTACGGTATCCTACCTAATGTCCAGATGGACCAATTATTAAATAAAACATTACTCTTGGCAATCAATGGATCACATTCGGGAAACCATTCGCTTCATATTTGACCCTTTGTCTAAGCGGTGACAGAAGGAGAAGGCCGATAGGTTCCATTTTGCATCTTTATCTGGATTTGGTAAAAGCATAACGGGTCCAATCGGACTCATGTGAAATATACAAATTATATGAAACCAACGAGCGGTGCGTATAGTCGACCATACTTGTATAAAAGCCAACGCAACTACCACTGAACTCTGATCTATTTTCCGAGCCTGGGTAATATTTCTCGATATTTGACCGATTCCGAATTAGGTTTTCCCCGATTGAAAAATTGATACAATAAGATTCAAATGTTATATAAAACAAAAAAATGTTGGCACATTTGATCCGGCAAATATTGACCGTTTATTTTCATGACAGCCATTCGAATTAGTTAGTCACGACGTCTTCTTCATGGATAATTTCTGATGTTCTGCTTATAATTGTGGCATCTAGGCGACAAGAAAACCAAACAAACATAATGTTTTCCTTCCATTTCATCCAAGATATATCATGTGACCATAACCCGAACTTCCTTTATTATTTCAAAGCGATCAGTGCGACATTTCCGCCCTCTAGTCTGATAATGGTAATACATAACACATAGACACCTTTAAATATTTACGCATAACTTCATCCGAGTATATACAACAATAGAATTGGTATAGGTCAACCACTACTCTTGGATATACTGTCTACTTCACCGATCTATGTTCCTCACGAATAAATAAATATAATAATAAATATATTTCGCCATAGAATAAAATTATTCATAATTATGCCCTCTAAGCATTCCGAAAAACAGTCAAAAATAAAGTTTTTAATCCATTTCATCCCCGAAATATTAACCGATCATTACCTGAAACAATAGGGGTCAGAAAAGACCCTGTCCTACACCCAAATTTTCGTGACGATTGGTCAATAACTGTGGCCGATAGCGTTCTTACACATTATAATGGGCAGACAGAAGGACATACATGTATAGATCGACCCAATATTTCGCAGCGTTACAAACTCTTGGGACCACAAAAAGCTATAATACCCTCCCAACATATTTATGTAGGATGTAAATGGAAGCGTATAAAAGAATAATTTAGGAAAATATAGTACACTGATTATATTAGGTTGAGGAAAAAGAAATCCATTATTTTTCCGGCAGATGGCTGTACTGATAGTTTTCTCAAAAAGTCTCGATCAAACAATTTCAGATTTATGCTCATAGGAAGGGTGACATTTCGCAGTAAAAAATATTTTGCAGCTTTTTGTTAGGTGCAATCAGTTGTGAGTTAATGGGAAATTCGGTATATTTTACAGTTTTTTTTTTTTTTTTTTTTGACAAAGGAGGAAATTCAAGCCAAGCGTCTAAAATTGTGAATGGTGTTTATGGTTCCGATACTGTAACAGCCAATTATGTGCAATTTTGGTTTCGTAGATTCTGTTCAGGAGTTTTTGATGTTTATGATGCTACTCGGATTGGTAGGACGGTCGTCGAAAATATCGATAAAACCGGAGAAATGATCGAAGTTGACCGGCATGTTAGCAGTCGTAACATGGCCCAGGAGCTAAAAATCGACCATAAAACTGTTTTAAACCATTTACAATTAACCAGAAACGGCAAGAATTGTCCACCAGGACAACGCTAGTTCACACACATCTGCAGTGACTCGGTTCTACATCTTGTATTTCAAATAAAAATTAAATGAATTCCTATTCCTAATCGCTATTTTTCTTCACAAATGGATAAACACATTCAGTTTCTTCGCATACTTGTCAAATTACATTGAAATATAGTATAATAATCGCGAAAACAAATAAAAGCATAAAGATATCTGAAAACCAGTAAGGAAAGTAGTAAAGTCGGATGGGGCCGACTATATGATACCCTTCACCACTATATTAAACAGGACTATTATCATGAAATTGTATGAAACAAAATATGTGATATTTATCTACATGTGAAACGACCTAGATCTATCCATAAACATGTCATTCGTTTGTTACAATGGAACAAAAGTATATAAACCGACTTCAAACAAATATCTAAAGGTCATCTGTTGGGCTAGGTCTGTACTTCTAGAAAAACCAACTACGTTATTCTATAATCAATTTTGTACGTTGTGCAAAATTTGATGTCAATCTAACAAATATGAGGAGTTTTATGCACAATTTACTTATATATGGATGATATATCCAAATACGAACCGATTTCAACGAAACTTGTCACAGGTTAGGCTATACTGATTTCAGTACATTTTGTTCTTATCAGCCATATATTGGTTCCTTGGTGCGTCAATTACTTAAAATCAATCTATAATATAAGGGAGCTACATCTAAATCTCAACCGATTTTCACTAAACATGGCACACATTATTCTGGATTAAATTCAAAACGCTATGCAACGTAGGAACTTGGTACATTATTTAGATTAAATCGGACGAAAATATATATATCGAAATCTGAATCGATTTTCACGAAACTCAGCACACATCATTCCAGCATCAATTCAGTATGTTATGCCAAATTTCGTGCAAATCGAAAGATATATGGGACTTTGGTGCACCATTAACATGAAATCGGACGAAACTATATGGGAGCTATATCTAAATCTGGACCGATTTTCACGAAACATATCAGACATCATTCTAGGCTCAATTCAGTACGTTATACCAAATTTCGTGAAAATCGGAAGATATACAGGGACTTTGGTGCAGCATTTACATGAAATCGGACGAAACTATATATGGGAGCTATATCTAAATCTATACCGATTTTCTCGAAACTTGTCACACATAATTCTAGGCTCAATTCAGTACGTTATGTCAAATTTCGTGCCATTCGAAAGATATATAGGGATTTTGGTGCACCATTTACATGAAATCGGACGAAACTATATATGGGAGCTATACCTAAATCTTGACCGATTTTCACGAAATTTGGCAGTCATCACTCTAGGCCCAATTCAGTACGTTATACCAAATTTCGTGCAAATCGAGAGATATATAGGGACTTTGGTACACCATTTACAGTAAATCGGACGAAACTATATATGGGAGCTATATCTAAATCTGGACCGATTTTCACAAAATTTGGCAGACATCACTCTAGGCCCCATTCAGTACGTTATGCCAAATTTCGTGCAAATCGAAAGATATATAGGGACTTTGGTGCACAATTTACATGAAATCGGACGAAAATATATATCGGAGCTATATCTAAATCAGGACCGATTTTCACAAAATTTGGCAGACATCACTCTAGCCCCAATTCAGTACGTTATAAAAAAGTTCGTGCATATCGAAAGATATATATAGACTTTGGTGCACCATTTACATGAAATCGGACGAAACTATATATGGGAGCTATGTCTAAATCTGGACCGATTTTCACGAAACTTGGCAGACATCACTTTAGGCTCAATTCAGTACGTTATGCAAAATTTCGTGCATATCGAAATATATATAGGGATTTTGGTGCACCATTTACATGAAATCGGACGAAACTATATATGGGAGCTATATCTAAATCTAGACCGATTTTCACGAAACTTGGCAGACATCACTTTAGGCTCAAGTCAGTACGTAATGCAAAATTTCGTGCCTATCGAAATATATATAGGGACTTTGGTGCACCATTTACATGAAATCGGACGAAACTATATATGGGAGCTATATCTCAATCTGGACCGATTTTCACGAATCTTGGCAGACATCACTCTAGGCCCAATTCAGTACGTTGTACCAAATTTCGTCCAAATCGAAAGATATATAGGGACTTTGGTACACCATTTACATTAAATCGGACGAAAATATATATGGGAGCTATATCTAAATCTGAACCGATTTTTCCCAATTTCAATAGGGTTCGTCCTTGGGCCAAACAAATGAGCTGTGCCAAATTTCATCCAATTCGGATCATAAATGCGACCTGTACCTTGCTCACAAAAATACATGGACAGACAGACAGACGGATCATAAATGCGACCTGTACTTTGCTCACAAAAATACATGGACAGACAGACAGACGGACGGACATGCTTAAATCGACTTAGAAAGTGATTCTATGCATATTCTCAAAAGGAACCATGGGTCTATCTCGTTTCCTTTTGCCTGTTACAAACATAGGCACAAAGACATAATACCCTGTACCACAGTGTGGTGAAGGGTATAAAAATGTGAAAATAAAAAAAAATAATTTTTTAATTAAGACAAAACTTTTATTTGAATTTACGGTTTTTTAGTATGGTTAAGAGAATACGGGCTTGCCTTAATCTTCTAAAATATACGAGGCTTTCTTCTGCAAATTCTTTTAGATGGTTGTAAAATATCGGTAGATTCATCTAATAAGAGTATCGACATTAAAAATGACTTAATATATTGCACTAACAATACATAAAAATTACCAATATTACCAATATTGAAATTTTCGATGTTTCATTTAGCGGCCAAAGTGTGCCGATCGACGTAAAAAATACTAAAATCACACTGGGTTTAAATATACCTTCTTAAATTTAGACTCAAAAAATAGTTTTTTTTTATAAAAAATTACGCAGCAAATTTTCAACTTTGGAATCCAATTTGCCCATTATCTGGTTGCGCGTCCTGATTATAAGAAAAAATAAAAAAAAAACAACGAAATTCCGGCTTCAAAACGTCTGCATCCGTTTCGAAAAATCAAACATTAGAACCATATTGTCCATGTGGTATTCTACAACTTAGTCACTGATCACATGTACGTGCATTGTGCAGTTTAGCCACAAATCAGGAAAGAACACAAAAAAAAAACTAGTTGGCTTCAACACCAATTTTCTTACATTACCACCATCACAGCTTCCACGAAACGTATTATTTATTACCGATATTTTAAGATTTTGACAATAACATTCATTTTATAGAAATGCCTTTAAATTATATGCAATATGTTCATATTTCGCGAGTTATGAGCATGCAAACCTCAGTTTCAAGGATTTTAAAAGAATTTTGTAATTTCCCATATATATATGGGAGCTATATCTAAATTTGAACCTATTTTCAGAAAACTTAGGTAAACCAAAGTTGAGGAATTTGCTTCTATAATTGTGCTTAAATTCGTAAAGTAAAGGCAAAAAATACAAAGGAGGACAACATTTGAGATTTTTTCTTCTTGTTCTTAGCATAAACACTAATTTAATGACTAACCAGTAAGGAAAGTAGTAAAGTCGGACTGGGCCGACTATATGATACCCTTCACCACTTTGGGTATATTGTACATATGTATCCCAACAATTGCATGTCTTTGTTCCCTCTTTCTCCAGCAGATTTAGAGCCGCTTGCGTAACATTGGGAAAATTTATGGAAAACGATTTATATCAAATTTGATACACGATATTCGGTACGCCGAGTTGTTAAAAATATAATCTATATGTGGGAGCTATATATAAATCTGAACCGATATCCACGAAATTTTACACAGATCGCTTTAGACTTAATTCAGTACGCTGTGCCAAATTTCGTGCAATTCGAAGGATATATAGGGACGTTGGTGCATCATTTACATAAAATCGGACGAACATATATATGGGAGCTATATCGAAATCTCGACCGATTTGCCCGAAACTCACCACTCATCATTCTAGACTCAATTTAGTCCGCTAAGCCAAATTTTGTGCAAATCGAAGCACTTTGGTGCACTATTTACCTAAAATCGGACGAAAATATATATGGGAGCTATATCTAAATCTGAACCGATTTTTACAAAATTTAACACACATCGTTCTAGACTTAATACAGTACTCTATGCCAAATTTCGTGCAAATCGAAGTATATATAGAGACTTTGGTACACCATTTACCTTAAATCGGACGAAAATATATATGGGAGCTATATCCAAATCTGAACCGATTTTCAGGAAACTTGACACACATCATTCTAGACCTAATTCATTACGCTGTGCCAAATTTCGTACAAATCTAAAGATATATAGGGACTTTGGTACACCATTTACCTTAAATTGGACGAAAATATATATGGGACCTATATCCAAATCTGAACCGATTTTCACGAAACATTGCACACATCATTCTAGACCTAATTCATTACGCTGTACCAACTTTCGTGCAAATCGAATGATATATAGGGACCATTTACATTAAATCGGACGAAAATATATATGCCAAATTTCATCCAATTCGGATTATAAATGTGACCTATACTTTGTTTACAATTTAACATCGACAGACGGACGGACGGACGGACGGACATGAATAAATCGATTCAGAAAGTGATTCTATGCATATACTCAAAAGGAACCATGTGTCTATCTCGTTTCCTTTTGCCTGTTACAAACATATGCACAAAGACATAATACCCTGTACCACAGAGTGGTGAAGGGTATAAAAATTCAGACACTGCAAAATCAAAAATGTCGCGTGAGTGACCGAGAAAAATCCTTCGCAAAAAAAGGATATGCCATATTTTGAAATTTTGAATGTACAATAATAATGCTTGGTATCTTTTGTTCATGTAAATAATATGAAAATTTTAAAATATTCATACAATTCGTAGAGGTTTCCCATTAGTAGTAGTGATGTCTAAAGTCGTGTATATTTGAAGACGTGTGAATGATCGTTCTTTTGTGACTTTTGTCTCAAATGTTAAAAACTAGAGGCTCTCGTAAAATTTCTGCAAAAAAATATTAAGGAAGAATTGTAAAAAAATGTAATTGTTTTCGATTTATTTAAGATTTAAAATTTGATTTTGCCTCAGAAAGTCGTGTAAGTAACGGCGGAAGTACCCATATGCCGAATTTCATGCAAATCAGAAGATGTGTGGACTTTGCTGCACCATTTCCAAATTATCGGACGAAAATATATATGGGAGCTATATCTAAATCTGAACCGATTTTTACCAATTTAAATAGGGTTCGTCCTAGGGCCAAATAAGGTACCTATGCCAAATTTCATCCAATTTAGATCATAAATGCAATGTGTAAGGTATCATACGATGGATCTCGCCCGAAAATACTACTTTACTTATTCGTTTGTTTAGATTGATATACCCTTTACCACACTGTGATACAGGGTCTAGAATGTAAATTTGGCCCAGCCCACTTTTTTTGGCCCAAGGACGAACTATATTGAAATTGTAGAATATCGGTTCAGATATAGATATAGCTCCCATATATATTCAATTCCCAATGGTCGGTTGTTTGTACAGCGTGCCAAGATAAGTACGAAAAACGTGTGTAAAATTTAAATCGGTTCAGATTAAGATATAGTTTCCATATATTTCAGTTATAGATATAGCTTCCATTGTTTGGACATGGTGCTGTACAGCAGCATACCGATTGGCAAATGTCAAATTTTCGTATAGATAATTTTGTTCGATTTCATACAAAGTTTTATATATCGACACAAATTGTTAGAGAATGTACTTACAATAAGGTTATTTTTGAACATCGTCCAAGACGATCCAACTTAGTTCGGAAAGGTCATAACTGGTGATGAATTATGAGGGGGTGGCTATGATATAGAAACCAACGTCCAATCATCCAATACGGTCAATAATGAATACTACCTTCAAGTCATACTCATTACAAAATATGACTTTTGATTACAAATATTTCTTTATCTTTCCTAGAAATATCTATGCATTCTGAGACCATCGGTTCACTTTTCCTGGTACATCTCCACAATGGGATAAATTGTTAAAAATATGTTAATCCAATAACAATGGAATGTCTGATTTGATTCCAAATATGCACACCGTACTATTTATTTCAAACTTAAATCAATTTGGAAGACGGTATGGTCCTTCCGGTACCTCCCCCAACAAATGGTCAAAATTTTGCTGAAAATGAATTTTATAATATCATTCGAATGGACTATCCGATTTGAACCAAATTTTGCACAACCTAATTTTTTACTATAGACTTCTAATTACAAACATTTCAAACTAATATCGTTCCTAAACATTTTTAATGCATTGTGTGTCTTTAGAAACAACCCAAACTAATGGCTCCATTTGTCTATTTGGTTTATGGTGGTACGTGGATATATGGCTTTCTGGCATTTCGTCATTTTATATGGGGTCTATGGCATCAAGGACCGTTTGCAAAACTATTTCTTAAGTTAATTGTAAATTTGTCATGTGTGTGTAAGTATAAAATAAAATACACATATTTAATATGCATTTGTGTGTGTGTATTTTGCAGTAATTAATCTTGTTGAAATTATTTTAGCTATTCAAGCGGCAATCTTTTGGCCCGTATATCTTCTATACAGAGAATGGCACAATGAGTTACGAGAGGAGCAGAAAAAACAACAAACGACGAATGGAAGTAAAATGACAATACATACGATCATGACGTTGGAAGCATATTAAAAAGCAAGCAACGTAAATAAAAACAAAGCTGGAAGTACGAAGTTTTATACCAAAAGCAATAAATATCATAACTGATAAACAAATAAGTGTAACTAATGTTCAATAGTTGGTGGTGGATATGATGGAAATGATACACGTACAAATGTATATAATTAATATTCAAGAATTCTATGGTTGATGGTATTAAATCAAATACGTATTGACATCTCTGTTTGTCACCCTATACAGTGTATATATACCCTTCACCACACTGTGGTACAGGGTATAATGTCTTTGTGCATATGTTTGTAACAGGCAAAAGGAAACGAGATATGCATGTCCGTCCGTCCGACTGTCTGTCCGTTGATGTTAAATTGTAAACAATTTAAAGATTTAGATATAGATATAGCTCCCATATATGGTTTCGCCCGATATTAAGTAAATGGCGCACCAAAGTCCCTGAAAATCGTTCAATTTGCACGAATTTAGGCATAGCGTACTGAATTAAGTGTAGAATGGCGTTTGCTTAGTTTCGTGAAAGTCGGTTCAGATTTAGATATAGCTCCCATATATGGTTTCGTCCGATTTTAGGTAAATGGTGCACCAAAGTCCTTGAAAATCATGAGATTTGCACGAATTTTGGCATAGCGTACTGAATTAAGTTTAGAATGACGTTTGCTTAGTTTCGTGAAAATCGGTTCAGATTTAGATATAGCTCTCATATATAGTTTCGTCCGATTTTAGGTAAATGGTGCACCAAAGTCCTTGAAAATCATGAGATTTGCACGAATTTTGGCATAACGTACTAAATTAATTACACTGTGATACAAAACAAAACAAAAATTTTTTCAGGGGTTCTAATGTACCAATTCCGTTTAGTTGGAGTCTCTGGGCCACGAATATACCTTTGGTTTTTCTGGGTCACTTCGAAAATTAGTTTTATAACGGTAAATGTAGAGAAAAACGTGATTTCATAGATTTTCACTTTGAAACGTTTATAACTTCTCTTCTTTCTAACGGATTTATATTATTCTTTTTTCATTCGAAGAGTAGGAAATAAAAGAAATATGGGTCTATCTCGTTTCCTTGTTTCCACATTATGTTTGTAACAGACAAAATAAAATGAGATAGACCCATATTTCCTTTAGAGAATATGCATAGAATCAATACAAAAATGTGTATAAGTCGTCCATTTTTTAACCGATTTTTTTGATTTTTCTCATTTCCGAAAGCTTATTTAATTGACTTCCCCGTAATATAATAAAACTTATACCACTTGATGTCATAATTTCTTCGTACAGTCCGAAGAAAAATACATTTTGACATTTTATGCGTAATTTTTCACATTTCAACCACTGTAACCCAGCCAATCCTCAACCGATTTACCAAGTATATACCTTGTTTGAAAGAATGAAAAAAGAATAATATAAATCCGTTAGAAAGAAAAGAAGTTAGAAGCGTTTCAAAGTGAAAATCTATGAAACCACGTTTTTCTCTACATTTACCGTTATAAAGTGACCCATAAAGTGACCCATAAAAACCAAAAGTATATTCGTGGTACAGGGACTCCAACTAAACAGAATTGGTACATTAGAACCCCTGAAAAATTTTCGTGTCGCACAGTGTTATTTTCGTGAAAATACATCTACTGTATATATTTTCGTCCGATTTTAAGTAAAGTCTATAGCTAGGCCGATTGATACAATGTACTGAAGTTAATATAAATTAGTCGCTTGCAATTTTCCTTAAAATCGGTTCTGATATAGATATATTATAGCTGCTATATATATAATTTTGACGTATTCATGTTAATTTTATACCAAATAATCATCATTTATAGGGATTGATGTTAGTCGGTTTAGATATAGATACAAATCACATATTTAAGTTCGTTCAATTGTATGCCAATTTTCCTTCGTCTTTTAAGATACATTTGTAGAATATACCCAAAGTGCTGGAGGGTATCATATAGTCGGCCTAGTCCGATTTTTTTTTGAGAATTTGAATTTGAATTTGTAGGTAAATTTATATGGAACAATTTTGACACGTGATTAAGTTTGACAATGTACTTACAAGAGCTGTTATATATAATTATTGACTGATAATGTAAATTTGATTAGTTATCATAAAAAAATTGCTTATTTTATTATACCCTTGATCTAATGTTTCTTTGGACCAAATCCATTGCAGACAAATTGGAATCGATTTATAAATGTTTGTCTCGAAGGGAGCGACCGATTTAAACCGTACTATGCACAGCGTAATATTTCTTTCAAACATAGTTTGTGTTCGAAAATATATCATACGAACAGAGTATCCGATTTGAATCAAATTTTGCACAACTTATTATCTTTATCAAGCCTAGATCAAGTCTGTTGATGGGGCCCATTGTTGCACTCCTTCCGATTTCAATTTTATAAATTAAATTCGAAGATGGAGACATCGGTCCACTTCTTCTTGTACCTCCCCCACAAAATGGTCAAAATTGTGCTGAAAATGCATTATATAATATCATGCGAACAGATCATCCGATTCAAACCAAACATTGCACCACCTATCATGCCTGTATATTGTAGGGAGAATAGACTCATAGGTCTACTATGTTGAAGGGTCCAAATGCCTTTGTGCATATGTTTGTAACAGGCAAAAGGAAACGAGATAGACAAATGGTTCCTTTTGAGAATATGTATATAATCACATTTTAAGTCGATTAATGCATGTCCGTCCGTCTATCTGTCCATGTTAAATTGTAAACGAAATACAGGTTGCATTTTTAATTCGAATTGGATGAAATTTGGCACATATAATTTATTTGGCCCAAGGACTAGATATAACTCCCATATATATTTTCGTCCAATTTCACGTAACTAGTGCACCAAAGTCCCTTTGTATCCTTCGAATTGTACGAAATTTGGGATAGTGTACTGAATTAAGTTTAGAATTATGTGTGTTAAATTTCCTGAAAATCGGTTTAGATTTATAAATAGCTCCCATATAAATTTTCTTCCGATTTTACGTAAATGGTGCCAAATTTCGTCCAAATCGAAGGATATATAGGGACTTTATATATCCTTCGATTTGAACGAAATTAAGTCTAGAACGATGTGTGTTAAAATTCGTGAAAATCGGTTCAGATTTAGATATAGTGATTCGTCCGATTTTATGTAAATGTGTGGTACGTTTCTAGAAACTCAGTTCAGATTTTGATATATCTCCCACAATTACATATATATTTTCGTCCGATTTTACATAAATGGTGCGCCAAACTCTTAATGTTTGTCCCATTAACGCGAAATTTTGGACAACGTATAAAATTGAGACTTGAATGACGTTATTGCGTTTTCTTGAAATTGGTGAAGATGCAGCCATAGCTTCTATATGTATTTCGAACGGGTGTCTGATTGAAATATGTAAATGTTTAACTGTGTGACGTACCGAATAGCGTGTATCAATTTTGCTATAAATCGTTTTCCATAAATTTTGTCCCATGGTACGCAGACGACTTTAAATCTGCCCAAATGATGTTAAATTTAGCATTGGTTGCAGAAAGGCATGATTATGTTCCTTCGAGGGAATATTGATATGCAACAGTAATGATACATATGTACAATATACCCAAAATGGTGAAGGGCATCATATAGTCGGCCCAGTCTGACTTTACTACTTTCCATACTGGTTAGTATTTTGATTGTTTTACTTTTATTTTTCAAGCAACACAGCTAAAATTACTACTTCGCAGACAAACGATTAAATTCATTACGTCTGAGTACATTCTCATATACATTTAGTTTCCATATTTCATTAATTTAGGGTTAAATATGATAGCTAAGAACACATTTCTAGAATTTAGCCTACTTAACATAAACTACAATTTATTTGGCAGCAACCGACTTTGAATATATACTTGACTTTACTGGATTTTCAAAAAGCTGACAACATGTCTTAAGGCAAGAAGTATGCATGATTACTGAAATTGTATACTGGGCATAACAACAATTTAGTCCGCAGAATGATTTTGAAATCAATATGAAGCAATTAGTCTTTTGATGGCAAGTATATTTATTTGTTCCTCCCCTTTCATTCATATGTTTATTTTGTATGTCTGTAAAATGAAAATTAATACGATTTTGCAATTGATGGCATATTGAAAAAGAAAGTGGCAAAAACAAACAAAATAATTTGAGTGCGACAATTTTACATCAAAAGACAATAAATATTTAAATTGATTGGTGGTGAATAAATAAAATGAAATACAAACAAAATAGTATTAAACAATTATGTTTGGAGAATTCGAAGAGAATCTTCAACATTCCGAAACTGGGGTAACAAGTGCGTCATTACATTAAATACACTGGAACGGTTCACTCGTTTCCAACTCATACAAAAATTTTGAAAACCTTTAAAGTCAAAGTTGGATCAACAGTACTATCGAGACATAGATAATGTTATTTTATGCTCAAAGTTCGATGATATTGATCTGGATAAAATTAACCTTTAACAAGATGGCTCTACGTGCCAAACACGCAGCGAACTCCATTTCCGGACCGTCTTCTCTTTCTCGGAGGAGATCACAATTTACCACCGATATCTTATAATTTAAGCCCTTTGAAAATATTACTCGATTCAAGGCCCCAAGTTATTCCTGAAGCAAAGGTCAAATCATACCAAATTTAATGAAAAACAAGTAAAAACAAGTGAAAAAGCGTTAAGTTCGGTCGGGCCGAACTGTGGATACCCTCCACCATAGATATACTGACAGGTACTTGAAATGAAAATATAGGGAAAATGCCAAAAAGTGAACCTATACCGACATTTCTACAAAACGATTATGTAAACCAAAATACAAATTTCAGAAATTTTTAGTGGATAATTATACCCTCAACCTTATGGCTAATGAGGGAGTATACACTTTAACACTGTGAAAATGTGGCTCATTGAAATATTGGTTCTAGACTCCATTTTCCTTTGGACCAAATCCGTTTCAAACAATTTTGATTTCATCCAAACTTTAGCCATCTTATTATTTCTTTTAATCTTAGTTAAAGTTCGAAGATGGGGAATATCGTTCCACTCCTTCTGGAATCTCCACACAGGGGCTAAGTCTAAATGCGGGCTATAGTTCATTAACGAACCTTACGCTCTACTTTTTTTATCTCGATATCCTCCGCAGGTGAAATGATTACATCAGGGTCTTAGAATCAAACTCAAATCGCGGAACAAATCAGATAACTATTTTAATATAAAAAGGGGGTTATATAGGGGCTACCCCAAAAAGGTAGCAAATATTAATAATTTTTGAAAGGGAGATTTGTTACCATATACGACTACAAAATACCAATTTGCAACAAAGTCGGTTGAAAAACGTACACAGGAACCTCAAAATACCGTAAATTGTGGGTATCCTTATATAGGGGCTATCCGAAAAAATGGACCTATGTTCATAATTGTTTGGGGAGACATTTTTTACCTATGAAGAACTCAAAATGCTAAATTACAGCCAATTCGGCGGAAAAATACGATCAAAATACCCAAAATACTGAAAATTAGAAGGTACCGTTATATGGGGGGTAGTAGTGGACCGATATTTATAATTTTTAGTGGAGATATTTGGTACCCAATAAGAACCCAATGTAGAAAATGTCAGCGAATTTGGTTGAAAACGCACTCAAGAACCCCAAAATAGCGAAAATTGGGGGTACCCTTATATGGGAGCTATGCCTAAATGTGGACCGATAAAGCCCATCTTCGAACTTGATCTGCCTGCAGACAAAAGATGACTCTGTGGAAAATAGCGATATAGCGATATATCTGAATTCGTTTAGACGCTAAAGTGATTGCAACAGACAGACGGACATGGTTATATCGTCATAGAATTTTACGTTAATCAAGAATATATGGGAAATTACAAAATTCTTTTAAAATTTCATTAAAAAAATTTGAAAAAATTTTTTGCGAGCACATTTATGATTTTTGGTACATAGGTTAAGGAAAATATGCTGATTCGAAATCTGTTCGCGTTCGCTTTCTTGTATTATAAATATAAATTAAATTAATTCCTCTTTGTTGTAATTCGCGAATTTCTTCACAAATGGATAAACGCATTCGTTTTCTTTGTATACTTGTCAAATTACATTGAAATACGGTATAATAGGCGCGAAAAACAAATAGAAGCATGAAGATATCAGAAAATAAAATGAATTAATTTTTTAATTAAGACAAAACGTTTATTTGAATTTTCGGTTTTTTAGTATGGCTAAGGGAATATGGGTTTGCCTTAATCTTCTAAAATATGCGACCCTTTCTTTTGCAAATTCTTTTAGATGATTGTTAAATATCGGTAGTCACATATTATAAGAGGTTCAACGTTAAAAATACATAAAAATTATCAATATTGAAAATCATGCAATTCGCGTATTCGTGGAAATCAGTTGTTGCGCATGCGGTTTTCATGTAAACCGAATCAATCTCTTCCAATAATTATGAATTTTTCGATGTTTCATTTAGCGGCCAAAGTGTGCCGCTCGATGCACTTTACTATGCAAAAACCCTAAAAATGGCTAAAAATGACGCAACTTGCATACGATTTTTATGCGCATCAGATTTCAGTAATCTCCAATGAAAATACGCAAAAGTACATCAATTTTAAAATAATTGGTTAAGAACCCCGGATGTGCCACCACAATCATTTTTGGATAAAATAGGCATATTTTTCGCGTATCGATGTATTTTTGACCTATTTTCACACAGATTCGCGAATATGATAATACAAGCATGAATGTATGTAAAATCAATTAGATGAAAAACCCGACTATATACGCGAATTTATCAAAATAAGTTTTGGAATTTTTTGCTATATTCAAGGTACCTATATCCGTCGTTTTATTGGGCGGAATTGAACATAGCTGGGCTCATTAGATTCGGCACGTAAAAAAACTAAAATCGCGCGGGGTTCAACGGCATTTGAGTGGACCTTCTTAAATTTAGACTCAAATAAAAATATGTTTTTCATAAAAATTTACGCACTAAATTTTCGTCTTTGGAATCCAATTGCAAAGAAGCTACGGTGAGCACATTCATGAGATATACACCAAATGAAGCAAAATCACGAGTTCTACAATGCAATAACAAGTTTAGTCCATTATC